>NC_058368.1:67242842-67564786 GCF_018350175.1 Felis catus
CGTGAAGACCTGAGAGCTGGGGAGAGTCCTGGCTGATTACAGGCCTGTTCTGTTCCGCCCGGGGTTCCAGAGCGCAACACTGAGATGGGGGTGGGGTGGGGGGGGGGGGATAGACCTGAAGGAAGTAAAGAGAATCAATCTGCACAGCACTCTGTTCCTCTCGCGGGCAGAAGGACACCCACCATAGTCACAGAATGTAGTCTCTGCTCGCGTCTAGGAAAAACTGACTACTTTGTCACTGAGGCGATGGAGGCCTTCACACACGCAGTTCTCAATTTGCATTGTTGTTTTGTTTTGTTTTGTTTTTAAATATTTTAAGTAACCGCTACATCCAATGTGGGGCCTCGGATTATAATCCTGAGATCAAGAATCGCATGGCTGAGCCAGCCAGGCGCCCCTCCATATGCACTGTTATGAATGTTTCTATGATTTCCTATTTCTTCTCCCCCAGCATTTTAGTTTGGAAATTTTTCAAGCCAGAGAAGTTGAAATTATGACACAAACAACCTTCAGGCCGGACACCTTCATCCGTATTCACCAAACACTGACATCTTGCTTTATATACTTGATTTGCTTTATGTGCTTATTTTTCAGAACCATTGGAAAGTAAGCTGCTGACGCCTCAACCTTATTCCTACTTCTTTTTTTTTAAATGTTTATTTATTTATATTTGATTGAGAGAGAGAGAGTGTGTGTGTGAGTGGGCTGGGTGGGTAGGGGGGAGCAGAGAGGGAGAGAGAGAATCCCAAGCAGGCTCCTCGCCGTCAGCGCAGAGCCGATGTGGGACTCCATCCCACGAACTAGTGAGAACATGACCTGAGCTGAACCCAAAAGTCGACCGAGCCACACAGGTGCCCCTAAGTATGTCTGTCCACCTAAGAACAAGGACATTTTTCTTACATTACCACAGTGGCACTCTCACACCTGAGGAACATATCATTGCTACACTAATGGTGTCTATATAGCCAATCTATAGATTTTCTGGATTATTCCAATGATGTGTCCATGTGCAGCCTTTAAAAAAAAAGTCAGTCCAGTTCAGGATCTAGTCAAGGATTTACACTGCTTTAGTTTTCAGGTCTCTTAAGCCTGCTTTCACTTAAGCAGAACTTCTGCCTGGGCCTCACACAGAGGTATGTGATGTTTGATCTGCTCTAATTTAAAGCAATTTTATGTCTTTAGAAACTGAAGCAATAGGTTTTCATCTGAAGATTGAAAAATGTAAGGTATTAGCTTGTGTGTTTCATATCAAAGACTTTTTAAAAATATCTATGTATTTCTTTTGTGGAAGAGACAGAGAGCACATGCAAGTAGGGGAGGGGCAGAGAGGGAGGGAGAGAGAGAATCCCAAGCAGGCTCCACCTTGTCAGAGCAAAGCCCATTGTGGGGCCGGAACCCACGAACTGTGAGACCATTACCTGAGCTGAAGTCAGACACTTAACTGACTGAGACACCCATGGGCCTCTCGTATCAAAGACTTTTTATAATATTATGATTACCATTCTTTAACAGAACTGATGTGCTCAAAGATGCTTTGTTGAAGGTAGCTTTTTAAAAATGTTCCTTCTGGGAAAAAAATATGATGTCTGGCTTTAATAAAATTTCTATCAAAACCACCATGTCCTGGGGCACCTAAGTGGCTCAGTTGGTTGAGTGCCCGACTCTTAATTTCGGCTCGGGTCATGATGCCAGTTTGTGGGATCAAGCCCCACATTGGGCTCCAGGATGAGTGTGGAGCCTGTTTAAGATTCTCTCTTTCTCCCTCTGCCCTTCTCCCCTGCTTACACTCTCTCTCAAAAAAAAAAAAAAAATCATAAAAAACCGCGTCCTTATTGTCTTCTAAAAATGATATTCATATACAAAATCTTTCTGATAAAACTAACAATAAAAATTATTTACTATTAAAAAAAAGCAGAAAGAGAGGACTTTCCTACCAGATATTAGGATATATGTAGACATGGAAGTAATAAATATGGGATAGTTTCTATTACCAGTAGAAGAATACACAAATGGACCAGTAAATTGGAATAGAGACATAGGACCATGTGCTTACACGAGAACTTAATACGGGATGAAAGTCACAATGATAATGAGAAAAGCTTGGATTGTTTAGCAGGTGGAGGAGGGGATGGGCTCGTTACATGGAAACAAATAAAACCGGATCCTTACCTTGAATCACGAAATGACAGACTCCAGATACACTTCACCTGTGGGTGAAAGGCGCATTTCCATAGTTACGTATTTGAAATGCATATAGCCAGATGTGCTTTGGAATTCAAACATTTTCAGATTTAAAAGGGCAAGATGGTATATATACCATACATATTACATAATACCCCAACGGGATCTCGGGTAGCATCCCACAGTCAGACACTTCAGTATTTCTGTAGTAAATCATATAAAGACTAAAGTAGACTCAGCTTGGTTCCAGCAGCACTTTGCTGGGCTGAGTATCCAAATCTACCTTTTTGCCTTCTCCACCTTGCTCTCTGCCTGGGAGGTAGTCTCTCTGGACCTCACCACAGGTTCCCCTACCCTCTGGCAGAAAGAAGAGGAGGGAAGGGTGGGGTTTCCCAGGCCAGCTCTGGCTCGTCTTCCCACCGAAGGACCTAGTTTTGGTAAGGTGGCCTTCTCCGCAACACCTCTCACCTGATTCCAGGAATCATGCCCTTCCCCTCACCTCTTGTGACCATGGCACCATACTATCTCACCTGGGCTGTCTACACCATTGTCCCTGTCTGGGAGCAACCGCCAATGTCTGGGCACACTCTGGGTTGTCGGGACTGTTGGTGTGGGCATACTACAGGCGTCGCAGAGAGCAGGGCTGCTGCTGAACATCCTACAAGGCACAGGACAGCTCCTCACAAAGTAGAATTATTGTTTGGCCCAAAATGTCAATAGTGCTGAGGTTGAGAACCCCGTTCTACACTTTAAATAAAGTCCCTTATTTTTTTTTAAATTTTTTTTAATGTTTATTTTTGAGACAGAGAGAGACAGAGCATGAATGGGGGAGGGGCAGAGAGAGAGGGAGACACAGAATCGGAAGCAGGCTCCAGGCTCTGAGCTGTCAGCACAGAGCCTGACGCGGGGCTCGAACTCACGGACCATGAGATCATGACCTGAGCCGAAGTCGGACGCTTAACCGACTGAGCCACCCAGGCACCCTAAAGTCCCTTATTAAAGTCCTCTCAAATTACCCCGTGTGAATGTGCCATCCGTTTCTAGCTGATGGACACGGTGCCAGGTTTGTGAAAGTCTGGAATACTAGATTTCAGAATTGTGCACCAGAGATTATGAACTGCAAAAGAATACACAGGGGGACATCTTGCTATTCTAGGGCAATGAAGGACTCTAAGCAGAACTTGAAAAGCACAGAATACAGAGGAACGTGATCCCATTAAAATTGTGAGGCTGATGGTCTCAGGAAGGACACCACGGACAAATGAAGGGATGCCAGGTTGGGGGAAGAGACAGGAAATGTGTAATACTGGTAAGGGGCTACTCTTCAGAGTATAAAAGAAATGCCTGCAAATCATATAGGAATCCTAAAGGAAAAATGGGCAAAGTCAGAAGAGGAAAAAACTAAAAGGTTAAAAGCATGTGAAGTGATGCTCAAATTCAAGTTTCCAGATAAATGCAAATTGAAGCAGTGGTATCACTTTATACCACTAATCTGCCAAAAATGTAGAGGTTGCATAATGCTAAGTGTTGGCAGGGATGCAGGGACACACAGAGACTCCCGTGTCATATGAAGGGGGAATGGGGATTTCAAAAGAACAAATTAAGAGAGCAGCTTCATACAGGGCAGAGAAGATGTTAGATCACGAATGAGGTGTAGGACTAACCCAACCTTCTGCATCTAAAATCAGAAATGAAAGGGAGCACGCGCGCACACACGCACACGCGCGCACACACGCGCACACACACACACACACACGATGAAGTTAGGAGAGACAGAAAAGAGGAGGAAGGAAGGGAGGGAAGAAGGAAGGAAGGACAAAAAGAATCTGCACATCTTAGCTTGTTAGAGCAAGGTACTAAAAGCTGATGGGAGGCAGAAACCGCGTGTGATTCAGCCGGAGGGACCGCGAGCAGGGTGTTCGGAAGCCTGCCTTCTGCTGGTGACTGTCGCAAGGCGCGGAGAACACGTGGTCCCGCCCTCTTCAGGTCCAGGTGCGCAGACCAGTCTCTTCCGGCAAGAATTTACTTCCCTTTGGGGGCGCCTGGGTGGCTCAGTCGGTTAAGCAGCCGACTTCGGCTCAGGTCATGATCTCGCGGTCCGTGAGTTCGAGCCCCGCGTCGGGCTCTGTGCTGACAGCTCGGAGCCTGGAGCCTGTTTCAGATTCTGTGTCTCCCTCTCTCTGACCCTCCCCCGTTCATGCTCTGTCTCAAAAATAAATAAACGTTAAAAAAAAATAATAAAAAATAAAAAAAGAATTTACTTCCTTTTGCAGGTAGGTGGCAGTGTGAGAGGAAGGAGGGTAGGAACAGGAAATATGCTGGCCCCGTGACAGGAGATACTGTTTGATTTTGAAAAATGAAAATTCATTAAGTTTCCTCCACCCTCCCTCACCCCAATAAAAGCTGAAAACCTGGAACGATTTGTTTCTCCAACGCTGAGAGTGTCCACGGGACCCAGGGGCATTCAGTGCTAAAACGTAGAAGGACTGGGCAAACCAGAAGGATTGGTTGGTGTCTCTAATCTCAGGATCTTCATTTTTCTAGGAAGAATCATAACAGCAATAAATGATGTATATTTAGCACTTTCTCTGTGCTCTACATGTATAATGTCATAATCCTCAAACCAACTTAGAAAGGAGGTATTTGTGATATAAATTTATTAGTCTGGAAGAGCTCACGGATTCCACCACCCCCCCTTCAATCACAGATGTGTTCACAACACCTTGACAGTCCTCTAGGTGTTTTGTGATTTAAACAGACTTTTTCTCATATGTCTGTCTTTGCAGGCTTAGTTCTTTTTATTTTTCTATGGTTAATTACAGTGGACTCTTCCCCCTACCTCCACCTGCAATTATGCTTCCAATTCCAGGAAGCTTTACACATGATCAAAAAAACATTTAAAGTTTGGTGTCTCTTAGTAACTTTGACAATGGGATAGTGAACAAAATTTGGTTGAATTCTTCCAGAGAAATAATTTCTTCTTTTCTCCCCAGAAGAAGGTAAACTCAAAACACTTGCAGACTAACCCAAGTGGTACGTCTCTTTTTTGTTTGTTTCTCAGATTCTAATCCTGTAAATCTTTATGCCAAAAAGGAGACTTTAAAATGTATTTACATCTGAAAAGAAATCAAAGTGCACAAAATTCTGGCAAAGTAAGAGACAAATAACTATTTATAGACAGAATTATTTAATTTTTATTGCTAGTTATTGGAAGAATGTTTTATAGTGTCCTAATTAAGCCCTGGAGTCAAGATATTGGCAAAAGAGTTTTAAGAAATCAGTTGAAATCTTATTATATTTATTTTATTTAAGTTTATTTATTTTGAGAGAGACAGAGAGAGAGAGCGAGAGAGCACAAACAGGGGAAGGGCAGAGAGTGGGGGGCAGAAGATCTGAAGCAGGCTTTGTGTGGACAGCAGAGAGCCTGACTTGAGGCTTGAACTCACAAACTGCAAGATCATGACCTGAGCCAAAGTCAAGTGTTTAACTGACTAAGCCACCCAGGCACCCATAAAATCTTATTTTAATGATACAAGAAATAGGTGGAGTGTTTTTGGGTGGTTTTTCATTTTAAATTGCAGGATTTTCATCTTAAATGTAGAATCAGGCATACCTTTTCTGGGAATTTAACTCACAGTGTGATGAAGAAAAATATAATGTACTGAAAAAGAAGTTTATTGGACTATTTTTAAAAAAAATTTTTTTTTTTCAACTTTTATTTTATTTTTGGGACAGAGAGAGAGAGAGCATGAACGGGGGAGGGGCAGAGAGAGAGGGAGACACAGAATCGGAAGCAGGCTCCAGGCTCTGAGCCATCAGCCCAGAGCCTGACGCGGGGCTCGAACTCACAGACCGCGAGATCGTGACCTGGCTGAAGTCGGACGCTTAACCGACTGCGCCACCCAGGCGCCCCTGGACTATTTTTTTTTTTTGAGAGAGAGCTCTTTCCACTAAAAACATGCAACTAATTTCCAAAAGAATCTAAATAGGAATTGACACTAGGTAGCACAGCAAAATCTACACAAATCTGAACTTCCAGGATTCTCCTCATTTGGGAGAGATTCACTTATTGTTACTTCCTGATAGGTTATTTGATTTGTTAGAGGTAATTTCTTTTTTTTTTTTTTCAATATATGAAATTTACTGTCAAATTGGTTTCCATACAAACACCCAGTGCTCATCCCAAAAGGGGCCCTCCTCAATACCCATCACCCGCCTTCCCCTCCCTCCCACCCCCCATCAACCCTTAGTTTTTCTCAGTTTTTAAGACTCTCTTATGCTTTGGCTCTCTTCCACTCTAACCTCTTTTTTTTTTTTCCTTCCCCTCCCCCATGGATTTCTGTTAAGTTTTTCAGGATCCACATAAGAGTGAAAACATATGGTATCTGCCTTTCTCTGTATGGTTTATTTCACTTAGCATAACACTCTCCAGTTCCATCCACGTTGCTACAAAGGGCCATATTTCATTCTTTCTCATTGCCACGTAGTACTCCATTGTGTATATAAACCACAATTTCTTTATCCAATCATCAGTTGATGGTGTTAGAGGTAATTTCTATGCCCAACGTGGAGCTCAAATTCACGACTCTGAAATCAAAAGTCTCATGTTCTATCACCTGAGCCAGACAGGTGTCCCAGGTTATTTGATTTTTAGGGATATTTTTAAACATAAGTGTTTACTTTATTACATTTGGCCACTTTTATTTCTGGCATAGAGTGGATTAGGTATCCTATATAACCTTCCTGAAACAAAACACCTACAGTCAGTACAAAAAAATGGAGGGGCCCCTGGCTGGCTCAGGTGATAGAGTTTAGCATCCGACTTCGGCTCAGGTCATGATCTTGTGGTTTGTGGGTTCAAACCCCACATCAGGCTCTGTGCTGACAGCCTGGAGCCTTCTTCAGATTCTGTGTCTCCCTTTCTCTCTGCTTCTCCCCTACTCACGCTCTCCCTAAAAAAAAAGAAAAAAGAAAAAGAAAAAAAAGAAAAAGAAAAAGAAAACATTCAAGGGGTACCTGGGTGACTTGGTCGGTTAAGCGTCTGACTCTTGGTTTTGGCTCAAGTCATGAATTCATGGTTTGTGAGTTCGGGTCCAGTGTCGGGCTCTGTGCTGACAAGTGCGGAGCCTGCTTGGAATTCTCTCTCTTCCTCTCTCTCTCTGCACCTCCCCCTTCCCCATACTTTCTCTCTCTCTATCAAAATAAATAAACTTAAAAAAATTTTTTAATCCAAAAATATTTTTTAATTGAAGTTTATTGATTTTTATTTTGAAAGAGAGAGAGACAGAGAGAGAGACAGACAGCACGAGTGGGGGAAAGACAGAGAGAGCAAGAGAGAGAAGAATCCCAAGCAAGCTTCACACTGTTAGTGCAGAGACCAACGAAGGGCTCAAACCCACGCACCTGAGATCATGACCTGAACCGAAATCCAGAGATGGATGCTTAACTGACTGAGCCATGCAGGCGCCCCTTGAAAAATATTTTTAAATGCACACCTGAGCTAGTGAAAAAGCAAAGGAAATCTTTAGAGGCGAAGAAATGAAGAGAAAACACAAATATAGAAAGGTAAGCCAGCTTTGAAGCCAGTGGCTACCCTGAGGGATCCCTGGTCACCGAGATTTTAGTTCCAAATTGGCCATAATAGGGGGTCCTAGTGCCAGGCAACACTGGAGACTGGATCAGAGGACTCTGAAGTTGTTCCCGCCCCAAAGTAATGACTGCAGTGGGCAAAATTAAAAGGCAGTGCTTCACCACCTCTGCCACCATCGCCATCACTGTCCCCTGGGTGATGGTAAAGGAATGTCCTGTCTCAACCTTGCATTTGAGGATGGGGACAAAAGGAAGTTACCTGAGAATTCCTAACCACAAGTTGACACTCACTTGGGTGTGGCACTAGAATTCACGCTTTGAATGGCTAGTAAAAGATGATAATTTAGTGTAAAGCAGTCTGGGGCGCCTGGGGCACCTGGGTGGCTCAGTCCTTGGGCGGCCAACTTAGACTCAGGTCATGATCTCGAGTCCGTGGGTTCTAGCACCATGCTGGGCTCTGTGCTGACAGCTCAGAGCCTGGAGCCGGCTTCGGATTTTGTCTCCCTTTCTCTCTGCCTGTCCCCTGTTCCTGCTCTGTCTCTTTCTCTCTCTCTAAAATAAACATTTAAAAAATTTTTTAAAATTAATTAAATACCTGTACTCACAGGACACCTGGGTGGCTCAGTCAGTTAAGCTTTTGACTCTTGATTTTAGCTCAGGTCATGATCTCCTGGTTTGTGGGTTTGAGCCCTGCGTTGGGCTCTGCGCTGACAGCATGGAGCCTGCTTGAGATTCTCTCTCTGCCTCTCTCTCTCTCTCAAAAATAAATAAACATTAAAAAAAATAGTCCTGGGTTGATAGTTCACCTAAAAAACAGGAAGAAGCAAATATAAATTCTATCTGGGAGAACAAATGTCCAACTCAGGCCTCAAAACATTTTCATGAGAAAGTTGCCAGGAACACGAGCTTACAATCCCAAATCACAAAGCACATGTGTTTTTTGTTTGTTTTGTTTAAAGAAAGCATCTTTCATAGGTTTATTGGTCCATTACTTTACGTTAATTGACATAAAGAAAACTTTTAAATTTATGAGCAAATAGTTTACCAAGCAGTATAAATTCTTTTGTTTACCTTAAAATATAATACTAATTTCATAGTAAACAATGCACAGAATTTTTTTTATTTTTTATTTGTTTATTTTATTTATTTATTTATTTTTATTTTTTTTATTTTTGGGACAGAGAGAGACAGAGCATGAACGGGGGAGGGGCAGAGAGAGAGGGAGACACAGAATCGGAAACAGGCTCCAGGCTCCGAGCCATCAGCCCAGAGCCCGACGCGGGGCTTGAACTCACGGACCGCGAGATCGTGACCGGGCTGAAGTCGGACGCTTAACCGACTGAGCCACCCAGGCGCCCCCAGAATTTTTTTTTATACCCAGATATATGACAAAGCACATGTTTTAGCAAAAAACTATGAGAAGGTCAGTAAAAAAAAAAAAAAAAAAAAATCAATCCAATTGGCAAAAACTACAGATATGAGAGTAATGAGATATAGAATATAAATTAAGTATCTTTAATACTTAAAAAACAAAATAGGGCACTTGAATTATGACTAAAGAACAAGAGATTAGAAAACAAGAAATAGGAAGATACAGAAAAGGATAACACAGAAACTCTAGACATTTTTTTTTAAAGTATAGTATTAGAAATTAGAACCTCTGGATGGATACTAGCAGATTACACACAGCTGAAGAGAAAATTAATAAATTAGTACATATATCTTTTAAAAACCTAGTATACAGCATGGAGAGATAAAGTGGTTAAAAATATTAAAAAGAAGTTAAGAAATAGGACAAACAGAACAAAAAAATAGATCTTATCAGAGTTCTAGAAGGAGATAAAGAAAGAATAGGGAAGAGGTAACATCTCTAGAGGGAAGGGACTAAGAGTTTTCCAGAAATGATGACAGATATGAATGATTAGATTCAAGAAGTTCAGTAAATCCCAAAGGAGATTACCAAAAATAATCCATACTTAGAAAGTCAAATCGAAACTGCCAAAACCAAAGAGAATCTTAAAATCAGTCAAACACAAAGCACGGACTAATCTATAAAGAAATGACAAATCTAGTTCTTGATTTCTCTACAACACTGAAAGTCAGATGGAAGCAGAATTATATCTTCAAAGTGACAAATGGAAACAATTGTCAACTTATAACCGTATACCCCCCCAAAAATTATCTACCAAAAGCAAGCACAGAAGAAATATATTATTATCTGGCAAACAAAAACTAAGACAGGTAACTACCAACAGTCCCTCACTAGAGAAACTTTGCAAGGATAGACCTTAGGAAGAAGAAAAATAATAAACTTACAAGGAAGGTTTGAGAGGCAAAATGGAATAGTGAGCAAAAAAAGAAAAATGACAGTATGTAGTAATAACGGCAAGTGCGGGCTAACATCTGGGGAGATAAAACTCTAATTCATGGGACTAAAAAAATCAAATGACATAGAAATAAAGTAATAACATAGGCCAGAAGAGGAGTTATATTAATGTTAAAACATCTTAAGGTACTTATATTATTCATAAGGAGAATAAAGACAATGATCGATTTTATTTATTAAGTTAAATATGCATTAAAATTTCTAGAGTAACTATTAAACAACCCAAATAATGTGCAACTTCTAATTTAATAAGTGGAAAAATTGAAATGTGGGAAAAAACTTTAAAAAATGCAAAAAAGAAGAAAAACGAAATGTTCAAAAACCTTTGAATAAGGGTTTGAACCAAGCACGTCTGCTTACGTGTGGATTTTTTTGATAAATAGAGTACAGTATTGTAAATGTATTTTCTCTTCCTCATGATTTTACTAATAACATTTTCTTTTCTCTAGCTTACTTTATTATAAGAATACAGAACATGATACATATAGTATATAAAATATGTATTAATCAACTGTTTATGAGTAAGGCTTCTGGTCAACAGTAGGTAAGTTTTGGGGGATCAAAAGTTATATGTGGATTTTTGACTGCGTGGCGGTTGGTACCCCTAACACTGTATATACAAGAAGGAAATCGGAGAAAATATGTTAGACAAAAAGATGCTAGAATGAGTCTTAAGTTTAAGAATAAATCTAGCATGTGGTACCTGGCTGGTTCAATCAATGGAGCATGTGGCTCTTGATCTCAGGGTTGTAGGTTTGAGCTCCATGTTAGGTGTAGAGATTACGTAAAAATAAAATCTTGGGGCGCCTGGATGGCTCAGTTGGTTAAGCGTCCGACTTCGGCTCAGGTCATGATCTCTTACTTCATGGGTTCGTGCCCTGCATCAGGCTCTGTGCTGACAGCTTGGAGCCTGGAGCCTGCTTCAGATTCTGTGTCTCCCTCTCTCTCTGCCCCTCCCGTGCTTGTGCTCTCTCTCTCTCTCAAAAATAAACATTTAAAAAAGAAAGAAAGAAAATCTTAAAAAAAATAAATCAGGCAAAAAATGTAACAAGATTTAATTAAAATATTCAACTTTATGAAAGACATTAAAGAAGGGTTAAATGAAGAGATATACAATACTCATTGGAAGGCTCAACTTTATAAAGTTATTTACTTTCCTCCAATAAACATCCCAGTAGGTATGTATATGTGTATAACTTCATAAGTCTATTCTAAAATATGTAAGGAACAGCAAAGAGCTAAAAAAAAAAGTCTCAGATACTCTTGATAACAAGAGCAAAAAATAAGAGACATCAACAAGATCTCAAGAAATATTTATAAATTAGAGTAATTAAGCCAGTATTATATGGGTGCAGGAACAGACAAGCAGATAAATGTAACAGATTACGAGAGTCCATAAACAGACCATGTAAATATTTACATCTGATATGACAGAAGTGACATTGCAAATCAATAGGGAAACCAGAGGCCATTTAGTAGGGACAGAAAAATTTGGTTTCCATGTTGAAAAATGAAATAGATCCCAAATCATAAAACAGAAAAATAAATTCCAGTTTAAGCTTAATTACTTTTTTTTGAGAGAGACAGAGACAGCTCAAGTGGGGGAGGAGCAGAGAGAGAGAGAGAGAGAGAGAGAGAGAGAGGGAGGGAGAGACTGAATTCCAAGCAGGCAGCACAGAGCCCCACATGGGGCTTGAACTCACAAAACTGTGAGATGGTTACCTGAGCTGAAATCAGTAGCAGGAACTCAAGTGACTGAGCTACCCAGGTGTCCCATTTTTTTTTAAGTAGGTTTCATGTCCAGCACAGAGCCCAACAAGGGGCTCGAATTCACAACCCTGAGATCAAGACCTGAGCTGAGATCAAGAGTCAGATACTTAATCAACTGAGCCACCCAGCTGCCCTGAAAAATCAGTTCTAGATGATTTAAGAACTTAAATGTAAAAGCTAAAACTTTGAAATAGGATTAAAAGGTAACGTATTTACTATTTCTGAGGGAGATTTCTTTTTTTTTAATATTTTTTTAAAGTTTTTTTAAAATTTATTTTGAGAGAGACAGAGAGAGTTGTGAACTGGACAGGGGGAGAGAGAGGGACAGAGGGAGACTCCCAAGCAGGCTCGGAGCTGTCAGCACAGAGCCTGATGGGGGGGCTTGAGCTCACGGAGAGTCGGAAGCTTAACCAACTGAGACACCCAGATGCCCCTGAGGGAGACATCTTAATCAAGATCTCAAAGCACAAATCATTTAGTAAAATGATTTGTGTAAATGCTTGGTAAATTTAAGCATGCTAAAATCAAGAGTCTTTATCAAATATCCGAATAAAGACAAACCACAAACTGGGAGAAGATATTTACAACGTAAATAATCAACAAATGATTGCTATCCAGGATGTATATAGAACTAAAAATAAATTATAACAAGTCAAGCAACTCAACGGATAAAATGAGCAAAAGCTACAAATGTCTGTAGACAAAAACACAATGAACCAATAAATATGTGAAAATATGCTCAGCTTCATTAGTGATCAGGAAATACAAGTTAGTCATCATAACGGGAGAGCTTTACACTCATCAGAGTGGCCAACCCCCCACTCTCCCCCCCCCAAAAAAAAACCAAACAAAACCCAGCAATTCTGAAACACCCCAATGCCACATGTCATGAAGTGAGCCAATGAGGATTCACCCACTGGTTGTAGGATGGTAAACAACTAGAGCTACTCAGTACAGCAACTTAGTATTGTCAATAAGGTTGAAGATTAGTTCCTACTTATTTCCTGCTTCCTAGCAGTTCTGTTTCTAAGATTACCCTGGAGAAGCTCTTGCAGCAGGTGCACAAAAAGAAATGCATGAGAATATTTACAGCTGTTCCCACTGTTATTGAGGGGGGGGGGGGTGGGGGTGAGGAAGAAACAACACAAATGTTCATCTCCAGGAACATGGATAAATAAATTGTAGTATATTCACTTAATGAAGTACTATATTTCCGCCAACTACATTCTTGAACATAGATGAATCTCACGAACATAACGTTGTGTGAAAAAGTAAGTTACCGAAGAATGCCTGCCATATGATTCCATTTCTATAAAGATTCAGAAGCATGCGAGACTAAAGCAATTGGTCAAATAAGCCTTAACTGTTACTGTATAATTTGTACTTTGTAATATCTGCTCGGTGCACGGTTCGTTAAGCTTCAGGCTAACAGAAAATTAAGCATTAACTATGGTGCCAGGAAAAAAGTATCTGCGAAATCAAAACCTTTAAAATCCATCTAAAATTTTTTAGTAAATCTCCGTGTAGGAAATTAGAAAGATCATCTCAAGCTATCTTTAAAATGCCATCGGTGAACCAGACTCTATCCTGAATTCCGGTCCTTCCGCAGGCCATCCGAGCATGAAATGCTGTTCCCTACCCGCGTTAACCTGCCATAACACCTGTCCGAGCGCTAGTCGCCCGCTGCATGCCTAGCCCACCAAAGCGTTCTGTCTGGACTGTGTCACTGGAGAAGACAGAGCGACATGTCCAGGGCGCAGATCTCAGCTCTGGTGTTTGGCGTCGGAGGGTTTGGAGCTCTTGTCGCGGCCACCGCGTCCAATGAATGGAAAGTGACCACCCGAGCATCATCGGTGATAACCGCCACTTGGGTTTACCAGGGTCTGTGGATGAACTGCGCAGGTAACGCGTTGGGTTCTTTCCATTGCCGACCACACTTTACTATCTTCAAAGTAGAAGGTAAATATAATGGCTTTGCTCGGGGTGGAAGTAAAATGTCGCTTTTCCCCTCACTGTGCCGAAGCAGCTGCATACAGTTGGCTGTTAACTCTGTAAAGACTGAGTGCTTGTGAAAGTGTCAAGGATTACCTAGGATGGGGCGCCCGGCTGGCTCAGTGGGTGGAGCATGTGATTCTTGACCTTGGGGTTGTGGGGTCCAGCCCCATGTTGGCTGCCGCGATTACTTAAAAATAAAATCCTAAAAAAAAAAATTGCCTAGGAAGAAGGATGAGGTATATGAACGTGGGCTGAAAGAATTAAATCATGTATTTTATATGACAAAGGGAGGTTAATAATCTCATGAATCTTTTACAAATACCCAGTGCAAATGATAGACTCCAAGGGACAGGGCAGAAATGACTATTTTATTTATTTTAATTTTTATTTTGTTTTGAGAGAGACAGAGACAGCACAGGTCAGGGGAGGGGCAGGGAGACAGGGAGACAGAGAATCTCAAGCAGGCTCCACCCTGCCAGCGCAGAGCCTGACTTGGGGCTTGAACTCTCGAAATCGTGAGACCATGACCTCGGCCGAAACAAGAGTCAGACACTTAACCCAATGAGCCATCCAGGTGCCCCCAAAAGTGATTTAAAAGCTAGTTTCAATTTGCCTCACATCATGGAGGAATCTTTTCCAGACAGGTGTGTATACATACATTATACATCTATAGACACACATATACACATGCACACATGCTGTAATTCATAGGTTATTCCCAATTCCTATACTTCCCCAGGCCATCTGAGTATGAAGTACGCGCACACACGTATATATGTATACTCCTGTACATATTCAAGGGGGTAAAAGCATATGACAAGGAGGACAGTGCTGAGTGAAAAAAGAATTTTGTTTACAGAGGGGTTCTATTTTTTTTAAATCATATTTAATGATAAAATAGCAGAGCAAGAAGAATTTAAAAAGTAGTTACGTGAAAGAAAATGCCCATAAACTGCCTTTTTGTTGCTTGGTTTTACTTTTTTTTAAACATGCAAGCAAGCTTTCATCGTTATGCATGTTAGAAACTCTATTACAAGTATCTGTATCTTAGGGACATTTTTTTCTTGGAAGGCATTTCCATACCTCGGGATACCTCCGGGGAGATAACGACCTGCTCTTATGTCATCACAAGAATCACTATCTGCCTCGTGATTTGATGCCTTTGCAAATCTGCCATAAGTTGTGGGTTTATTATGTTAAAAAATTGCCCCTGGTATTTAAAAATTTTTTTAATGTTTTTATTTATTTTTTTGAGACACAGAGAGACAGAGCATGAGCAGGGGAGGGGCAGAGAGAGAGGGAGACACAGAATCTGAAGCAGGCTCCAGGCTCTGAGCTATTAGCACAGAGCCTGACGCGGGGCTCGAACTCCTGGAGTGTGAGATCATGACCTGAGCCGAAGTCGGACGCTCAACGAACTGAGCCAACCAGGCACCCCACCCCTGGTATTTTTTAAAATGTAGTCTTTCCACAACTAAATGGCAAAACTGTACCTTGGCCTCAGTAAAGAAAATAAAATTTTAACTAGGAAGTTACTAAAGCATAATATTTCATGGGATTTTGTGTCAAGTACCCCCGTCATTAGTGCACAGTGTGTGCCAAAGGATAAAGAGAGAATACTTAGTTAAATCCAGGAGACTTCTAATGACAAGGGAAATGTTCAAGCTCGGATAGCCCACGTAGGCCCTCAAATAATGAACTTTCTCAAGCACCCATTTGAAGAATCAATGGTATATTTCTTTTCAGTCCCAACTTACAAACTTACTTTGAGATACTTCAGAATCGTTCCCTCTCCTATGGAAGGCTTTGTTAGGAACAAGGGGGAAACTGTAAAAGAGAGGAAGAGTGTGGTGGAGACCATTAGCGTCATTCTGCACATCTCTGTGGTTCTTCCTTCTCTATGGCCCCCTTTGGCCCACTGCCATCTTGGGCAGCAAGCAGACGAGATACTGCGTGGGTAAGTGTATTTCCTTGATCTTTCTTGGGTTCTTTTTTAAAATGTATTATTTTTGTATTTTACTTATTTTGGGGGGGGGGTTCATTGTTTTTGAAGGAAAAAAACTTTCTTAGAGAGAGAGAGAGAGAGAGAGAGCAAGTGGTGGAGAGGGGCAGAGGAAGAGAGAGAAAGAATTTCAAAGTAGGCACCATGCCCAGTGCAGATGAGATCATGACCTGAGCCAAAATCAAGAGTCAGGTACTTAACTGACTGAGCCTCCCAGACACCTCAGGATTTTTTTTTAAAGATTTAATTTTTATGTAATCTCTACACCCAACATGGGGCTCGAACCCACAACCCTGAGATCAAGAGTCATATGCTCTATTGATTGAGCCAGCCAGGCACCCCTAGTGGGTTCATCTTTTTTTTTTTTTCAACTTTTTAAATTTATTTTTGGGACAGAGAGAGAGAGAGAGCATGAACGGGGGAGGGGCAGAGAGAGAGGGAGACACAGAATCGGAAACAGGCTCCAGGCTCCGAGCCATCAGCCCAGAGCCTGACGCGGGGCTCGAACTCACAGACCGCGAGATCGTGACCTGGCTGAAGTCGGACGCTTAACCGACTGCGCCACCCAGGCGTCCCGGGTTCATCTTTTTTAAAAAAATATTTTGTCTTATTATCCCTCATTCTATATTCCTTAACAAAACCCAGTTATTTTGAAAAATTAACATTTAACCTTAGTTCCAAAGTGGGCTAAAGAATCATGGTAGATTTCTGTGTGACTTCAATAGCTACTTCTCCAAATGCATCTTAGAAAACATGGAGTGAGAAGTTATAGTTACTATGTAGTTCATGGTGGTCTAAATAATCTCCCCCCCCCCCCCCCCCCCCCACTTAAAATTTTATCACCCTGGGGCACCTGGGCGGCTTAGTGGGTTAAGCATCTGACTTCAGTTCAGGTCATGATCTTGTGGTTCATGGGTTCGAACTCTGCATCAGGCTCTGTGCTGACAGCTCAGAGCCTGGATCCTGCTTCGGATTCTGTGTCTCCCCCACTCTCTGCTCCTCCCCTGCTTGCACTCTGTCTCTCTCTCAAAAATAAACATAAAACAATTTTTAAATTTTGTCCCCCTGATTTTGCTTTTTTTTTTTTTTTAATTTTTTTTTCAACGTTTATTTATTTTTGGGACAGAGAGAGACAGAGCATGAACGGGGGAGGGGCAGAGAGAGAGGGAGACACAGAATTGGAAACAGGCTCCAGGCTCTGAGCCATCAGCCCAGAGCCTGACGCGGGGCTCGAACTCACGGACCGCGAGATCGTGACCTGGCTGAAGTCGGATGCTTAACCGACTGCGCCACCCAGGCGCCCCTGATTTTGCTTTTTATATTAAAGATAATGTATTCTAGATCTGCTGTGTACCCTGCACATGAGAGGTATTTTGAAAAATCTGGTCCACTGACAGTGCTTTGATTAGAACATGTAAAATTAATTTAACATTCTCTCTCCCCTTTCTTCCTCCTGAATAAAAATCTTTATAAAATAAACAAGTTGCTACAGAAATCTATTTTCAAAGTCAGGAACACTGATTCATGTTTCCAAAGGAAATGGGGACTCACATTTGGATTTCCTTATTCACATGGAATCGTTGCTGACGATACTGGTTGCTTTTCCTTTGCTGCTCTTTGAAAACACAACAACAGGGGTGTCGGGAAAGCCTCTCTGCCAGTAGGCTCTCGGACATCCCAGTAATTCCAAATTGAGACAAGAACTCAGAAGCCAATGAGGAATGAAAATGAGTATATCACATTTTAAAATAACAAACTATTGAAGCCCTGCTGTGTCAATTTGAGACAAATCCGCTTAGACTTAGGTCAGATTAAGCCTCCCTTGAGAAAGAAAAAGAAAAAAACTTTCTGAGCTGCCAGGGTTTCTGTTTGTTTACTTTTTGCCTTGCTGGTTACATAACTTCATTGCCAGAGTCGTACCTTGTTGTTGCTAACACTCTCCGCTGTCTCAAGAGCTGCAGGTTTTCAGGGACCCATTCAGAGGACTAGTGACTACAGCCTTTAGAGACTTGATGTGAGCCAGCACCCTCTCTGGACAGGGAGCATTGACAGTATTGAGAAAAATAGAGGCCCTCTTCAACTGCAGTTCTGTGGGGTGGATTTCAGAAACACACCCTACGGATCCTTGTAATTCAGTCCTCATCACAGCCTGGGAGCTCCTTGACTCAATCCCCAAAGCACGTCACTTTCTCTGGGGGCAATATCCACCACAGGCTGTGTCTCTTGTTCCGTCACGTTTTGATTTTCCCTCCTGTCACCGTTAACAAGGATATTTTAACTGTGAAAACAGGGCATCGCTCGTAGGGAGGGAAGAGGTCCTTTCTGACGGGGAAGGCTGGGTCCAGGGAGCACTGCTAAGGGGAGGGACTGAAGCTGCCTGGTGGGGGTTACCTCGAAGACTAGACTGTTAGGCTCTCCTTGTGCTCCTGGCACACACTGGGCTCTGGACAGATATTTGCAACATGGCTGAATGAACAAAATTATGAATGAGATAGATGGTTCCTGATGAGGGCAAAATCGTACTCCTGGAGGAAGGCCAGAGTGTCGTGAATTGAGCGATTGAGGACATGTACTCAGGCAACAACAAGGAAGATCACTGAATTGCAATTCAGCAGACCAAACTTCAAATTCTCTTTTATTAACCAGTCGCCAGACCTTGACTTTGCAAATGAATCTGTCTCATTCATAAATTTCTTTTCTGTAAATTGAGAGAGCTGGACTCCAACAGTCCCTTGAAGTATCCTTCAACCTGAAGTTCAATTCCAGGGCTTTGTGATGCTTCACCACGTTGCAGTTCACCGAAGAATTACAGCTATAAAAGGCTCCTGGAACATAACTGCTCCAGAGATTAGCCCTTCTTTTTCTCCCCTTATCTATTATCTTAGCTGGCTTCCTGTGTTCCTGACTGTTTAGAATCTTATCTGCATCTGGGTGGAGATAGGTTTAATGACCTTAAATGACCTTACGAGTAACAAGCAAAGTAAAGGTGCCAGGATTTCACTGGAACGAAACCAAACACTATTCTGGACGCTGGCCGTCAAGTGATGCTGGCTGCCTACAAGAGTACGAAGCTTCTTTCTCTCCTCACTTTCTGCCGCCTCCGTCTCTCTCTCTCTCCCCTTACCAGCCATGCCATAAGAATGGGGGCAAAGGAATGGCATTTGCTAGAGAAAAGGAGTTTTCTGTGGGTGTTTATTCACTATATGGGGAACAGCTGGGAGCCATCTGATGTCATAAGAGATTTCTTGCTCGCTGAAATGTGTGTCTTAGTCTATGATTAAATAACAGTAAGTAAATCTAGAGGCACCTGGGTGGCTCAGTCAGTTAAGCCTCTAACTTTAGCTCAGGTCGTGATCTCACGGTTTGTGAGTTCGAGCCCCAAGTTGGGCACTGTGCTGACAGCAGAAAGCCTGCTTGGGATTCTCTCTCTCTCTCTCTCTCTCTCTGCCCCTCCCTCTCATCTCCCTCTCAAAATACGTAAATTAATGTAATTTTTAAAATATTTATTTATTTTGAGAGAGAGCACGTGCGTGAGTGTGCTCCTGCCCATAAGTAGGGGAGGGGGCAGAGAGATAGAGAGGGAGTCAGAGGATCCAAGGCAGGCTCCACACTGACAGCGGAGAGCTGGATGCAGGGCTTGAACTCACAAACTGAGAGATCATGATATGAGCTGAAGTCAGACGCTTAACCAACTCAGCCACCTGGGCGCCCCAAATAAATAAACTTTAAAAAAAAAAAAAGAAGAAGAAGAAAAACTCCAAGTTTTGTCTTAGGCTTATTTTGGGGGTGAAAACTGCCAAAGAAACATTCAACATGCTTTTGTCCCGACAAAAAATGGCATAATTTTTTATGTGTGCTGCCCCAAGGTAGGTGAATTGTATTCTCACCGCAGAATCTGGACAGGATGAGCCACCATAAAATTGTCTCTATGCCGAGAGAATGCCATGCATGGGGCTGACACGTGCCCGTGTCGTGGTGAAGGTGGCAATGGAGCTAAAGCAGCCACGGTTGGACTTGGAATTCTGCATCTGGGTGCTGCGTGCTCCTTCCCGGAAGCCCCAGAGATTGTCAGGATGGCTTGTCTCCATTACCAGTCTCTTGGAGGCCAGGACCTTACCTTATTTATCCTGGTATCCTCAGTACCCACCACGGTGGCTGGCTCCTAGCAGGCACTCACTAAAGTTTTGTGGACCAAACAAATGGAAGAAGAAATTGTTCACGGAGCTAAATTGTAACATTTAATAGATGGAGAGGGCATCTCCTGTCACCAAGCTCTGGCCAAGGGAGAAGGCCCCAGGGAAGTGCTTAAAAGGAGAAGAGCCAGGAGCATTTTTTATGACGAGACGCAAGACGGATTTTTCCAGACACATAATGATTTAGAGCTTCGCTTCGTAATGTATGGTCCTCAGACCGGCAGCATCTGTATCCCTTGGGAGCTTGCTAGAAATTCAGAATCTCGGGCTCTACCACAGACCTACTGAATCAAAATCCGCATTTTAACAACATCTCCGGGTGTCTCCTATGCACATTAAAAGTTTGAGAAATCCCGTTTAGAGCTTGGTGCTGGAGTCTAATGGACTCGCCACTTACTAACTAAGGGTCTGAATCTCTCTGTGCTTCAGTTTTCTTACCTGTTAGATGGTGTGTAAACAAGATAACATAGGCAAAGTGCCTTATACGATGCCAGATGGAGACACTCACCATGGAGGGTAGCGCTCATTACTGTGACCAGGTCTTTCAGTGCCGTGAAGCTCACATCTCAACTGTTGGGAGGTGACAGTTCCTTCTGTTCCATCAATTTGCTTCTGGCCAGACCACAGTAGCTGCTTCCTGAAATCCAAAGCCTAACAGAAGGATGCCTCTCATCCCTGTGTCACATTTATAATCATGCAAAGGTTACAGAGCTCATCAGAGTCACACCGTTTATGCTTGGGATTCGCTAGGCCTCATAAGGTGAGACCACGCTGTATTGGGAAGTCAGGTTCTGACCGCAGATGTGAGCCTGTTTGTCACGGCAGTCATGTGCCACGTCTGTCCGAAATGGGAAGAAAAGATCCGCTTCGTGCTCCATTTAGGGAAGCAGTGCTGTGTTCACACGTTGGGCAGCCAAGAAAGGACAAAGCTTTACTCAGGTGTTGCTAGCCCGGAGGACTGGGAAAAACTTTGTGATGGTATAATACATTGATTTGAGTCATATTCACATTTCACAAAGCGCTTTCACAGACATTATTACTTTTATCCAAAAGATAGTATTCCATGGCCCCCATTTTATGGGCAAGGTAACTGAGGCTCACAGGGGAGCATATTTATAACTTTGCGTGGTCATCCACAGATTTTGAGGGGAAACGTTCAGCATTTGGTACTAGCCCCCCAAACTTGTGTTTAAGTCCCAGTTCTGCCACTAATTTTTTGTGTGACCTTGTGTAAGTCATTTAAATTCACTTTGTTTCCCCCCCTCCTTTTTTTTTTTTTTTAAGTTTATTTATTTATTGAGAGAGAGAGAGAGACAGAGTGAGCACAGGTAGGGGAGGAACAGAGAGAAAGGGAGAAAGAAACCCAGGCAGGCTCCACGCTGTCAGCACAGAGCCCCATGTGGGGCTGGATCTCACAAACCACGACCTGAAGTTGGACGCTTAACCGACCGAGCCACCCAGGCATCCCTTAAATTTGCTTTAATCAGGGATGGTAAGACACACGGACACAAAATGCTGTCGTGAAGGAAGAAGTTTTTATACTCACAGACCCCTAGAGGAAGGAGGCATGGCTCCCCACACTGAACCAGTAGGGACGCTCCAGAGCCTGTCAGGAGGCCGGAGTGAGAGGGAAGCCTGGCCGACGCCGGCACTACGGTTTTGCCGGGTTTGCCGGGAGGGAGCGGGCGGAGCAGAGGAATCGGGTTAAACAAGTTCCGGATTGGCTGGCCTGAAAGATCTCCGCGGGCTCTGGGGCGTAGGGGCGGTCCTAAATTGTCTGTACCTGGCCCCTGGGTTGATTAGGGTAGAGACAGAGGCTTGCAGTGTGAAAGCTGGAGAATTGAGGTCGTTGGGGGAGTGGGCCTTGGCTTTGTTGATTTGCATACGAAAGGTGCTCTGGATCGTGAGCCTAGGTAAGCCCCGAAGGGCAGTGTCTCCCCCAGCGGTCACGTGAGGCTCTAGCCGCCAGAGCACTGAGAATGCAGTAACTAAGAACATGCAATCAATATCGTATGATAGCAGCTCCCGGGGTGTTTGCAGAGGTAGGTCAGCGAGGCCAGTGCTTTCCCATTTCGCTTCTCCTTCGGGCTTTGCGTGCTTGCCTGGTTTTCGGCGCTGGTTTTCTCCTGGTAAATATTTCTTGTGGAAAGGGTTCAGGTTTATTTTTCACAGGGTTCACTGCTCTTCTCTCTGCCCACGGCCCATCTGACCACACATGCGACAAGTCAGCTCTACCGTGTCTCCTCTGCACGGATTCCGTTACTCGTTCGTTCTCTTCCTAAAAGACACAAAGGACGCTTTCGGGGCAAACGGTATGGTGGCGTTAGTAATTTCAAAACGTCCTGCTGCTGCGCACTTTTAGGTGATCCCAGGGTGCTTCGTAACTCTGTTGCTCTTAAATGAACCTGGGATAATGAAGCTGCCAGGAACCAGCTGGTTTACAACTGGGCTTTGGCCAGATTTTTGTATGTATTACAAGAAAATTGATTACCAAAGGTTGACAATTTGGCAAATTGCCGTGATGCCATATTACAACTACAAAGGAACCCGGTAAATAGTTAATTCATTTATTCACTAATAAGTGCCTTCATCAAAGCGTTCATTAGAGTCCTTGGCACACAATATAGGTCTGGGGACTCAGTGAGGAAAAGGACATAAGCTTATCCTCAGTGGAGGTGCTGACAACCGTGTAGCTGACAATTAGCTCAGAATGAGAAGTGAGATCTGATGGTAAAGTTCAGGGGGGAGGCAGACTTCCCAGAAGAACGAGTGCTTGATCCGGCTTGAAAGATGGGTAGAAGTTTGCCAAGGAGAGAGACAGGGAGTGCATTTCAGGCCATGGGACTCCTCCAGCTCTACAATTTATTAACTGCACGACTCCGGGCAAAACGCTGGACCCCTGAGCTCTCCATCTGTAAAATGGGAACCATATCCCCTCCTTCAGAGGCTGGTGATGAGGATTAAGTGAGTTAACTTGTGGAGAGCGTTTAGAACAGTGTCAGGCACAGAAAGCAAAGGCCTCAGAGCCGGAAGGAACCAAGTGCCTCAGGGAACTGTGAGCAGGAAGAGTGGGGGGGGGGGGGGGGGACGTGAAAAGTCAGCCTGCAGGTATCGCAGAAGGGGAGCTTGCCAAGGGACCTTTAAGCTCCCTGAAGAAATGTAGACTTTGTCTCAGAGAGGCTGGAGAGCTATTGAGACATTTCAAACAGAGAATACCGGATAGGGCCTGCATTCTAGAAAGATCGTGCCGTATTTCGTATCAGAACCTGAACCAAGGGGACAGCAGTGGGAACAGACAAGGAAGATACTTAGGGGTAGAAGTGATAAGACTTAGCAATGTGGTGGCTCATGAGGGGTGAGTCGCATTAAGGACGCCCCTGAGCACTCCTGTCTGGAGATATGAGCGGTGACAGAGAAAGCTGCTGCAGAGCAGGTCGAAAGCTTAATGCAACCTCAGGGAGTCACATAAGAATATCAGAGTTAGGAGGGTAATAGTATTACCCCATATTTTGTAGTTCCGTTGTCTTGTGCTGGTCTTGGGCACCATATTTTAAAGGATCTGGACATAAATCACATTCATTGACTCTAGAGGACAATGAGTTGGAGGATGAGGGTTCATGAAATAAATTCACAATGGCAATGGTCTAACCTGGAATAAAGGGGGGGGGGAAGAATATGGTCGAGGAGGGGGAGTGGGAAAGAGACAAGTATTACTACTGGGTAAACTTTGCTTTGGAATCAGATGTAGGGGCTCTACAAAGAAGAAACTTCTACTGGAGCTGCCCAACAATAAAATAGGTTGTCCCACAAAGAACTGGCTAGAAGGATCCAGGGGAGGCTGACGATTCTCTGCTAAAATGTTGGTAGAAATAATTCCTGCACTGGCTGGGAAGGTAGAGTAGTCATTTCCAGTTTGAGATCTGAGATTCCGTGAACATGTCAAAAGAGAAAGAGATATTTAAACATCAATTTTCCTGATTTGATGTTGACTTAAATATTTTTGGACAACTGTTGGGGTCGGTGCTGGGCACTTGAGAACATAGCAATAAAAAGACTTTGTCTTTGCCCTAGAAGGGAACATCAGTTAAAGTAGTAAATGTTCTAATATATATATTAATGTTATTATATTTGAACCAATGTATTTATATGTTAGAATTAAAATAATGAATATGTAATTCCCCATCTATATTGATATTTTACAGACTCTTAAAAATTTCTTTTTAATATTCACTTATTTTTGAGAGAGAGAGAGAGAGAGAGAAAGAGAGCAAGTGAGCATGAGCAGGGGAGGGGCACAGAGAGAAGGAGACACAGAATCCGGCAGGCTTCAGGCTCTGAGCTGTCAGCACAGAGCCCAATGCAGGGCTGGAACTCACAAACCATGAGATCATGACCTGAGCCAAAGTCAGATGCCCAACTGACTGAGCCACCCAGGCACCCCCATATTGATATTTTAAAAGGTCCTAAGCAAATCCAAGGGATGCCACCTAACCCTTGCCAGGGAAGGAATGACTCCTAAATTTAAGCATAAAGCTAAATGATGGGGACTGGAGATTTGACAGGACAAGTATTGCCCTTTTTTTTTTTTTTTTTAATGTTTATTTACTTTTGTGAGAGAGAGGGAGAGAGAGTGCGCGCAAGAGGGGGAGAGGCAGAGGGAGGGAGACAGATCTGAGGCAGGCTCCACAATGACAGCAGAAAGCCCGATGTGGGGCCCTGGGGCTCGAACTCACAAACCGTGAGATCACAACCTGAAGTAAAGTCCCACGCTTAACCAACTGGGCCATCCAGGACAAGTCTTACCTTTAAATTTCTTTGGCTCAATATTTTTGGTTCATATGTACCAAATATAGCCCATGTATAAAAACCAGACCAGCCATCCTCTTGGGAGACTGATTCTGTCCAGAACACAAAATGTGGACTTTTGGCAAGTGGGGCAGAGGGACTGAAGGCTATTTTCTATCTAACTACAGCCAGATGTTTTCATTTAATCCACCAGCAAACACTGAGCCAGTTTTATCTGAGGGTTTCAGCCCGCTCAATAGGATTCCTATAAATGTCCCTACCAAACTGATTCTCTGCTATATCGAGATCCTTCCTTGGCCCTGTGCCCTGGCTCCATGTGCTTACTGCTTTGCTCAGCCTCCCAGTTCCCGGAGATCAGCTGATGCCCACTCTCCCTCCTGTTTGAACCTGGACTTCAGACCCCTTGTTTCGTTCTGCCGGCTAATGTTTGGGTTCCAGGCCAGACCTGTCTTATTACTGTCCTGCACGATAATTCCAGCCTGCTTGCCCACTCAGCCCTGACCCATTGCCTTCTCTGAACTCAACTGATCTGCCTCCTGCTTCCACTCCCTCACCAGAACACGCTCTCCTGCCACCCTGTGCCTCAGGAAGAACTACCGGGGGATATCTCCAAGCTGTGAGCATTTGGGGGAAAAAGAGAAGCAGGTGGGAAAGGGTGAAGCAGAAATACAAAGCCTAGTTGACAAATGGAAGTGCCAACAGTCGGTTGTGGCTTTGATAGGAGGTGGAGCCACAAAGAGGGACCAGCGGACACTATTATAGAATGATCTGGAATCCATTTGTATTATATTATTATATTATATTATTAATATTATATTATCTTGTATTATTATATATACTATATATACATATATATAATATATGTATACATATATATAATATATATACATATATGCATATATGTATATACATATATACATATATACTATATATACATATATACTATGTACTATATAGTATATATACTATATATATATACTATATATACATATATACTATATATACATATATACATATACTATATATACATATATAATATATATACTATACTATATATACATATATATACTATATATACTATATATACATATATATAATATATATATACTATATATACATATACATAATATATATATACACTATATATACATATATATACTATGTATATTATACATATATAATATGTATACATATATACATATATAATATGTATATTATATATACATATATAGTATATATACAATATTATATATTGTATTATAACATGGGAAAATACCCGTGTTATCCTACTGACAACCTCTATCCCAGATTCAAGTTAGGACTGGGAACAACAGTCCTAGTTAGGACTGGGAACAAGTTTGAGCCTGAGAGAAGGTAGCTCTTTCCCCTTGAAACTTCCTATTCCAGCTGTAGCTCCAACTCTATCCTGTAGGGGGCGCCGAGGTCCTTGTGGGCCCAGTATTATGGCCTCTGCTCTGTCCCGCTCTTTCTGCTTCTGCTTCTGGTGCCTTCGTTAATCCTTCCTGGGAGTGGTGGGGGCGGGATGGAGGTGGGAGTCTGCCTTTGCCCAGGGTGGTGAGCCATCCAGTTTGTGGTCCAATTCCACTAGAATTATACAGCAGATTCATGCTAGCATGTTTGTGCCACGTGGACATGCACATGTGGACCCAGCTGGTTCTTCAGCCAACTATACAGCCGTACCACTCTCACCATGCAGACACACTTACACATTCCACACACACGCACACAGGCTCACATTCACCGTGTGGGTACCACACACACACACAGACACCAACCATTCAGGTTCCACGTCAAACCACACACAACCACCCACCAGTGCAGAACTTCGCACGTATCGCACGCAATACCCAGAGGAGCCAAAAGACAGACTCCGAGACTGAGGTTTTCGCTAACAGTTAGAAATGTGGAACCACTGGACCGAAAGTTGAAAATCGCTGCTCGTCAGCACCAGAATAGGAAGAAATTCACACTGAAGCAGGGGTCAGCAGAGGAAACTTAGCTTCTGGCCTCATCCTCGATGCCTCTCACAGCCCTGGAGTACAGTCTCGACCACACTGTCCTCTTTGTCTACTAGATGTACTTTTAATCACCTTACCTCCTTCTGGGTCTCCTAGCTTGCTAAGTACAGGTGAAATTTGGGGCCTGGCACGTTGTGAAATGATCAGTTTCCTCCCTCCCTCGTTTCCTTTCCTTTTCTTCCTTCCTTCCTTTCTTCCCGCCTTCCTCCTTTCTATCTCCCTCCCTCCTCTCCTTCCTTTCAGAGTAGGGACCTTGAAACCTGACTTCCTGTTCAAATCCCAGGCCTGTCATTACTAGCTGCGTGACCTTGGTCTAGTTACTTAACCTCTTTCAGTTTCCTTATCTTTAAAATGAGGTTAATAATATTTTCCCTATGAGAAAGGTTAAATGAGTTGATATACATATGAGTTAGCCATTATTGTTGTTTGCTCCAAACCACAATTCTAGTCTTTTAAGACTGCCTTAAATCATGAAATTTGGTCATCTTTATGTTAGCTACTTTCCCAGCTTAGCATCATCTAAAAACCTGCAGCATATTCCCTGTGGTCTCTGTGGGTTTACTCCTACCCTTCCCCGCTCCTGCCCCAGAATTCCAGATGGCTGCACATATTTCTTTTCTTTCTTTCATTTATTTTTGAGAGAGACGGAGCATGAGTGGGGGAGGGGCAGAGAGAGAGGAAGACACAGAATCCGAAGCGGGCTCCAGGCCCTGAACTGTCAGCACAGAGCCCGACGCAGGGCTCAAACTCACGAACCAGAAGATCATGACCTGAATGGAAGTTGGAGGCTCAACCCTTGGAGCCACCCAGGCGCCCCGCCCTTGCTTCTTTCAAACTGCTGACTCCAGGCTTTCACCAAGCCTTCCCTCTTCGGAATTCCATGCTATTTTCTTTGTCTCCTCCCCACAACCCCCTCCTGACTTTCCTGCTTGTTTGGATGAAACCACCACTCAGCTGGTCACCTAGGCTAGAAACCTGGAGTCACGTAATGCCTGCCTGGGCTTCTTCAGACCCCATATCCAGTCACTTGCCTACTCCTGCAGAATCTGCCCGCCACACCCTCCTCTTCTCCCGGTTGGGAGGTTTGCCTTGTCTCTGGTTCAGCCAATTGCCTACCTGGGCTCAGTCTCAGGGTGCTCCCTGCTGAACTAGATTGGGACCAGATATTAGAAAGACAGATTTTTCAAGGCACCTGGGTGGCTCAGTCGGTTAAGTGTCTGACTTCTGCTCAGGTCATGATCTCACCACTGGGGGTTTGAGCCCCGCATCAGGCTCTTGCTGACAGCTCAGAACCTGGAGCCTGCTTCAGATTCTGTGTCTCCCTCTCTCTCTGCTCCTCCCCTGCTTGCTCTCTCTCTCTCTCTCTCAAAAATAAATAAACATCAAAAAAAAAAAAAAAGTTTTTCTGCTCTTCTACTTGCTCTAAAATTCGCCAAGTCAAACTTGCAAAGGGAGACTTGCCCATTTAATTTTGGCCTTTATTCATTGCATTTAGGGAGCACTTACTCCGTGCCAGACCCCACTTTACATAGCGTCTCATTTAATTCCCAGAGTGACCATCTGAGGCGGGCACTACAGTCACATCTGTTCTATAGGTGAGGTAACTAGAGTTTAGGGAAGTCACATAAGTGGCTCAATTTCATGGCTAAGGTGGTGTCCTGGGAAGGATTCAAGTGTCAGACTGTGACTCCTGAACCCAGTCCATTGTCCATCCACCGAGGATGCGCCCTGGATAATTCCCAGCAAAAGGAACACACCACGACGGTGCTGACTTTCTAGTCTCCCTGCTGCAACCAGACTGGCCTTGTGCTTAATCTTTTTCCTAGTCTGTGCCTCTGCTCACGCCATTTGGGGCAAATGCCTTTCTTTGTCATCCCTCACGTCTCTCTCCCTTCAACCTCTACCTCAGATTCCACCTCTCATGCAAAGGCTTTTTAATCTTCTAACCAGAAGGGACCTTTGTCTCCATCTGCTCCCCCGCCCTCCCCCCCCCCCCCCCATGGCATTGGGTACTTTCCTTATTGTGATTTTGTTTCTCTGGCTTGTATTGTGGTTACTTGTGTACTTGTTTTTTGCCACCACTCGATTATAAACCCTGTGAAAACAGAGGTTGAACAAAGTCTTTCTGTCCCTTGCCTGGAAGAGTGCCCTGCATAAAATCCATGCTCTGAAGGTGCATGCTGAGTTAGTGAATTTTTGGTCAGGTTGAATGAATGGGTGCAAGGACAGGACCACAGGGGCTGGCCGCCATCCTCGGTGCCATCACTGAGCCTATCTGGGGGTCTACCAGGCCCGTGTCTCTGCTTCCTGTCCCAAAGCATGGTGTGCTAGAAGTTGTGAGGCGTCTTAGGAACCCAGTAACCACCCTCATCAAAAGGGAGTGTCTAATTCGGTGCTTCTTGCTCTTAGGAATCATGCTGGCTCCTGACAGGACCTTCTTTCTTTACTAAGAGCAAACCATCTCTTTAATTATCTATTCTAGAATTTACCTGGGGTTTGCTACCAAGCTTTCCAGTGGCATTTCTGGCATTTGGGACATTTCCGTGATCCCCACCCTTCTCCCTGATCTTGTTTTCCTTCGCTGTAAGATCACATAGGGTCCTCTCATTCAGATGTTAACATTAGGAGAAATCTCAGGCACCATTCACAATGTTCTCTTTGGGCCATCGAAAACAGCCTGCATTCGAAAGGTGAACTGAGAAATCAGAATGAGATCAAAACGACTCTGATTATTCTAATTATTTGAACAGACTCACTCTCTGAGGATTTTCTATACTGTGAGTGGTTCTGGGCTGAGTCCGCCTCTTGGTAGTCAATGGCTGGGAGATATGGATGTGGCTGTGGGTCTTGTCCATAAATCACGCAGCCACGTGTGGCCACGGTCAGCGGAAAAAAGACCTCTCCAGCTCCTCATCTGCTGGATTCTGGAGACTGGCGGGACCGCATGGCCATTTCTGTGAGGGTTCAAGTTTCTGCACGTTATGAGCAATCGGTAGAAAGTGCAGGGTAAACAGAAAGTGCCATTCACTGACAGCAGAGCCTAAATTACAAGCCCTAACCTTCTCGAGATAGCTGGGTACTGGCTGGGTTATCTGTATTACAAAACAGGTCTGAGGATGATTGCTTTGGAAATAGTCCCGCTTTTATGTGTCTTACTTTATTTTAACTCACACGGTGGAGATGAGGAGTGGAAAATCATTTTCTAACAATAAGCTATTTCCTTCCTGGGATTTTTTTTTTCTGTCAGGATTTTCTCTTAGTTACCCGGTTCCCCAACCCCACACACATCCTGCCACTCTGCTGTATTTCCTTAGCTTCATAAAGTATTTGTGATTCTCTTTTATTACGAACTTAATTCACAGGTCTTCTCTTCCTATTTATAAATCTTGACTCGCCCTTTAATCAGCATGTATTTATTTATTACCTTTTAACCTCTCTTATGTCTCATGACTTTTATTTTGTTTTTCCTGTATGTAAAAGTGATGCTCTCCACTGTACCAGTGTGTGGGGACCAAGGCTATCGTCGTACATTTGTGCCCCAATTCAAGTGCAGTCCAGGCAGAAATCAGACTTTTTCAGGGGTCCTGCTCTCAATATTTTGGAGCTTCCCTGGTGATGCTTGTAATCATCTCCTCATCTCCTACCTGCTGTTTTCCTATGTTTTCTATGCAGTTGTGGCTTCTAGAGAGACCCCTGCTTCCCTCTCCCCACGGCATTGCTGTGCATAAGCTCCTCCCCCTTAGAATTCCCCTGCCATCTTTTCTCCCTCAAGGTCATATTTCCAGCACTGCTGGCCTCGCATGTCCCTGTATCTACTCTGTCTCCTTCTCTCCTCCCTCCCTGTGTTAACTTTAGGTAGACTGTCCCAAGGATCCCAAGACTGGTAGCAATTTCAGTTCACCTCGGGGTACACGTTTCTCACAAAATACACCCGCAGCCAGGATGGTGAAGTCAGGAGATGGCTCATGTTGGGGCCACGTTGGGCCAGGACCCTGCAATCCTAACAATTTAAAGAAGCCTGATGCTGGGACCAGGTCATGGCCTTAGGCTCTTCTCCCTCTCTCCCCACCCTTTTTGGGGTTGACTGCAGGCTGGGAAGGAAACTGTTGCCCTTTTTGCAGTCTGGCAACAGTCTGGGGGCTCAGTGATGGTAGTAGAGGGCAGTGTGTGTGTGTGTGTGTGTGTGTGTGTGTGTGTGTGTGTGTGAAAGGAAGATGTAGAGAGGCTGTCAGGGTCCCAGTTCCTTTCAGAAAACTTGGTCCAGTGAAAACTTGTGGATCTGAATAGACACTGATGGCAAAGAGTGCTGTCCAGCTCTGTGTGCCTGCAGTATGTGATTTTTAAATGCAAAGGGATATTTTGGGGGCAGTGTGGTACCTAATTCCATCCCCCCTTCATAATCAAGTTTGAATTTCAAGCCTGCAAGTCCAGTTAAAACAAAAGTCATTTTACAGAAATCCCTGGCTTGTTGATTTTTTTCTGCTAGTGGGACTTTCCTGCCTTCTCTATAGTTTGTTCTGTACTGCCTGGACTCTGGAGCCACAAAAGAAGTTGAATATTCCCATTTCTGGAGGCTTCGATGATTCCTGGGCTTACCCTGTCTTCATACATCTTTTTGTGGTTCTCTGAGCCTGTGTTCCACCTGGTTCCCAGGAAACAGGCCACAGGAACGGGCTCAGGCAGTGGCCTCATTACTATTAAAAAGCTGCCTCCCTTCTCTCCCTAGGGACCAACTGGGCAAGTAAAGCCAAGGGCCTCCAAGGACACGGGTCCCTTGATTTTCTCTGCCTTGGGCCTCCCCTCCATGAAGCCTGTGATCTCCTAGGGAACTGGCGCCCCTCCCCCAGCCTTTCCCTTCTTTGCTGTATTTGATAATGAATTTGAATATTGGAGGAATATTTCCACCATTTTTTGTGCTATCCACAATGCAGTGACTGTAGACATGTCACATTTTGAAGTCTGATCTGCATTTGAAACACTTTCTCTATCATTTTCTTAAGACAAGAAAATGAAAACATCGAACTAAGTCTAGGTTTGCAGCACTTGCCAATCTCTGTGGTGTAAATGGTGTAAATACTCCTAACATGGCAATGTCAAGCTACCCACATGATGTTCTTGAACACAGAGTTGGGAAGATACGTGCACTGGCACAAAGTCGTGTGGATGTAATAGACCTGAAAGCCTCCAGAGCATAGAGAATGATTTAGGAAGTGATGTGTTTTGAGTATTTATTACCTTTGTCTTCAAGATAACTTATTTCATTGTAACTTTACATACTATTTTATTTTATTTTATTTTATTTTATTAGAGAGAGAGAGAGCATGTGGGTGGGGGAAAGGGCCAGAAGGAGAGAGACAGAGACAGAGACAGAGAGACAGAGAGAGAATCTAGAGCAGGTTCCATGCTCAGCATGGAGCCCAACTCAGGACTCGATACCACGACCCTGGGATCATGATCTGAGTCAAAATCAAGAGTTGGATGCTCAGCCAACTGAACCACCCAGGTGACCCAATCTTTTTTAAAGGCTGCGTTTAAAAATGGGCATGCAAAGTTCCTGAAAATTTAACAATTGGCTCTCGAGAGCTGGTATGAGCCGGGGAAGCCAGCCTCAGTATATGGCAGGTTACGGAGGAATGTACTGTATCTCCCTTGGACTTAAATCTAGCAGGACAGGCTCCAGCCTCATTGCCTTTGTTTTCCCTTTACCATCTTACACATAGCAGGTACAATATGACAACATGGAAGCCAGCCAGAGAAAATATGCTTCCTCCTTTGGATCTGCCTCACAGGTGACAGCACTTTTCCTATGGCTCCGGTTTCACACTACTTTGTCTCACTATCACCAGTACATCTGCTTCATTTCTCCTGCTACATGCTAGCTTCTTGCAGCTTGGAACTCAGTCTTGATCATGGTCCTGGACTCCCGGGATCCAGGACATATTAGACCTCCTCATTCCTTGATCTTTTCAATGATGGACAGTTTACCTTTGTCCAATCACAATTCACCTCACTTTCCATTGTTCTCTTGGATTCCTTCCTACCCAGAAACCCTGCAAGTCCTATGTTTCACATTTGGGAATTGAGCCCCTACTATGTGCTACCTATTGTTCTGGGCACTGGAGACACAGCAGAAAACAAGACAAAGGTCTTTGTCCTCATGGAGCTCAGGTTCCAGTGTGAGCAAGAGGACATGAGGAGGGTGCAATGGTCTGAATGAATGTTTGTGTCCCCTCACCCTGAAATTCTTATGTTGACTCCTGACCCCCAACGTGACGGTATTAGGAGGCAGGACCTTTGGAAGGTGATTAGTGAAAGGATTTGAAGGGATTAGTGCCCTTATGAGCCAGGAGCTCTTTGTTCTCCTCCATGTGAGGGTACAGTGAGAGGTCAGCAACCAGGAAGCGATCTCTCAGCAGACCTGCCCGTGTGGTACCCTGATCTCAGACTTCCAGCTTTTGGAACAGTCAGAAATAAATTTCCATTGATAATCCACCCTGTCCGTGGTACTTCGTTACAGCACTTGGAACTAAGACATGGGGACAGTGGAACAGCCCTCAAAATGCCATCAGTGTCATCATCATCCTTTCTGTGTGAATGTTCAGCGGCCTTAGCTACCTTAACCTTTTCAGGAACACTGCATCATGGCATTTCTGCTGCTTTCCATACTTTGTTTCATTGAATCTTGAAGAACTATTGTTTGAGAAACAAGAAGCAAGGTTGGGCCATAGATGGGTGAAATGCATTTTTTTCTCAATATGTTTCAGAACTATAGGAACATTTGGTTCTACTTGTCTATTAGTTTTTGCTAAAGGTAATTCCTCCAAAAGCCACATGGGCTGACAGCATTGCTCAAAGGAAAACGTACACCTGATATACTGTACTAAGGATTATTTCCTATAGCCCCTAATGGAAAAATATGTCTTAAAAATTCTCTTCCTGTAGCCTACTGGCTAGCGGCCATGGAATCCAATCCAACCAAAACACACATGTCCTATCCTGGGGTGCAGTGTGACTTGTTAGACTTCCCCCACAAAGAATGTTCAACATCTTCACAAAGGTGCAAGGAAATTGTTCATATTTATTTCTTTGTGAAGTTTTTGATTAGATTAAACACCAATATAAGTTGAATTTAAACTAATGGTAAATTTTTTAATAAAAAAACAAATTCTAAGCTCCTGAAGAAAAGAAACAGTAACTTATATTTCTACCTATATTGCACAGTACTTCCCTAGCTCAGAGCGTGGCAAAAATAAGGGCTCTGTAAGTTCATTTGTTGGATGAATGAATTTATTTATTCATGAATAAATTCTTTATTCATGAATGAACTTATTTATTCACTCATTACTTTTCTTCCTTCCCTTGCATTTTATCTGCTGTTTTCTTTATTCTTTTGACTCAGTAATACTTTTCATATCATTTTCAATAAGAGAGCTGAATAAATGCATATTGACCTGAATTGAAAAGAGAAATGGAAACAGACAGAAAATCTCTAGCAAATTGGACCAAAAATCTCCCAGTGAGTTGCAAATTAATCCAGTGAAATATTCTGGATGTTTTGGATGAGGGAATTCTAGCCCAGACAGGTCACACTCTCTTACTAACCTCGGGTCTGGTTGAAGGAAGAGCCCTCTAATCCAAAACATCCTGCGACTTTAATTTAATTTATGAAGCAACATATTGTGCCAGTGAAGTTGGGCTTGGAGATGACTTAGCAGAAAGTCTCCAGTTTGATACTGAAAACAGATGCCATCTGACGCAGCAAGAAGGACGGTGTCAGGCCAAACCGTCAGAGACAGGTGCAAACAAGCCAGAGGTGGCTTTTATTTAACATGATGTTAGAAGCAATAAAAGTTTGTGTCACCTGGGGTTAAACTTTAATTTCACATCCTTTAAATACAAGCCACACATCTTGCTATCTGCACAGCTAGTAGATCCGCTAGCCATCTCTACACATTCGCCTTACTTTTTGAAACCCAATTTATTTTTAGGTTCCGCCAGCTCTCCTTTCCTATCTTTTACATCTGTCTAAAAGTCTTAAATTTGAAGGCAAGGTTGAAACAGAAGGGAGAATAACGATGGAGCTGATGTACACGCAGGTAAGACACGCAGAGACCCTAGATGCTACCAGGCTGTGAACAGCAGGTCCCCAACCAAACTCCTCATGTTCCCCCACAAAAACACTTCCTTTCTAGCCTCCCTTGTGTTGCCATGCCCTCCAACCTCTCCTCTGTCTCCCAGTAGCATTTTATTGTGCCCATCTTGTATCTGGCTCTATTGTTGTCATCCATGCATTTATCTACTTGAGGACGGTATCTTAAACCTGGAAGAGAATGGCAGGTCTGATGCCTGGTCACCTCCACATCTCTGGAGATGACTCTGGCTTCCCCCATAAATAGGGGCTCAAAAACCAGTTGTTGAGCTAAATTAAATCCTTAGAGTTTCATAAATTTAACAAAATCTGCTTCTGATGAAACAACCATCTTCTACAATGTGGAGTTAGTTTTGGATGCAAATGGATCCTCTTTCTTTAAAAGGCCAGGTGTGCGGCTCAGGGAAGACCAAAGCAAAGTTGTCTGGGGTTCTGTGCTTTGCATGTTCTTTTTTCCAAATATTTTATTTTTTAATATTTTATGTAATCTGTACCCCCAGTGTGGGGCTCGAACTCATGAGCCCGAGATCAAGAGTCACATGCTCTGCTGACTGAGCCAGCCAGGTTCCCCTCTGCACATTCTTGATAACTGATAGGAGAGCCTTGGTTGTCTGTTTGACCTTCTACTTGGCCAAGCACATAGGGGCATTCCCTGTTGCTACCACTGTTTGTTCTATTCTATTCAAGCTTCAAATACTCTGCAGGTAGAAATTACCTTGATTCCTCCCAGCTAACAGATACCATTTTTTGGCCCTCAGTTTTCCTGGAAATGCCACTACTAGCCTCGAATTTGAATGGTTTCCAAATAAAAATCCCTCCCAAATAGGAAACATAGCCTGGATTTGTAGTTATGGTATCTGACCCTTTTCCCTCCTGGTGGCCTCGTGGGAAGCCAGACTCCCTGAAACAAAGCAGCCATTAACGTGCGAGTATGCACAGAGATCTCTCTCATCTCATAAGGGTCTGATAAAAATGGGTTGGCATATGAATTAGCATGGGCAGAAAATCACTAGGTAACAAACACCCATAGGTCCTCTTGGCCAATAGCCATAAATATTCATTTCCTGCACCTGTGATGTTTAGCCAGTCTGAGCTGGGCTCAGTTGGGTGGCTCTGCTGATCTCAGCTGGGGATCTCATTTACTCCTCTGGGGGTCTGATGGGGGTTGGCTGATCTTAGGTGGGACTGGTTAGAGTAATTTGGTTTTGCTCTACCTCTCCATCCCCTACAACTGGGCGGCTCATCTGGGCGTACCTTTTTCATAGCGAAAGCAGAACGGAACAAGCTGGCAAGTGGTTTTGTAAGCCTCTTCTTATGTCATATCTTTTGACATCCTCTTGGCCAAAGCAAGTCATATGGCTGAACTTAGAGTGACAGGATGGAGAAATACAATCCTCATTGTGACGGAAGACACTGCAAAATAAGGGTGTCCAAGGGCTTGGTTATAAGAAGTGATGAGTTGGAGCCATCAGTGCAATATGTCACAGTTGGAAGAACATTTAGCAGTGACCTCCATTCATCTCCTTTCCTTTCTTGATGTTTTGTATTCTTTGCTTTTTTCAAGTAATAATAGCATGACCTTGAGTGAAAAAAAAATCAGCTACAATAATCCAGTACCTCTTTTCTTTACCATTCCACAAGTCCTCAATGTCTACCCCTCACAAGGGAATTGTTGAGTAAAGGGAAGGACTCTACTGAAGGCCCTTATTTATGCCAAAGATCACTTTACTTTTTTTCCTTATCATTGATCCCCATTTACTCTCCAAACTTTTTTAGCTTTTCTTGTTTTATGGTCAAATCTCCAGAATTCTACCTTTGCGTTCTTTCCATGCTCGGACCCTATGTCTCCGTGTTGTTTGCACGACTGTTTTCCTGACCTACTAATGGTTTATGAAGCCCAGCTTTCCCTGGGAGGTCTGAACTATTCCATGAAAAAAAAAACCTCTGAAATGAAACAATGTCAACTTCCCAAGCCAAATTCCTGAAGGTAACTTGCTTTAAAAAAGATTTTTTTTTAACATTTATTCATTTTTTGAGAGTCAGAGAGAGCACAAGCAGGGGAGGGGCAGAGAGAAGGGGAGACCCAGAATCCGAAGCAGGCTCCAGGCTCTGAGCTGTCATCACAGAGCCCAATGTAGGGCATGAACTCATGAAACGCGAGATCACGACCTGAGCCGAAGTCGGACACTTAACCGACTGAGCCACCCAGGCGCCCCGGTAACTTGCTTTTTACATCAAAGTGAACCATTCCTGTCACAGCGCAAATGCTTGAGCACTGTGTCCTTCTGTGCGATACAGAACAGAAGAATCCACTCTTTATAAAACACTTTACATGTGGGATTTAAACTCGCTTACCAGGTTGGGTCTTTTTTTCCTCCACATCCCTGTAAAATGGTCACAAGCTCTCCACATTTTCACGGTGTCTAAAATATACACAGAAAGCATTTACCCATGCCTAGGATGTCTTGTGGGTTGGTGGGGAAGGATAAAGGGACAGGGATGCGGTGGGAGGCCTTCGTAAATGATCACAACTGAGGGAACAACTGTGAAGGGTGTAGAAAGGGCAGGAGGGTTACCAAATATCTTTTCGGGGGAATGTTGGATTATGATCCTTTGCAGGACTGTGTTAAGCCCTTGTCTTTCCTAGGCTATTTTACAACTCCAGGAAGGTAGAGGTTAACTTGTAGAAACAGTCATACAAGGGATTCCTGTTCATGGCAATACAAACAATCCCTGCTCAAGGCAATACAAAAGAATCTTGTCAGGTAGAGACTATAAAAACCAGGTGTAATGTTTTACTGATTCCTTCATAAATTAATAATAATTAATAATAAAAAACTCATGGGGCACCTGGGTGGCTCAGTTGGTTAAGTGACCCACTTTTGATTTCAACTCGTCATAATCTCACAATTGTGAGTCTGAGCCCCAGGTCCAGCTCTGTGCCAACTGTGAGGAGCCTTCTTGGGATTCTCTTTCCCTCTCTCTGCCCCTCCACTCATGCTCTCTTTCTTTCTCTTGCTCTCAAAATAAATAAATAAACTCAAAAAAAATTTATAAAAATAATAAAGAATGATGGCCTTTTAATATTTGCATGAGAGTCATGATTTTACTTATTTTTCTTTTTGGTTTTAGTTTTTTTTTTTTTTATTTTTTTACATTTATTTATTTATTTTTGAGAGACAGAGAGAGGCAGAACACAAGTGGGGGAGGGGCAGAGAGAGAATGAGACACAGAATCCGAAGCAGGCTCCAGGCTCCAGGTTCCGAGCTGACAGCACAGAGCCTGGAGCCTGCTTCAGATTCTGTCTCGCTCTCTGTCTGCTCCTCCTCCGCTCATGTTCTGTCTCTCTCCTTCAAAAATAAATAAAAACATTAAAAAAAAATAAAAAAAATCACTACCACTAAATAAATATGACTTAAATGGGAACCCTCCCCATGAGATAGAGGAGGAGAGCTAAAATCATATGGTTTAGGAGCAAATAGAAATATATTCATAATAGACAAAAAGGAGTAGGTTTTGACTGGTGCCTTAATATTCCGTGTGCTCCTCAGTCTTACTCCAACCCCAGCTGAATTAGTTTTAAGTGTCAATATCGAAATATCAAAATTATTTTATCCATAAATATTTTAATCTTTATCTGAAAAAATAAGGACTTTTAAAAGTATAGGCTCGTGGGGCGCCTGGGTGGCGCAGTCGGTTAAGCATCCGACTTCAGCCAGGTCACGATCTCGCGGTCCGTGAGTTCGAGCCCCGCGTCGGGCTCTGGGCTGATGGCTCAGAGCCTGGAGCCTGTTTCCGATTCTGTGTCTCCCTCTCTCTCTGCCCCTCCCCCGTTCATGCTGTGTCTCTCTCTGTCTCAAAAATAAATAAAACGTTAAAAAAAAATTAAAAAAAAAAAGTATAGGCTCGTAAACACCATTGCACCCTTCACATTTATGGTATTTCCATAACTCCATCAAATATCCAGGCAATGTTCTGAATATCTCTGATTCTCTCATAAATTAGTTTTTTTTTTTTTTACAATTAGTTTGTCCAAATCAGGATCCAAATAAGGCCCGTATATTGCACTGAGTTGATGTCTCTTAAATCTCTTTTAATCATAGGTTCCCCATCCCTCTTTCTTTTTTATGCAAGTTATTTATTGAAGAGCAATAATTTCTACAAGCCTGTAGAATGTCCTATACTCTTTTTTTGTTGTTGATTATCTCTCTGTGGGGATGTAATTCCTATAACCATTTGCCTTAATCCATTATTTCACTAGAGGTTGCAAAATAGTGATATTCCAATTGTAGTATCCCTCTGTATGTATTAGCTTAAATTCTTCTAAAAGAAGAAATTTACTTCATAAACTGTTTGGTTACCTTGTATAACAACTTTAGTATAGTTCTGTAGAAGAAAGAATCAAGCAATTATTTTGCTTCCCCCCCCCCCCAGTTTTTTACACATTTATTTATTTATTTATTTATTTATTTAAGTATACCCTTAAAATTTTTGTTTGTTTGTTTTTATTAAGTAATCTCTATACCCAATATGGGCCTTGAGCTCATGACCCTGAGATCAAGAATCAAATGCTCCAGGGGTGCCAGGGTGGCTCAGTCAATTAAGCATTGGACTTTGACTCAGGTCATGATCTTGCGTTTGTGGGTTCGAGCCCCACATTGGGCTCTGTGCTGACAGCTCAGAGCCTAGAGCCTGCTTCAGAGTCTATGTTTCCCTCTCTCTCTGCCCCTCCCCTGCTCGTGCTCTCTCTCTCTCTCAAAAATAAATAAACATTAAAAAAAATTTTTTTAATGAAGGAATCACACGTTCCACTGATTGTACCAGCCAGGTGACCCCCCTAGTTTTTAAAATAATGAGTTGGATTCCTAGTTTCCTTCAAAGGTGTGTGTGTGTGTGTGTGTGTGTGTGTGTGTGTGCTGTAATTGTATGAATTCACAGATTTTTAACATATTCAATGCGTTTCAATCCTTTGCAGTTGTTATTGTTTCTGGTGCTGAAATTGTATAATCTCTAGCCTATGGGCTCTTCAACTTGGTTCCTAAGCCTTTTGGGCATGATTCTGTAGTCTTTGGTAACTTCCTTGCTTGCTGCTTTGACAAGATGTTCCAAGTTCATCCCTGAACCCAAATTAATCAGCCATTTCTCCAAGGAGTTCTGTTCCTTTTAGCGGGAAATGGTGTTTAGAAAGCACACTCTGGGGGCTAAGGGTGCTCATTGCTATCAGTTAGTCAAGGTGTCAAGGCCTTTTCAACAGGCAGAGCTAAAAAGAATTTTATTTATTTATTTTGAGACAGAGACAGAGAGTGTGTGCACACACGTCGGGGAGGGGGCAGAGAGAGAAGTGGAGAGAGGATCCAAAGCAGGCTCTGCACTGTCAGCGCTAGCCCAATTCCCAGGTCGAATTCACAAACTATGAGATCATGACCTGAGCCGAAATCAAGTCAGATGCTCAACCTACGAAGCCACCCAGGCACCCCTAAAAAGAATTTTTTAAACCAAAAAACATACTTATTCTTAATAATATTTCTTTTTTTCCTCACTAATATTTCTAATTTAAATTTAGCATACAGGATTTTGATCCGATATTTATATATTTTTTTCTTGCACTGAAAATCTTGGTTCCTAATTAAAAAAAATACTTAATTTCCTTAGCTACTAAATATATTATTGTTTCATAATAACTGTACCTGACTATCAGGAAATATCATAATATCAAGGGGGAAATCGTGTTAAAAAGTAATTACTGACAATCATTTGAGATTTCTTTGCAGTTCGGGGTGTTTCTTTTTTTTCCTCTTGGTATATACCCTACCAGGACTGTATGGTCTAATTACTGTGGTTTAAAAATAGAAACATTTAAAAAGTCTAGATTCAACTGACAGCTCGGGAATGTTGGCCAACATTGAAGGTAGAAATGAGAGGTTATGAGCTTAATGATGTAGCCAACTATTAACTCAAGTTTCTGCTAATTCAGGGAAGGGTATGTACATAGTTACATTTACCATAATTGCTTTAACTTAACCATCTCCATTTAGTAGGAGTTAGACTCTTGCTAATGATCAATTACCCTGAGAGTTCATTTCACTCATGAGGCTTTGGTCTTTAGGCGGAAAGGGCAAAGTCCAAGAACCAAGGAGGGTTGGCTACTGAACCTTACAGGTCATCTGATTGAATTACCTCTGTTTGCAGAGGAGGAAACTAAGATCCATCAGAGTCTAACATGTAATTTGCCTACATGGCACAGCTGGTTAGTGGCAGGGCAGGGACAGAAACCATCTGCCATCTCCATTCCACGTCACTGCGCCCTGCTCCCTTGTTCTCCCAGGTCAGTGCTGAAGGATATGGTCATTCTTGCCACAAGCAAAGGAGGTCCATTCTGAAAGTTTAATCTCAAGACTCAAGATAATAAGTGTTTATGAGAATTTGCTCAGTCATTTGGTAAATATTTAGTAGTTGGTTCTGAGTACGTGGTAAGACAGCCTTTATTGTCTACTTTTGTTTTTGCTTATTTTTTATTTTTTAATGTTTATTTTTGAGAGAGAAAGAGACAGAACACCAGCAGAGAAGAGGCAGAGAGAGAGAGAGAGAGAGAGAGAGAGAGAGAGAGAATCCAAAGCAGGCTCAAGGCTCTAAGCTGTCAGCACAGAGCCAGATGTGGGGTTCGAACTCACAAACTGTGAGATCATGACCTGAGCTGAAGGCCAATGCTTAACCAACTGAGCCACCCACGTGCCCCTACTTTTTGTTTTGTTTTTGCTTTTTGACTTGTCCAGGTAATAAATCAAAGAGAACCTGTATCTGGTACAATGTGATGACTGGAGACTATTTCAAACATTTAAGACAATTTTCCCACAATCTTTTACCAAGAAACATTACTTTAACATAATTTCTATTGTCCTGATTATAAATTTTCCTTTGTGTTTGTTTATCTAACTCAATACCATGACTACATACAAAGCACTGAGCTCAAGAGGATTTTCCAACAATTAGAATCCAACATGGAGCTAGCTGCCATGGACAGAAGGCTGTGAATTGTTATCAGAGTTCTACAGAGGGAATTCCTGCAGAGGTCAGAGGAGGGGATACAGTGATATCCAGTGTCCTTTCCAACCCTGAGATTGGGTGAGAGATTTTATTCTGTAATTTGTGTGATGTCCCAATGACAGTGGCTTGCTTGTGGCAGAGAGAAGCCAACCATTTCTACAAAGACACACAATCTATGTTTCCCTCCAACTTCAGTTCTATATACAGCCTTGCCCACAGACACAACATTTCAGAGAACAAGCCAGAATGAGCCCTTTGGGGAAAGTCTCAGTGCCACTTTCATACAAGGGACCCCTCTTCACAATGAAAGGAGAGGCTCTATGGGAATCACAGCAACTTTCCATTGTCTGTACACTTCCTGAAATGCCAAGTTTTTTTCTTCCTTCTTTCTCCAGATGTCTTCTGTTTAAATCATATACTTGTCTCTTCTTCTGAAACCCTCCTCTCATCTGAGGTCGATTAGCATCTAAGTTCTTAGCCCAAGGATAAAAGAGAAGCCAGTGGACTTGGAAAGTTATCCGCCTACAGCCTGTGTGTTTTCAAAGTCATCCAACAAATACTTGAGCCCCTACTTTGTGCTCTGAGACAGGTGCTGGGGGCCCAAGAAGGAGACTCCATTGGTGCTCTTCCAGGCTAACAGAGGAAGGAAGAGGAGAAAGGAACAGATACAGGAAAGTCGATGAGGGGGAGATCAGGGAAGGGGAAGGTCCTAATCTCATGGAGGAGGAGATTTGCTGGTCAAAGGGTATTTCACTTTCCCCCTGAAGGAGGAGGAAGAGTCAATAAAAAGGGGAAAGGAGCTGCCGGGCAGGGGAAAGGCTGGTCCAAAAGTCCAGAACAAAAGAGACTTTGGTGAATTTGAGGATCTGAAAGAGGTTAAGAACTGTTGGAGTGTAGGCTTGAGAGAGATAATGTCTTGAAATGAAGCAAGGGAGGAAAACAGACACCAGATGAGGAGGGGCTTTTCACAGAACTCTCTCAAAGTGTCCACAATATTTCCAACTTGACCTGTGGATATATTCTTCAGTACTAAAAGAGCTCTTTCCCAGCTTCTTAAATTGCATATCAGAATTTTTCACTGAGTAGTCAAAACTCAACATTTGTTGAGCGCCTACTAGGGTGCCAGGCATGGTACTAGGTCATGGAAGAAAAACATTGATAACCAGTGGCTCTCTTAGTAAGGAGCTAAAAAAATCATGTTCTTTTTAAAACACCAAATGTTAACCACAACAAATATATCCAAGCATCAAGAGATAAAGGGTACCCGCGTGGTTTAGTCAGTAGAGTATTTGACTCTTGAGTTTGGCTCGGGTCATGATCCCAGGATTGTGGGATCAAGCCCTGTGTGATTCTCTCTGTGTCTTCCTTTCCTTTTGCCCCTCTCCTCCACTCTCATGCTCTTTCTCTCTCAAAAAAAAAAAAAAAAAAAAAAAAGGAATGAACAGACAAAAAATTAAAGGCTAAAAAAAAACCCCTACATCAATTCCTTTAGACCAAATTTAAAATTTTTTTTTTAATTTTGAGAGAGAGTGAGCATGCCTGCAAGAAGGGGAGGGGCAGAGAGAGAGAGAGAGAGAGAGAGAGAGAATTCCAAGCAGGCTCCACACTGGCAGCACAGAGCCTGATGAGGGGCTCAAACTCACAAACTATGAGACCATGACCTGAGCTGAAATCAAGAGTTCGATGCTTCACGAACTGAACCTCCCAGGTGCCCCCAGACTAAATTTTAAAAGAATAGGATACTTATTACTACAGGTAATATGGTAAATCTAAGGCAATAGGGTTCTAATTCCTTTGATAGAATGCTTATTTTTAAAACTTGAGATATAATTGACATATATGTGTTTCTGGTATAAAACATAATTTGATATTTGTATATATTATGAAATGATCACCACAATAAGTGTAATTAACATATACCATCACAGTTACAATTTTTTTTTGTGGTAAGAATTTCTACGATCTACTCTCTTAGTAACTTTCAAATATACAATATGGTATTATTAATTACAGTCACCATGTTAAACATTACATCCCTAGAATTTCTGTATCTTTTGACTGGAAATTTGTACCTTTCGACCCACTTCACCCATTTCACCCACCCCTCACCTTTGTCAAACACCAAACTGTTCTCTGTATTTACAAGCTTGGTTTTGTTTTTTGGCTTTTTGGTGGGGGGTTGACAGAATGTTTGAAAATTAAGAATGTAACAAGAGGGGACTCAGTTGGTTAACTGAGTAGGGGTGAGACCTGATCGAATTTGCCTTTGCGGAAGAGGCTGCTATCCCATAAACCCTGCTACTTGTAGTCCATGGACCAGCAGCAGAGCAGCACCTGGGAGCGTAGTTAGACAGTGTAGAATCTCAGCCCCATCTGGACCTGTTGAATCGGAATCTGCATATTAACAATATCCCCGGGTGATCTGTATGCACATCCAAATAGGAACAGCGCTGGCACCAATTATAGACCCGTGGACAGATGGAGGAGAAGAATGTGTGGTTACTTATGGAGGCTTCTTGGAGGTGGCACCTGGCAATGAAAGCCAGTTGCCATTTGGGAAGAAATGAGATCTTTTGTCTACAACCATGGTTCTCAAACTTGGCTGCAATGTGGAATCGCAGTGTGGGTATTTTGAAACGTATTGATTCCTGGGGCCCCTGGCTGGCTCAGTTGGTAGAGCATGTGACTCTTGCTCTCAGGGTTGGGAATTTAAGTCCCAAATTGGGCGTGGAGTCTACTTAGAAAACAAACAAAAAAAAAGGGGGTGCCTGGGTGGCTCAGTTGGTTGAGCATCTGACTTTGGCTCAGGTCATGATCTCACGGTTGGTGTGTTTGAGCCCCACATTGGACTTGTTGCTGTCAGCACAGAGCTTTGGATCCTGTCACTCTCTCTCGCTGCCCCTCCCCCACTTGCACTCCCTCTCTCTCTGTCTGTCTCTCTCAAAAATAAATAAAACATTAAAAAGAATAAAAGTAAATAAAGATGAAGACCCTAAGATTTAACATAAAGAAATAAATAAAAAGTGTTGATTCCTGCCTCCGCACCCCAGAGATTCTGACTTCATGGAGACCAAAACTCAGCGCGGGGATTTTACAGAGCTCCCCAGGTGATTCAAATTTGCAGCTAAGCTTGTGAACCACTGCGCCCTTCGCCCTATTTAACATACAGTGCACTATACCTGGATGAGGCAACGGTACACAGTGGTCAGGTGCTTCCAGTGCAGGACCAGCAGCTCCTGTTCAGGTGTTTGGAGGGTGGGATGCTTGGCAAGGGGAGAGGAGGTTAGGACCTGGACCCCTCCTGCTCTTCCTGTGCCCTTCCGGGTCCGCGCGCCACGCCTTTTCACGCTCCTCACACGGATGTGTGGATTCTGCTTCCCCCTAGTGGCGGTTTTCTAGTATGACACCGCTGTCTCCGGTTTCCTACAAATCCTGCGTTCCTGACAAACCCGAAAGCCTCCAGGTGTGCTGTCGATGGGTGGGAAATCCTAGGACTTGTGCCCAGGGAGCAGCTGGACAGTGACTTCTGGAGTTGCTTCTTCACAGGAAAGCTCAGGGAGTTCTTTTTTTTAAATGAAGCTTCATTCCTTGTTTTTTTGTTTTTTCGGTTTTTTTTTGTTTTTTTGTGTTTATTTTTGGGAGAGAGAGAGTGAGGAGGGGCGGGGCAGAGAGAGGGGGGTGGAGGATCCGAAGCGAGCTCTGTGCTGACAGCAGTGAGCCCGATTCCGGGCTTGAACTCATGAACCATGAGATCATGACCTGAGCTGAAGTCAGATGCTCAACCGACTGAGCCACCCAGGCGCCCCATGGAGTTCTTTTTCTGTTTTGTTTCGTTTGTTTTTTATTTTTGAGCAAGAGAGAGTGTGAGCAGGGGGAAGGGCAGAGAGAGGGGACACAGAGGACCCGCGCTGACAGCAGAGGACCCAATGCGGGGCTCGAACTCATGAACCATGGGATCATGATCTGAGCCAGCTGAAATCAGACACCCAACCGACTGAGACACTCAGGTGCCCCATGGGAGTTCTGTGTCTCTGGCCAAGCACTGGTCTGACACAGGGCTGTGACTGGAGCCTAAGTGGCTTCCTGTGCTTGGGGCTTAGGGAAATTCACCTTATCAGCCAGTGGCAAGTGCCTATGACATCAAGCATCAGGAAGCCCGGAGGTATAAGGTAACATTCTTCTACTAAAGCACAGCCAGCCCTTATCCATCTCTGTGTGGCAAGGACATGTCTTTGCTGAATTATCACATTTAATACGAACCCAAGACTGGCAGGTGTTAGGATCCCCATCTTATGGACAAGGAAACAAGCCCACGGAGTGTCAGTAACCTGCTCCAGGCCGTATACCTTGCATGTGGCAGATGCAGACTCTGAACCCATGCCGGTAGGACTACACTATCTGTCCCAGCTGCTCCCATGTCCCCTGTGTGGAGGGGGGACCCCGGACGTCTCGCTTGCCCAAAGATTTGCACTGTGGCTTCAGCCTGAACCCCATTTGAGTTCAGAGGGTCCCTCCAGGCACCTGCAGCTCCTTTTTCTCCCTATGATGCGCGGACTCCTGTACTTCCCTCTGCAGGGCAGCCCCTGGGAGCCCCCCATTTGGCGGGGGGACACCCTTGCCCTGTTCTGGCAGAAAGCCTCTCCCTGCAGCCGACTCTGGGGTGGGGAGGATCAGGCCGTATTACGAAGAGCGTCTCCCTTTGACCTGGCTTCCCCCTTCTTTTCTCCCCTGAAGCTTCCTGCTTCTCCACTCGGTCCTCACTGCGAGTCCTTCTGCAGCTCTGGTGTGGGTCAGAATCACCAGGGGTTGCTGGTTGGAATGCAGACTCCTAGGCTCCAGCCCCAAAGACTCTGATTCAGGGGACTCACAAGTGGGGCCTGGGAGTCTGCATTTTTTAAAATTCCGAACCCTGTGGATTCTGATGCGGGTGGTTCTCAGAGCTTACTCTGAGAGCATGCAACACACATGCCAGTAAGATTGGTGGGCCCCACATCAAGAGCAGAAATGAAGGCCCATACTATATGTTTAAGTATTTAGAAGTTAGGAATCAAGCTCCCAAATGGTGAAATATACCTTCACAAATACCTGGCAGGCTGGGATTCCTGCAGTCTGGAGTTCCCAGCCGGAAGGTTGACAGCACAGGGGGAGCTGACCCCAGCCCCTAGCACCCCCCCCCTTTCTCTTCCCACCTCTGGTTCTGACTGACCCTTTCTGTGCCCTGTAGAATCTGCTACTCAAGCCACAGGACACCCTGCTTCACATCCAAGCCCAAGCCACCTTCTTCCCACCCCATAAACAGCTTATCTTGACCCCCTGACCGGCTAGGAGATGGACCCTGCGGAGACGGTCTGCTTTAGCTCTGGAGGCAGGAATTCTAGGGTTCTAGGTCCTCAGGGCATGACCTAAATGGGGGAGGGGAGCTCCAGGTAGACAGCCGCATGTCCCCACTGGCTGCTGCACCCTTGGGACGGTGCGACCAGAGGATGAGGTGAGCAGAGCCATCTAAACCAATGCTCCTCACCTTTTTTTTAAGTTTGTTTATTTATTTTCAGAGATTGAGAATCAGAGAGAGAGGGAGAGAAAGAATCCCTAGCAGGCTCTGAGCCGTCGGCGCAGAGCCTGGCATGGGGCTGGATTCTACTAACCGTGAGAACGTGACCTGAGCCGAAATCAAGAGCCAGATGCTTAACCGGCTGAGCCCCCCGGGTGCCCCTGTGCTCCTCAAATTTTAATGTGAGGAGGAATCACCTGGGATCTGAAGATTTGGAATCAGTAGGTCTGGGGCACAGACCAAAATTCTGTGTTTCTAACAGCCTCCGGGCAAAGCCAGTGATGCTTGGTTTACAGGCCACACTTAGAACAGGGCAGCTCACACCATTCACAAAAATAAACTCAAAATGGATAAAGAACCTGAATGTGAGACAGGAAACCATCAAAACCTTAGAGGAGAAAGCAGGAAAAGACCTCTCTGACCTCAGCCGTAGCAATCTCTTACTCGACACATCCCCAAAGGCAAGGGAATTAAAAGCAAAAGTGAATTACTGGGACCTTATGAAGATAAAAAGCTTCTGCACAGCAAAGGAAACAACCAACAAAACTAAAAGGCAACCAACGGAATGGGAAAAGATATTCGCAAATGACATATCGGACAAAGGGCTAGTATCCAAAATCTATAAAGAGCTCACCAAACTCCACACCCGAAAAACAAATAACCCAGTGAAGAAATGGGCAGAAAACATGAATAGACACTTCTCTAAAGAAGACATCCGGATGGCCAACAGGCACATGAAAAGATGTTCAGCGTCGCTCCTTATCAGGGAAATACAAATCAAAACCACACTCAGGTATCACCTCACACCAGTCAGAGTGGCCAAAATGAACAAATCAGGAGACTATAGATGCTGGAGAGGATGTGGAGAAACGGGAACCCTCTTGCACTGTTGGTGGGAATGCAAACTGGTGCAGCCGCTCTGGAAAGCAGTGTGGAGGTTCTTCAGAAAATTAAAAATAGACCTACCCTATGACCCAGCAATAGCACTGCTAGGAATTTATCCAAGGGATACAGGAGTACTGATGCATAGGGCCACTTGTACCCCAATGTTTATAGCAGCACTCTCAACAATAGCCAAATTATGGAAAGAGCCTAAATGTCCATCAACTGATGAATGGATAAAGAAATTGTGGTTTATATACACAATGGAATACTACGTGGCAATGAGAAAAAATGAAATATGGCCTTTTGTAGCAATGTGGATGGAACTGGAGAGTGTGATGCTAAGTGAAATATGCCATACAGAGAAAGACAGATACCATATGGTTTCACTCTTATGTGGCTCCTGAGAAACTTAACAGGAACCAATGGGGGAGGGGAAGGAAGGAAAAAGGAAAAAAGAGGTTAGAGTGGGAGAGAGCCAAAGCATAAGAGACTGTTAAAAACTGAGAACAAACTGAGGGTTGATGGGGGGTGGGAGGGAGGAGAGGGTGGGTGATGGGTATTGAGGAGGGCACCTTTTGGGATGAGCACTGGGTGTTGTATGGAAACCAATTTGACAATAAATTTCATATAAAAAAAAAAGAACAGGCAGCTCTAGGGCAGTGTGGGCAAGGTTTCTCTGTACAGGGCTAGGGGGTCAATCTTTCAGATTTGTGAGCTACACGGACTCTGTGCAAATCCTCAGCTCTTCTGGCAAAGCACAAAGCAGCCAGGCCCAGACAAAACGTAAATGAATGAGCAGGGTCATATTCCAATAAAACCATACTTATGGGCACTGAAATTTGAATTTCATGTAATTTGCCTACGACACAAAGCATTCTTCTTTTGATTCTTTCAGCCCAAAATATAAAAACTATTCTTAGCTCATAGGCCAAACAGAAACAGATAGTGGGTCAGACTTGGCCCCAAATCTCTGAAAGATAAGGATGTTGTAACGTAACCCCAACACCAACATCACACCTAAAACTAATCAGCAATAATTATTTAACAGTCAGATACCTTTTAAATGTTTGAATTTCTAATTGTCTCATAAAGATAGGTTCACCACCATTTAAAAATTTTGTTTTACTCAGTTAACAGTGCAATGTTGGTTTCAGGAGAATTCAGTGATTCATCACTTAGTACAACACCCAGTGCTCATCACAACAAGCGCCCTCCTTAGTAGCCATCCCCTAACTAGTCCATCCCTCATCCAGCTCCCTCCAGCAGCCCTCAGTTTGTACAGAGAACAAACTGTCTCCTGTGGTTTCTTTCTCCTCTCTCCACCCACTTCCCATAGGTTCATCTGTTTTGTTTCTTAAATTCCACATATGAATGAAATCATATGGTATTTGTCTTTCTCTGACTTATTTCACTTAGCATAATAACCACCACCACTCTTTTTAAAAATATTTATTTACTTATTTGAGAGAGAGAGAGAGAGAGAGACAGCAAAAGTTTGCAGGGGAGGGGCAGAGAGAGAAGGGAACAGAGGACCCAAAGCAGGCTCTGCTCTGACAGCAGAGAGCCTGACGTGGGGCTTGAACTCATGAACTGCGAGATTACGATCTGAGCAGAAGTCAGATGCTCTACTGACTGAGCCACTCAGGCACTCCATAGCCACCATCATTCTCAAATACAGAATCCCTGTCCCATCTGTCCTTTTACTTGACTCCTCATCCCCCATAGTAACTCTGCGTCTCAGACCCGGTACATGTGGTCATACTACATTTCACCAGTAGATGGCACTAATAATCACGACATTTGCTGACTTCCCTTGGCATTTGCACAAGAGAAAACATCATTTGTATGCAATTTGCAATTACAGGTGAATATATATATGAACACAAAAAATTGAAAATAGGCTGTTTGCTCCGTGTAACGTGTTCAACCTCAATACATCCCAATTCTGAGGAAAAATTATTGATGTCAAACAAATTTTCAATTTGTTTTCAATGAAGAGAGTATGGGAAGCCCTTTGCTCAACGTTGAGGTTTATCTCTACTATGTCAACATTTTCAGTGTTAAATCATCGAGGCCACTTATGTTTGTATGTTCTTCTGTTTAAGAAAATAGCAAATTGAATCTGTTTGCACAATTGATCTGTGTGTTGAATACTCATTACAAATGAACTGCCTGAATTGTACTAAGTGTGCCAACCTCTGAACAAAACAGTTTCTTTTCCAAACTTCCTCTAGCATGTTCTGAACAACAAGGAATCAGGATGTGAGATTTGGATGGAATGCATAAGGCCCCCTCAGCTAACAGCAGACATGAAATCTTCCTATGCGATCATATAGCAATTTGATTGTTTTCTGTTGACATTTGCCATCATTCTGCCGGTGATCTCCCTTCTTCCTCCCCCCACCACCCTGTGAGAAGCTTAAACTGTTAAAAAGATCTAACTGCTCAATTATGATTAATATTTCATTTTAAGGACACAAACCCTGAATTGTGCCTTTTTTTTTTAATTTTGAGAGAGAAAGAGAGAGAGAGAGAGAGAGAGAGAGAGAGAGAAAATCCCAAGCAAGCTCTGCATCGTCAACACAGAGCCAATGCGGGGCTCAAACTCAACAACCACGAGATCATGATCTGAACCGAAACCAAGGGTCAGACGATGAACTGACTGAGCCACCCAGGCACCCCCCATATGATGCTATTAATCCTCCCCCTTTCTGTCCTTTCAATATCTTCAGCAAGAACATTTATTGGATACTATAAATGGCCACTTTTGTGGCCAAGCAAGACCTTCTTATTTTCTTGCCCAGCTGGGTCTTTTATTTGATGTCTCATCTTGTAATTCCCTAGATAGAAATTAAGACATGTTAGGACATCAGCCTGTGTTAAATTTCTAGTGGGTATCACATATGGCCGTTTCTGGCAGATGATACAATAACTCTGCGATTTATTTGTATATCCTATTCTTCTATATTCAAATTTACACAATACCATAATGGCCTTTCTGCTCTTAAAGTCAAATCCTCTGTCCAGGATAGGCCCTAACTTCGCTCTTGGAAGTTAGTTCTCGCCAGATTTACCCTGAGAACAAGTTCCTTGTAGTAGATCTTCCCACTTACCCTCCCGGATGTTCTGGAATATCTGGGCTCTTCTCCCCCCTGCAGGGCCACTCACTGCCTCTTGGCTGCAGTCCTCTGCCCTGCGTTTCTCAGGCTCTGCCTGTATCGCATCTCCCCTCTTGGTCTCAGCTACCAAACCTTTCCCTACATAAGCTTCTGACTTCACCGGGCAGTTACATTCCACCTGGAAACAAGCACACAGTCCTACCCGAGGCATTCAGCCCAGGAACACCTTCCAAGTGTGTTCTGTAAAGAATTCATACATGGGGAATTTCCACACTTCAAAAAGTTTGGGAAGCAATGGGTTTAACAAACTTATGTATTTTTATTATCTTTTTAAGATTTATTTAGTTTTGAGAGACAGAGAGAGACAAAGCATGAATAGGGGAGGGGCAGAGAGAGAGGGACACACAGAATCTGGATCAGGCTCTAGGCTCCAAGCTGTCAACACAGAGCCCAAGGTGGGGCTCGAACCCACTAACTGTGAGATCATGACTGGAGCTGAAGTCAGATGCTTAACCGACTGAGCCACCCAGGCACCTCTGCTTTAACAAATTTAAAGAGCTTTCTTTAATGCAGGACTTTCCAGAGCCTTTACTTTTCTAATAGACATTGCGAGTCCTCTCAGATAGTAAATATTGAGCATTTTCCAAATTGATTTGATTAAGGAACACCCTCCCCTATATTAGTCAGCTCAGGTTGCTACAACAAAATACCACAGACTGAGTGGTTTAAACAGCTGTAACATTTACTTCCCGCAGTTCTGGAAGCTGGGAAGTCCAAAGTCAAGGTGCCAGCAGTTTTGACTCCTGGTGAAGCCCACGTTGTGGCCTGCAGACCTTGTCTTCTCACTGTGTCCTCACCTGGCAGAGGGAGGAAGCAAGCCTCATCTAAACCTAACTGCTCCCCTTGGCTCTGTCTCCAAGTACTGTCACACTGGGGTTAGGGCTTCAACATTCTGTCCATAACATCCTCCATCTGTCTCATTGTGTTGTCTGTAGTGTGTTGTATGGAACAAACCCTGGGACACTTACTCCAGTGCAGGCTCTGGAGTCAGACTGCCTGAGTTGGGGAATCAGACAACCCGGTTTCAAGCCCAGCTCCGCGCCCTAGCTGTGGGACTTTGGATGAGTTTCTCCATCTCTGCTTGCCACAGTTTCATCGTCTGATGTGATAAAATGGGGATAATAATGGTGCATAGCCCCCAGGTTTGTTGTGAGGGTTCAAGGAGTTGAAACATAGCAAGAGAGTGCAGCACAGAGTAAGCATTCAAAAAAGTTAGGTACAATTGTGAAATGTTATTACTGACAATGAATTGTATCATTAAACCATTTATTGTACTGACTATTAGTAAGCATGATTAATAATGAATAACACTTATTATAAGGCAATATTTAATTTCAGTTTAGGGTGAATACTGGATTTTACAGCTGGGTCAGGGGCAAGCCTCTCTTTTAGGTCGCAGGCTCCTAGAGGGCAATGCAGGGCTGAAGAAATCGCGAGAGGGGACGTTGCAAATGTGTGCCAGGAATGTGGAAGTGGTGTGGCTGCGTGTAAGGGAGAAGGGGCTGCCGACCTCAGTGCCAAGGCTCCACGCCAACCGCCATAGCCCTGGCAGGAAGTGGAGCTGTGAGTCTGCAAAGGACAGACCGGCCACACAATGAGGACAGCAGGCCTGCTTGCCACAGTGGTGCTCGTGGTGAGTAACACTGCCATTCATGTTGTCTTTGAGCACAGCAGTTACACGTCCACAAGCACCTTATCCAATAACCCTCAAACAGGGAGGCTCCAACACTGTGTTCCCCTGGAGTTTCAAGGGTGCAGGGATTCCTTTATGTAACAAGGCAAGGGATTTGTGCCAGCCAGGAAACCCAAGTGCTCAAAACCTGTTCAACATTTTTGCAGCCAAAGAGCAAGCTGCCAAACATTTTTCTCTCAAAAGAAAACAGGCCACTGAATGAATACTAGTGGGGGAGAGTCCAAGAGAAAAATCAAAGAAGAGAGGGAAGGGATGTCTTAAGAGAATTAAAAAGATGCTGAGTTTAAATTGAGAAGATATTGAACTTGAATATGTTTTAAAACACACACAAAGAGAAAAAACAGAATGCAAGCTGATTTTTTAAAGCCAACTAAGAGAAAATTTTACAATCTAAATCAGGGATTCTTTGTTGGGGATCCTGAGATCGGGATGTCTTCCCAAGCAAGGACTTAAAAGGTCAGAATCATGGTCTGAAGCAAGTATGTCTTTGGAGCTCACAATTCAGCTCTCATTGCCTGGCATTGTTGGTGCCTCCCCCCACCCCCAGCCCATTAATGTTTTATTGAAATCTCACTGGATGCACGGTGCCAATCCCCAGATCCTCATTACTTACATAGTCCTTTAGTAGAGTCAGAGTAGAAAATGTTCCAAAGATGTTCTTGTCTTTCCCTAAAGACTCTGTGAGGAGCAACCTGCATGGATCAAAGGGGTTACCATGCAGTGAGCGAAGAGAAGAGCATGCCTTGAAGAGGGAACAGCAAATACAAAGACCTTAAAATGGACTAAGTATGGAGCATTTGAGGCCAGGGTGGCTGGGATACAGTGAGAGAGGGAGGACAGGGAGAATGACAGGAGCTAGTTCAGGTACAGTTTATAGCCAAGTACAAAAGGATGCCTAATTGATGTGTGGAGGAAATGAAAGGAGGGGATCTTGGCAAGTGGAGGATCTTTGGCAGATGCACTGAGGGAAGCATCATGTGTTCTGGAACAGGAGTTTTTGCTGTGAATGGGGCGAAGGTTGAATGATGATCAATGGGAGACAAAGCTCGATAGTTGGGTTGGGACAACTATAACAGGCTAAGGAAGGAATTTGGACTTTACCCAGCTAGTGACCATTAGAGGTTTTTGATTAAAGGACTGATCTTATTTTTATTTTAAAAAATGCACTTGCAGCCAGGATGGGTTAGAGTAGGAGAGAGACATCATCCTGCTAAGGAACCAGGAGAACCAAACTGAGCCAAGAGATAAGATGAAGTAGAGAGGAGGTAGCATGTAAGGCAGATACTATCAAGGGCAGATTTACTTGGTCTTCTTGAGGAATTGACCTTTCATCATTATGAGATGACTCTAATCATCTCTAGTAATTCCCTTTGTCTCGAAGCCTTCTTTGTCTGAAATCAATATAGTTACCCTAGCTTTCTTATGATTAGAGTTTACATGGGTATCTTTTTCCATATTTGTACTTTCAACTTGTCTGTGTATTTATATGTAAAGTGCATATCTCACAAGCAACATATAATTGGGTCTTGTTTTTTAAAAAATATTTTTTAATATTTATTTTTGAGAGAGAGAGAGAGAGAGAGAGAGAGAGAGAGAGAGAGCATGAGAGGGGGAGAGGCATAGACAGAGGGAGACACAGAATCCAAAGCAGGCTCCAGGCTCTGAGCTGTCAGCACAGAGCCTGATGTGGGGCTCAAACTCAGGAACCATGAGATCATGAACTGAGCTGAAGTCAGATTCTTAACCAACTGAGCCACCCAGGTGCCCCAGGGTCTTGTTTGTTTTTTGTTTTTTTGTTTTTGTTTTTTTTTAAGTCCAGTCTAATAACCTCTGCCTTTAATTGAAATGGTTGTTCCATTTACATTTAATGTAATCACTGATATAGTTGGGTGTAAGTCTGCATCTTGCTGGAGTTTTCTCTCTTCTATTTTTTGTTCTTCCTTTCCTATCTCCTTTTTAGTTACTTGAATAGATTTTAGTATTCTATTATATTTTTGAGAGAAAGAAAGAGTGGGGGAGGGGCAGAAAGAGAGGAGAGAGAGAATCCCAAGCAGGCTCCATGTTCAGTGTGGAGCCCAACACTGGGCTCAATCTCACAACCTTCAGATCATGACCTGAGCCAAAATCAAGAGTCAGATGCTTAACTGACTGAGCAACCCAGGTGCCCCAGATTTAAGTATTCTATTCTATCAGCTCTATTGACTTTTTAGCTATACTTCTTGGTGTGTTTTTTTTTAATAGTTGTTCTAGGGATTACAGTACATTACACATACATAACTTATTATAGTCTACTTTGAATTTATATCACCTAATGTAAGAATTTTATAAGAGTAGTCCCCTCTCCTGCATCCTTTGTGCTATAGTATTTTTCTTCCACACAAGTTATAAAGGATGGGTTTACATGGTACTCACTAGATTTCAGAGATGAAGAAAAGGGACAAGTTTAACTCAACTCCTAGGTTCCCAACTTGGGCAGTTGCCTGCAATTCATTGAGAAAAAGGAGCTTAAAAAAATCATCACTCTGAGAGTATAAATGAGATCATAATTACAGTAATATTTCAAATCTTGATGTTCTGTCCTCTCACCTGCTGGATTACAGACAGTCTCATATTCTGGGAGCTCCCTCCACTCATGTCTGAGAAGCCCCAGGGGGTGGTTTCTTTCTCTAGAAATTTGCCTCAATGCTCATAGTGTGGGACGTTTTAGGTCAGGGAGATGCATACTCTCCCAATGCATTCTACTCAGTAAAAGGGGTCTCTCAACAAAGATGATGTTTCTGGAGCCTCCACTCTTTCCAACGGACATAGTCATATACATGATTGAAAGGGTGGGAGGTAAAACTCACAGTCTCATGGATTTCCAATGCTCATTCAAACATACTGGTTTCTTGTGAGCCCCACCCTGTGGTGTGGTTGAACTTGTTGAAATACTTCCTGTCCAGGTCAGAAGAAATGGGCTACAGATGAAACTTGTATTGGGTCTGTATCTTGGATATTTCTTCACTGGAGATCTCCAGTATGCAGCTAAAGATGTTAATCTCAGGACAGAAGTCAGAGCTGAATATGTAGATTTGCATAAACGTGATAATAGAAGCCATAGGGGGTGGATCTGTTCACCAAAAGGGAGAATCTAAAGGAAGAAAAATAGAAGGCCAAAGACTAAACCACAGGAAGTGGCCTATGTTGGGAGTTAAGAGGCTTTAATAAACATCCAGACACCAAATTCTGAAGAATGTATTTCCATATAAGGCCAAAGGAAAGGATGCTGTAAAAAGGAGTGGTTATGGATGCTTCATGGAATTACAGGAAAAAGTACATGTTCAAATATACCCTGGATTTGGAAATTAGGAAAACATTTGAAGTGGAGAAAGGTTGTCAAGAAAACCAGCAAAGTAATCAAAGAGGATTCCTGAAGAAGCATGTCAACCAAAGGAGAGAGACATAGTTACAGAGGGGAGTAGAGGACTTCTCCTTTCCAGTTCAGAGGTAAGGAGCTTGGAAGTCACCGCTCCACTCTAATAACAAGTAAAAAGGTGAACAGATTGAAAACTCAACAACTTTTCTTGGATCCATAAGAGACAGGATTACACAGGGCAAATCCTGTGCCCTCCAAGACTGGAGAGACAGGCAGGCCAATGGGGGAGTGCCAGCTTACCAGAGCACACACTCAAGGAGCAGAAACCGCTTTGCGAGCTGGTACTCAGGGACGAAAAGCAGAACTATCACTGAGAAATTGCTGGAGTCTCAGTGCAGACAAATCTGAAAATTAAAAACTCCAGTAGGGCCCAGTCATAACCTCTGAATTTTGTGAGATCCACCTCCAGGAGCTCAACCACATTCCCACGGTACATGTTGGAGAGAAAGAAATCCCCTCTTGCTTCTAGGAGGGGGAAGGGAAAAGAAACCATTTTGAAATACACCAGAGCACTTAGCTCCTCTTAACGGAGCCTGCCCTCAGGGGAAACTAGTTAAACAGAGCCTAACCTGTCGGGGCATTATCAGCCTGTCAGGGCATTATCAGAAAGGGAAATGGAGTGAAGTGTGTATTTTGTTAAGATATGGAAAACTATATACGGGCACACTTAAAGGCAGGAGAGAAAGAACATTCTGTCTACATCTATTTTTAATTTTCCCACTAATCCTCTACAAGCAACACTAATCATGATTACCAGAATATGATGTGACCTTTACCCATTCTTTAAAAACGTCCATTTGTTTCTCTATGTAAATCACTGTTGAATATTATTACATTGGAAATTCTCGTCAATTTCAAGGTATTAAAAACGTAAAATTGGATTTCCTGGATCCGTTTCTCTGGAAATTTAGCATAACCCATGAGTTTGAAAATGTAGGCATTGTTACGGCCACATGGTTCATTTATTCCTTAGATGCATAGAAATATATGCAAGGGCCACGGTCTTTGGTTGATTTTGGTTCCCGCCCAGGCCACAGTCTCTTTGCGGCTTATCTGAAGGATATTTTTGGCTCCTTGAGAGAAGCCAAGATGGCTGTTGGCAGCAGCCATTCAAATACCATTCAAAAGCTCTCAGCTGTCTGTCAGATTACTGCCACAACACATTTCATGCACTAATGAGGCAGTGGGCAAAGCACATGTTTGCAAAGGGAGGTTGACCTGTGTGAATGCTTGAATGAAATACAATGGAGGCACCAGTAACTTTGCTTGTGGCAAGGCTAGGTGTTAAAAAGGGGACGAGTTAATCCTTGGTAGGGTGTGCCTGGGGAATTCAGCCTCACTGCCTGGTATTTCAAAGGGTGTCCTCTGCTGCTAGCCAGCCTAAGGGGTCCCTGTAGCTGCTGCTGGTGTGTGTGTGTGTGTGTGTGTGTGTGTGTGCGCGCGCGTGTGTGCGTGTTGAGCCCGGCAAAATGATAGGATCATCTCTGTCCTTGCCAAGTCCCTTCTGCCACATTAACCTTACCTTTCCAGACATACAAGAACTAGGATAGAGTTTTCTTCAGAAGAGCCAGGCAGATCTCAAAAGGGCAAGCAAACCCAGTCAGGGCAGGAAGAATAAAAGGTAGACTTTCACCCTTGAAGCCTCAGGCCTCCAGAAGGGAGGTGTTCCCCACCATGGATGCTTCTCTCTCTCACCCAGTCTTTCTTGTGTTATTCTGTTTGCCTTTCTTTTAAGTAGGCTTCAGTCCCAGCGTAATGCAGGGCTTGAACTCATGACCCTGAGATCAAGACCTGAGCTGAGATCAAGAGTCGGATGCTTAACTGACTGAGCCACCGAGGCACTCCTTATTTCTGACATCTCAGGTTTGACATCATGTCTGCTGCCCCTCTCTTCTGGAGATTCCACTCCCTCTGCCCCCTGGGGAAGTACTTTTTTTTTTAAACTTTATTTATTTTGAGAGAGAGAGAGAAAGAGAGAACAATGGGGGGAGGACCAGAGAGAGAAGAAGAGAGGAGATAATCCCAAGCAGGCTCTGCATCGTGCAGGGCTCAAACTTACAAACCATGAGATCACGATGCCTCCCGGAAAGTTCTGCCTTCTCAACCCACCTGGTGCCTGTAAACCCCCGCCTCTCCAGTTTCAGCCCCTCTTGCTCCATAAAGGGGAAGGTGGACCTGGTCCTGTTGGAAGGGACAAGGGTCAGTGGGCCAAGGCCAGTGCATTATCCCCAGTAGCTGATTTCTTTGCTATCCTATCTAGGAACAAGAACATCTTGCTAAAGTGAACGTTTTATCTCTTCCGAGGCAGGAAACACTGTTTTCTTACGAGCTGGCCAGCTGGCCAGGGAAACTCACACTTCTTTGGCACAGTAGGCAGCTGCGGTGACACTCTCCCAGGGCCACCGTCCCTCCACACCCAGCAGCGCTGGTGCCCAGCATCATTCTGGGAAGAGATGGTCATCTGTCTGATCTTGATAAGAGGCACAGGCTAGGTTCCACTAATCTTGTAAGAAGATCACTGGAGAGGGGCGCCTGGGTGGCTCAGTTGGTTAAGCCTCTGACTTTGGCTCAGGTCATGATCTCATAGTTCATGGGTTCGAGCCCCGCGTCTGGCTCTGTGCTGACAGCTCAGAGCCTGGAGCCTGCTTCCAATTCTGTGTCTCCCTGTCTCTCTGCCCCTCCCCAGCTGCACTCTGTCTCTTCCTGTCTCTCAAAAATAAAGTGTAAAAAAAAAAAAAGATCGCTGGAGAAACCAGGTCAAATCCCCTCTCTCCCCAAAAGGGAGGTGAAGGAAAAAGAGGGTTGCTATACCACATACTCAGCAGCCCCCCAAAGGTGACCTCCCTTTTATCTCCCAGCCCTCCTCTTACACTGATGTGTGGAGTAGAGTCTGGGGGCAATAGAGCTGAAATGGAGTTTTTCAGCAGGCCATGGGGGATGGGGGCAGGTGTGGACAGAGACAGGTACTCTGCTCTTTATTTTCTCCCCATGGGCCCTGGGAACCTGGTCCTATCCCGTCACATGTGCTCGCAAAGCCTCAACACAGCGTTAGTTCGACCCGTGAACGCCACTTTCCATGAGCATTAAAAAGAGGCATAGGAAGGTGTGTTTGCCTTTGAAAACACCCAAGTTTCTCCATTCGGAAAAAAATGCTCCATCAATTCAGATATGAATTTTAGCTCTTATCCTAATTTCCAGCCACCTTCCATGGATAAACATTTATGACTTGAGGGAAGGGTGGGGTCGAGTCTCGTTACTTTCCACCTCCTTTATTCCTACGTCCTTTTCTATGTCAGTAAAAACAGTGTGGTACAGGGGAGGTATGTGGTCTTTCAAGGGAATGAACTGGGTTTGAATCCACATCAACCATTGAGAAGGTAGGGCTCAGCATCTGGCATTTGGACCTCTGAGTTTCAGCTTCCTTGTTGGCGATATTTTTAGTTTCTTAAAGATAAACCTATTTAGGGGCGCCTGGGTGGCTCAGTCGGTTAAGCATCTGACTTCAGCTCAGGTCATGATCTCACGGTCCGTGAGTACGAGCCCCGTATAGGGCTCTGTGCTGTCAGTTCAGAGCCTGGAGCCTGCTTTGGATTCTGTGTCTTTCTCTCTGCCCCTCCCCCACTCATTTTCTGTCTCTATCAAAAAATGAATAAACGTTAAAAAAAATTAAAAAAGAAAAGATAAACCTATTTCACAGAGTGGTTGTGAGAATGACTTGAGGTTGTGTATGTCAAGCGTCCGGCATCCCCAAAAGTAACAAAGGTTCAGCCTTGCCCCCACTTCCTATTCCCCGCTGCCTTTCATATTACCCCTCTGAAGCTACCTGGCCCAAGGCCACCCTTAATGTCCTTGTGGCTACGTCCAGCCTTACCATCACTCTCAATCTCTTCTCTGCATCAGTATTATTGAAAGACGATCGCCATGAAACATATCATCTTTGTCTTCCCACCCCTTACATTGTGGTACCACACAATAAAGTCAAGTACGTATCACTCCCCATACTGTATTCCTCCTGCCTCATATGCAACGCCTGTACTCAAGCCACCTGCCCCAGCTACAAGGAAAATCAAGTCCAGGACAAACAGTTATGCAAACATGTCTCAAACATCAACTAAATGTTAGGCAAAGGGGACACAAGGCCAAAGAGGACATGGTTCTTGCCAAGCAATAAGAAAAGCAGACAGGTACCTGACTGTGTATGTACTCAGGTGCCATAGGAGGCAAGAGCCCAGAGAGGGAGACCCCTGGATCAATCTGGGTGTCATGGACAGTTTCTTTCTAGTGGTGATTTTGAGCTGTATTTGAAGGATGAGTAGGAGTTGGTGAAATCATGAAGTAGGTGCAGAGACTAGGGGAGTCCGGTGGCAATTCCAGGCTGAAGGCACGGACCGTGCAAATGCACTGGGGTGTGGCACAGCACGGTGTAGCTGACTATCTGGAGAGCCGGATGGAAGGGTGGCTGTGAGGGAGTTGAGAGGAATGTTGAGACTGGAGGAGTAAACAAGCCTCGTTTCATGAGGCTTTGTGAGCTGATGTGAGGAGCTTGAACTTTATTGTGAAAATTCTAGAAAACTTTTGAAGGAATGGGGAAATGGGACACGATCAGACTTGGGCTTTCTACATGCGACTCTACTGTGGAGCATAGGTTGGAGGACATGGAGGCTAAAGGCATAGACCCCAGATAATTAGGACGTTTTTGTGGGATTCCAGGGAAAAACAGATGAGAACTTGGCATAAGGCGGTGGTAGTCGCAGTGGAGAACAGGTGTTAATGATAATACGTTGGGGGCGCCTGGGTGGCGCAGTCGGTTAAGCGTCTGACTTCAGCCAGGTCACGATCTCGCGGTCCGTGAGTTCGAGCCCCGCGTCGGGCTCTGGGCTGATGGCTCGGAGCCTGGAGCCTGTTTCCGATTCTGTGTCTCCCTCTCTCTCTGCCCCTCCCCCGTTCATGCTCTGTCTCTCTCTGTCCCAAAAATAAATAAACGTTAAAAAAAAAATTAAAAAAAAAATAAAGATAATACGTTGGCTGCTTAGATGTGGGCAGTGAGGGAGACAGAGAAGCCAGAGATGACACCCAAGGTTTTATTTTGGATAACGACTTAGAGGATAATAAGCAAGTTTGGAATGTAGGAGAGGGTAGAAGCGTTGGGGGAGAGATCATGAATGTGGTATTGGATGGGCTAGGTCTGCCCAGCGGCAGCAAGTCTATGAAGGTCCGCCACACCGTGTGGCCAGTCAAGTCTGGACGTATATACTCCACAGGAATCAGGCCGCAGGGACACAGGTGACATCCTTGCATGAAAATTGAGTGTAATGAGATCATGGCCACCTTACTTCAGAGGTAAGCAGCAGGAGTGTCTACGGGCAGGGCCAAAATTCTGTAAGAATTGTTCAGACTCTGCTCCAATGACAGAGAAACAGGTGGTCAGGCCACATGGCAAAGCCACAATAATTTTAGCTTCATAAACATGTTAGGAGTTAGGCAGAATATTGCCAGATTTTTGAAAGAAATCTAAAAAAATTTTTTTTAAATGTTTACTTATTTTTGAGAGAGACACACAAAGTGCGAGCTGGGGAGGAGCAGAGAGAGAGGGAGACACAGAATCCGAAGCAGGCTCCAGGCTCCGTGCTGTCAGTACAAAGCTCGATGTGGGGCTAGAACTCATGAACCACGAGATCATGACCTGAGCCAAAGTCAGGGCTTAACTGACTGAGCCACCCAGTTGCCCCAAAAGAAACCCTAATTGAGCTCTCCTATAATACAAAGCTCAAGCAACTCTGCCCTCACCTAAAGATGTAAAGTAAGTGGTCCCACTCCTCTGGAGGCACACCTCTCTCCTGTTGGTTCCTAGGTCATGCACTCAACCTTCTAGAAAGTCATTGGTGGTTTCCTGCCACCTTGTCTTTGTTGCTCTGCCTCTGCCTCCTTATTCCTTTTTTCTACCCACTCATGTTGATCTCTTTTCTCTTCCTCACACACAACCACCATGATGGTTCTTTGACCATAAGCCATGCATATTCAGGTGGTGGGTGTGGTGGGCACAGGGGGCTGATTTATAGAGTCTGCCATTTCTGTGGTGTAAATAGTCCCACGTGGGAACATTGCAAACTACGTAGACACGTTGTCAATGGCCTCTCAAAATCTCTAAAATTTGAGCAGTGGGAAAGCCTTTGCAGAGGGCTCTGGCACACCACTGCTGAAATGGAGGGTCACGTTGAATGTGGTGATGGTCCTTCCATTGCCCTTGGGAGGAAGGCTGGAATGAAAATGGATAGTCTGGCTTACAACTGAGGATGTCTCTCAAGGGATGAAGTTTGGAAATTTCTACCTTTGAGTTTGGCTTTGGCCAATCTTCCATATTCCCTGTCTACCAACCTAACAGAACACTAGACCCCTTTAGAAGCCTTCTGTGGTTGTCCTGCCCTCTCTGAACAAACATTAACGCGTGTGAATTCCTTCCTCACTTTGCCAGTTTGCAGAACTTTGTATTTTGCTCCAGGAGTCTCATTCTTCTTCTTCTTCTTTTTTTTTTTTAATGTTCTTATTTATTTTGAGAGAGAAAGAGTGCACATGCGTCCAGTGGGGAAGGGACAGAGAGAGAAGGGGGAAAGAGACAGGCAGAGAAGGAGGAGAGAGAGAGATTGGGGGAGAGAGAATCACAAGCAAGGCTCTGCTCTATCAGTGCAGAGCTCAGGCTCGATCTCACAAATTGTGAGATCCTGACCTGAGCCAAAATCAAGAGTCAGATGCTTAACCACCTGAGCCACCCAGGCGCCCCTCCAGAAGTCTAATTCTTTGTGCTAGCATTGATTAGAGAATGTTTGTTTTCTGTCTTCCCGGGTTGGTGGTAGGCTTCTTAAGGGTAAGGATCTTATCTCTACACACAATTGATTCTGGAACATTTGACTGCCTGCTTATTTGTTAAGCCCTTCCCTGATGTGCTCTGTCGTAATCTTTACTACGCCCTGCATTTAAAAAATTTTTACGGCTTGATAATAAAATGGGTGTATATTATCTGTTATATACTATGAAAATTTAACTATGTTTATAATCAAGCAAAAAGTCTGCACAGTCAAGAAATCTTTCAATATTGATAAACTCATAAATTATGTTGCTAGGAAATTTACGTGATAAGATATGCCAGTTCGTTGGAGATGAACCTCTATGACTGACTGCTTTGCTATCTGAGGCAAGTTATTCAAACCTCTGGCCTTCAAATATAAAACAAGAAAAATAAGAAATCTTTCAGGACATTGGAAAGGTGGTGTCGGCCAAAAAACCGTAGTCAAACTCTAAAGTAAAAGTACCCTATGAATATGATGTATTTGTCAAGCATAAGAATTTTATAGAAAATAAAGCATTTTGCACTGCAGGGTTCACTTTTTAAAACTCAGAGATTCTTGGAACATCTGCAAGATTTAGCATTTGACAACCAGTTTTGCCAGAACCTCGTCCAATCTTTTCATATATCTGAAAGTCAGTCAGCTGGAAGAACCCAAAACAGCATTAAGTAAAATAAGATACTATAAATACAGATTAGTATCATTTGTCCAAGCTATTGTGGGATTTTCTTTGGGTGAAAAAAGCAAAGCCTACAATAGAATGGCAGAGAACTAAAAGGAAAGAAAAAAGACGCCCCAAACCAGGTGATCTTTCAAACCTACGTCTGTTTATTAACAGAAACAAGTGTTGAGAAACTTGGGTGATGCGAAGGGAACTGGCTTCACAGAAAAGCATTTCTTTGTGAGGGGTTTTCTGCAGGAGGCATGGGTGAGAGAAAGAGCTGAGGACCCTCTTCTCAGGGGTGTTCAGACCCAGGCCAGTAGCATAACTAGGAAAAGGCATTTCATGTAAAGATTTTCTTCCTTCCTCCCTGTCTCCCTCTCTTTCCTCCTCCTTGCTTTCATGTACGTGGGAACAATATGTTGGGTCAACCCATCACAAGGCTCGGAGGGAGAGAGATGGGCGAATGAAGACCTAGGGAATGTTTTCACTCCCTTTGAGGTAGGCGACTGCACCCAAGGACAATCACTTCATTTCTCCCACACAGGATGCTGTCCTGGAAATTTCCCAGAGGCGCAGGGCAGCTACGGCCTGGTGCCATCTACTCCCAGATAGATACCTGGTGCCATCTCCTCCCTGCCACCTCCACTGCCTGTGCTTTCGGGTGAGCTGGGAGGTGGTGCCCTGTGCCCCGGGCTTCATGTCCCTACGGCTGACCTGGGAGACCGGACTGAACCAGAATACAGAAACTCTAACTTTCTGCACATAAAGTTGTTGGCTTTGTTTGTTTGTTTGTTTGTTTGTTTGTTTTTACCAATACCTGATACTCAATAAATGTTTTATTAACTTGAATTTTGAATTTTCCCACCATTGTAGAATGGTCCTTATAATCCAAAGTCAGGAGGTTCTACATTATTCATTACTCAATAAATATTTGAGGGGCGCCTGGGTGGCTCAGTCCGTTAAGTGTCTGGCTTCGGCTCAGGTTGTGATCTCACAGTTTGTGAGTTCTAGCCCCACGTCGGGCTCTGTGCTGACAGTCAGGAATTAGATTCTGTGTCTCCCTCTCTCTCTCTCTGCCCCTCCCCAGCTCAGACTCTGACTCTCTCTCTCTCTTTCTCTCAAAATAGATAACCATTAAAAAAAAAAGATATATATATATATCTGGGTACCCACTCCCACTCTCTGCCGGGCACTGTGCTAGGCGGTGGGTACACAGTGGTGAATGAGAAATTTATATTTTACATAACAAAAAGCAGGGCTTACTCTATACCGAAGGTAGGCTTATTTTCTAATAACATTAAGGCTAAAAATCATTTCACTGAAGGAGTTCAACTATAAATTCGTTCTACTTCATACCATCCGACATCCCTTCCAGCCCTTTCTCCTTCTGTGCCCTCTCCTTAGACAACATCCTATCTTTTTATTGGCCTTATGGATTTTAAAAACAGCAAATAAGAGGTTTTCCCCCTGAAATCAGGAAATAAATTTTTTTTGTTAATATAGGAAACCTAAGAAAAGAAAAAGTCTTTGAAAAAGAAAACCCTTGTATGTGGAACGAGCTCTTACCATTAACTCATAAATATATTTTTTCAGTTTTTAAAAATTTATTTGAGTAATCTCTATACCCAATGTGGGTCTCGAACTCACGACCAAAGATCAAAAGTCAGTTTTTCCAACTGAGCCAGCCAGGTGCCTCAACTCATAAATATGTTTTGAAAACTTACTAGACCGAGTAAGAGTGGGGCTAGGGTTGAGAGAGACCCTCCCTCATAGACCTTACATTCCAATCTCTGTCTATGAGCTTTTGAGACAAACAAAACAGTAAATGTATAAACAAACACACTATTCGTGCTTTTCACGGGAGCCATAAAGGAAACAATCAGTCACGTGTGATACACAATAATGCACTGGGACGCTGGAGCCAGCGCACGTCACCTCTCAAGAGCAGATTGCTACGTTTCAGAAATTTTGCCCGCTTCACGTTGAACTTCACGTTGGTAGCTTCAACTCAGCTGTGTAGTAGTATATTTACACCACAAAAATCGTCAAACACTAGCAATCAGGGATTCTCTCCCTGCCCTCAAAGGCAGTGGTTAAACATCTACCAGCCCCCCACAGATAATGGGGTAGAGGAACTGGGTGGGTTTTTTTTTTTTTTTTTTTTTTTTTTTTTTTATTTTAGAAAGACAGAGAAAGAGCATTAGTTGGGGAGAGGGCGAGAGGGAGAAAGATAGAGGCTCCATGCTCAGCGTGGAGCCCAATGCAGGGCTCGATTCCACAACCCTGGGATCATGACCTGAGCCAAAATCAAGAGTCAGAGGCTCAACTGACTGAGCCACCCAGACGCCGGACTGGGTTCTTTTTATGTAGAGTGGTAGAAGGTGCCCGGTCTATGGAGATAACATTTAAATGGAAACTCAAAAGTTGTAGAAGAGTCAAGTTAAATGCTTCAAAGTTTCAAGAAGCACAAAGGCCATAAGGCAGGTGACCTGAAGGGTCTTCTACAAACTGTCAGCAGATGAGGGTGGCTAGAGAAGAACAAGTGAGGGGAACAGAGGCCAATATGAGCCATGGGTCACAGGATACCGGGCTTTGTAAGTCAAGGCACAGCATTCTGGTGTCCTTTGGAAGGACACTGAAGGGTTTGAGGGGGCAAGGGATGTGTGTGACATGATGATTTTAATGTTAGGAAGCCCCCCCCACCCCGGCTACTGTGTGGAGGGTGAACTGTAAGGCCATAGGGCAAGCGTGGAGGCCATCGAGGTGTCTGAGATGTGAAGTGATGTCATGTGGACTCACGCAGCGGTGGCCCGGAGGCAGAAGGAGTAGACTGGCTGGAGACACACTGTGAAGGAGGAGCTCTAGCTTGCACCCATCACAGTGTTTTTCAAGAAAGAAAAAGGTTACACACAAGAAAGGGATGACTACATTTTGTGGCATGAAAGTCTCTCCATTGCGTGAGGTGAGGCTATGAGTCAGCGTCCCTAAGGAAGAGGAGCTGTAGTATTTGAGAAGCCTTGGGTTCACCTCAGAGTTTGCCTTCTCTATTGTGTCAACAAGCCTCCTCCTTTGGACTGGATGCATCCCGGAAGAGGTGGCCCTGGCTCCTCCGCGCCCCCTTCCGGACCACCCACCCAGGGGAAACAGCGCCACCTGCTGAAACCTTGGACCTCGGCTGGCTTGAGGACAGAGTCCCTTTCTAGTCCTCCACTGAACTTGGGCCTATTTGGCTCCGGATTAATTTAAAAGCACATGTTCCTTTCTCTTTTCTGAGAGAAACTCAGTTCTTTCTTTTTTCTTTGAAATATAAGCACTAACGAGGTGCTATAAAATCCCCACGGTGACAAGACTTACTTGTGAAAATGATGTTGAGCTCCTTGCCCCAATAACCAAAGGGATTTATTTGGCGACTTAATTCTTGTTTCCTTAGCAGCCATAACGCAGACAGTGGGTCCCATATTGCTATTTGACCCATTTTTAAATATTCAACTCCCTAGAAGAAAAACAGGTGAAGGAGAGCCTGGAGTTTGTTTTTGTTCTTTTTTGTATTGGGTAAGGAGGGTTTGGCAGGCTATCTGGGGAAAGATTTTGTAGTGGTGTTTTTATAAGGCTTTTCCTTTCAGAAATACTAGGGACTTTTCTGACAGATCGGTGCATTCTTACTAACTACTAGAAGAAGTTTTTGTCGTGACAGATGGTAACTGCACAACACGGTGAACGTTTTGTAATGTATTATCGAATCACTATGTTGTACACCTGAAATTAGTATAATACTGTATGGTATGTCACGTATACTTCAATTCAAAATAAATCTAAAAAAACCGAACTGTCCAATGGGGGAAATTGGCAGGTGTCCCAAGCTGGCTTGTTTTTTAAAAGTTTTTAAAAAATGAAGACGTTTTGTAATTTCAAAATAATAGGTGTTAAACTATCCAAATAAATAACTGCGATAAATGTATACTGACTAAACAGCGGGAAAGTACTAGAGCTTCACGGTAATAAAACATTTGTCGTGTGTATCAGGTGGTGCGGAGCCATGAAAATTGTACAGTATCGTTACATTCTAAATCTTCGGGCCGACTAAACGGTATTTTATACTATAGGAAACAATGTGCAATTGCAATCCTCTAGAGAACTTTGAAGATTATAGCTTGAGGCAGAGAGGATCCGCAGAGAAGGCTTGTGCTGACCAGAGGTTTGCATTCAGACTAAAGAGGACATACCTTCAAATACGTGGCCGTGTTTTAAGAGCACATTACTTTGTGATGCCTTCAAGCTTTCTTTTTTTTAAAAACTTCCTCTGAAATCCAAGAGGATAATGTTTTTACTAAAAATATTTACAAGGAAATGGGAAACTTTAAGTGATTTCCCAAAGAAAACCAATTTCCAAAAACCCTTAAAGCCCCTGTTATTAGGCAAACAAATACTTTGCAAAGATTCTGGGTCCCTCTGCCATTCCCAAGGACTTGTCTGGGGTGGTCACAAAACTTGCTCAGCAGCTTACAGAAGACTTCTGGTCTTTGTGTTCACAGAAGGGCGATGAGAGGATCCTATCTTCTTACAGTCTTCATACTTATGAATACTGTACTGTATAAATGAAGAAGTTAATCAGGACTTATGGTGAGAGGAGAGGTTCCTTCCTGCCAGATACATGACTAACCATATCCACTAACCATAGGCAATATTTACCCAGAGTCACTTGTGAGGAAGCCATTCTTCCTGCCTGCCTGCCTACTTCCTTCCTTCCTTTCTTCCTTCCTTCCTTCCCACATTTTTTCCTTTCTTGCATGGATTTTACTGAGCACGTACTCCTGCACTGTGCCAGGGGCTGGAGATACAGCACTTGCCCTCCGGGAGCTCTTCTGAGAAGAAAGAATGAGATGGGATGAAAACCTACTGGCCTTAGGCATCTGGAGAGGGGAGAAGGGTGTAATCAAGGAAGAAAAGTTGATAAACTGAATCTTAAAAGCTGGATGGAAAATTGCCAGTGAGACAAGAAAGAATAAGTGGTCTAGGTGGAAGCTAAAAATATGTCCTAGGGGTGCCTGGGTGACTCAGTCGGTCGAGCATCTGTGATTTTGGCTCAGGTCATGATCCCAGGGTCATGGGATTGAGCTCCTCACTGAGCATGGAGCCTGCTTGAGATTCTCTCTCCCTCTGCTCCCCTGCTCTTTCTCTACCTCTTCCTCTTCCTCTACCCCACTCGTGTGCTCTCTCAATCTCTCTCTCTAAAATAAAAAAATAATACTAAAATACGTTCTATTTTTTCTGGTAGAATTATAAATTGGAACCATATTAATAGCTTCTGGGAAGATATTGGCTACTGGAGTCTTTAGCTTGGATATTTAGACAGTATTAATAGATCCAGTATTAAAAACAACATCTTTAAGGCTTTATGTCCTTCTTTTTTCCAAAAGAATTTTCAAGCAGCTTATAATAATATACCCAATATAAAAGAAAACATGAGTAAATGAGGCAAGAAATATAAGGAGAAGATCATATTAGGAAAATGAAATAAAGCTACTGCCTATCACAGGTCTTTTACAGTTAATGTGGGTGGGTCAGCAGATATGGCAGCCGGCCTCCCTACCGTGTGGGAAACAATCAGGTACATTGGTCACAGTGCCCGTGAAATACAATCAAGCAGAATTTCTCTCACAGATGTAGAAAGTGGACTGTGGCGGAGTAGGCTAATTTTGCTGCATGGTGTCCAGCTATTCTTGCCTGATAACTAAACAACAATTTTCTTCTGGGGGTCATCCACTACTCATCCTGATCTGTGTGTATCTTGTGGATTTGACTCCATCCTTCCGTCTCAAGCAGGGATGGAATACGTGACTCACACAAGCCTGGTGAATGCATTGCATCCGTCTGGCCCCCAGGATTGGTTCAGAGATAAGCACATGACCCAGGCACGGCTAATCAGATCACCTGGACTTCTGGGAAAGATTCTGAACTTGCACACGAAAAGGCGTGAATGCTGGAGCTGCCCTGCTATTTAGAGACCTCAAGAGCAGAGCTTATCTGAGAGGATAAGATAAAGACACAGATAAAGACACAGAATGAGAAAAGTAAATCCTGCTGACATCACTTGACCATGGATCAAGCAGTCCTTGAACTATATCCAGACTTCTAAATTCCATAAGCCAATAACTTCCAATTTTGCTTTAGCCGGTTTGTGTTGGATTATTTGCCCTTCATTCATGTAATGACATTGTGTGATGGAACAGAAAACACTTCCACTAAGATCATTGCAGTAAACACAAAATTTTAGAAAACTTTTTTGTACCATCCCTCAAAGCAGGTCAATTGCAAAATGACAAAGCACAGTCAAGTCAATTCGAAAGGGAACCAAAGCAAGGTAGTCTCAAATGACACCGTCGGCTTGAGCCAAGAATACGGATGGATGCACTTCATACTCTCCAGTAGACTCTCAAAGAACATGTTGACCCCACACTTTACAGCATGCAATGAGGGTTTTCTGATGCGACTCTAAAGGGTAGCTATTCTGTGTTACCAACTAAGAAATCGAGTGTATGCTTGATAATCAATGAATATTCTCTTGTTAGGACATATTCCTAGGGTTCAAATTCCTTTTCTGTCACTTATTAGCATCTAAGAATTGTGGGACAAGGAACTTAACATTTCCTTGGCCTTGGTTTCCTCATCTGAAAAGTGGAGATGATTATATTACCCATCACAGAGTTGTTGTGAGGATAAAATGCATGTATGCATTCAAGTGGTTAGCTGTACTAATCATTTCTGGGAAGATATTGGCTATTGGAATCATTAGCTTGGATATCTAGACAGTACTAATAGATCCAATATTAAAAATAACATCTTCAAGGCTTTATGTACTGTTACACACCTAGCACATATTTTGCTCAATAAATGTTTAGAAATCCTTGTCTTTATCACTATCACATCCTCACAGAGAATCCTTGGGGGCAGGGCTTTTGAGATTTTACTCAAACAGTTCTGATATACTCTAACACCCAGAAACGTTGGTGAGCTGTGTCCCAAAGTTCCGTCTTAGATCACATCAGGGTTATTTACTTGAGAACATTAACAAAACCTGCACTTACCAATTGCAGCCATTAAGGAAAAAAGAATTCCATCCAGGGGACATCTGATTTTAGAAAGGACAACTTCCGGATGACTGCTCTAAGACAGAGTAGCTCCTGAATGGACCCTAGGAAACTCAACAATACTAATGTGACCAGAGCTGTGAAACTGTCGGTAGATGTTGGTCACGAGAAAAATATTTTTGTTTAGGGTGTGATCTTGTATCATATTTCTGACAATAATAAAATAACTGAATCAATTGTTGAGGCCTTCCTGAGTACGTGACAGCCATCAGTAGGGCCATGTGACATTGGGTAAACTGGTTAATCTCTCTGCACCTCAGTTTCCTGTAGAAGGGCTGTCCTGGGGGTTAGAGAGTATAATGCATGTCAGGGGCCTGGCACATAGCACAAGCTCATTAGAGGCTAGGATGTCAGGAGAGTTATTTTTCTCTCACCGAACAAGAAATCTGAAGGTTGGTAGCCCAGGGCTGGTCCAGGGGCTTGAGAAGACCGAAGCAAGGTCTCTGTGACTCTGGGCCTTTCTCTCGTGTCTGGTCACAAGATGATTGTTGCAGCCATGCATCCAGGCTTCATGCTTTAGGCAAGAACATCAAAGTCTGGGGTCTGTTGGGGTTTGTTTGTTTGTTTGTTTTAAATGTTTATTTATTTTTAAGAGAGTGCAAGCAGGGAGAGGCAGAGAGAGGAGAACGGAAAATCCAAAGTGGGCTCTGCGCTGACAGGCTGACAGCAGCAAGCCTGATGGCGGCTCAAACTCCCTAACTGCGAGCTCATGACCTGAGCTGAAGTTGGAGGCTCAACCAACTGAGCCACCCAGGTGTCTCTGGGGTCTGTTAGTTTTTTAAGAAGAGGGAGGATTGGTGTGACAATCTTCACTGCAGTTAGCTGTTAAGCATGTTGGAATTTATCACACCAAACTTCATAATAGCCCCGGAGAGAAACAAGGGCGGTATTATCTCTATTTCATTAATGTGAAAATGGAGGCTAGAGAGGGGCGGAAATTTGCCTGGGGCTGTATAGTAGTGAGGGGCAGAAATAAGCTGCTAACTCAGGCTACCACGTTTCTTGCTTTTGGTTCGTATCTCTGGCCAGCATACCAGCCTGTCATAAGGGGCGATTCTTTGTTGGAGGTACATGAATGAGTTTTAAGCCATCAAATGAAGAGGTTAATGGAAGGCAGTGTCATTAAATGTAAATTAAGATAAGGTGCTGCAAAATGTTCTGAGCATCTCAGGGTCGAGGTGAAGAGGAAAGGGAGGAGAGAAGTTCAAGATTAAGATGGGAAGTAAAGAGAGAGTAAATGCAAATCAGATATGAAAAGCATATGAAAATCTAAAGCTCAAAGAAAGAGTTGCTCTTATAATTATGACTTTATGTTTTCCTTCGATGTGGCTTGAGGGATATAGTGTAAGTACATGCATGTAGATGAACATACCTTCACGTGCTCAAATGAGTGCATCCAAATGGTGCCTGATAGACACCACCATGTTAACAAAATCAGAAATGATACAAGGTTAATCTTTTTAGATTAATAGTAAAAGCTTTCAGCCCACGTACATCAACTTTATGCAAAAGTTCTATATTAAAACAGATTTCCCATACATTACATATATGCTACATTTGATATAATTTAAGCAACTTTTAATATTTAAATACATATTTCATAGCAAATGACCCCACAATAACAAAATTCATTTTTGTGCATTTTAAAATAGGGAGGAAGAAGACGACCATCACCATTAGAAATCATCATAAAAATTAATCTTACCTGAAATCAGAGTTTCATTAAAGTATTTCTGCAATGATGAAAACAATTAGCACGATAGAAGGAATTGTGGGTGTTGTAGCCAAAGAGAGCTGCCTGGATCGAAGTCGTGGTTGCAATGTTTCCTCTCGGTTTCTTCATCTGTAAAGTGGGGATGACATTTACCTCACAGGGTTGTTTTGAGGATCAGATTCGATAATGTACATATAGTACTTAACACAGTGCCTGACATATACAGAACATCCAGTATTAGTACATTTTCTTATTTCAGTAATTGGATTTTAGTTTCTCTTATCTTATAGAGTTGGCAAAAACATTTCTAACACTGGCATTAGAATTTTTATTTTAAAGCTTTAAAGTTTTTATTAAGGTTAAAATTCCAAAGGGTGTACCTCCTTACTTAATCATACAGCTACTGAAAGAACGCTAGGCATAGAAATAATTTCGTGGTCATAGTTTATATATTAAAGTGCAACACTATTTTTCTAAATTTCAAAATAAACTTATTTTAGTGCCTCAGAAATGGCCTTGGGATTTAAACTCCATTATCCATCATTAAAAAGTAAGAAATCTAGGGGTACTTGGTGGCTCAGTCAGTTAAGCGTCTGACTCTTGATGTTGGCTCAGGTTGTGATCTTGGGGTCGTGGGATTGGGCCCTGCATGGGGCTCAGCACTGAGCATGGAGCCAGCCGGGGATTCTCTCTCTCCCTCTCTCTCTGCCCCTCCCCCACTCGTGTGCATGCACTCCCACTCTCTCTTTCAAAATAAATAAACCAAAAATAAGAAACCTAGAATCATTCGCATTATGGAATCTGAACACACTATCCCTGCCTTGATTGGTTACACCACAGTACTTACTTGGGCTTAAATCCAGTGTGCGGCCATCTTGACCTCTCAGTGCTAGGGGTCCATAAGAAACTTTTCAAACTGAGTGGATATAAAGGCTTCAGCCAACTGCTATTACTTTATGCAATGTAGAGAATTCTGTTCCACTGGCATCCACATCTCCAAAGATTTCCTTTAGTCTCAGTAGTAAACATTAGAATTTCAAGCTTCCCAAACTACGCAAGCATTTAAGCTCAAACATGAAAGACTGATTCCTCAAGAACTATCAGCCACAAAGTTCCTCTTATTTTGTAAGACACCTTCCTCTGCAAAGGAGGGGGCTGGGTGCTGCAGGTTAGCCTCAGGCTTCTGAAGAATTGGAAAAGCCGGGGGGGGGGGGGGGGAAGGTCTTTTGGAATCATTTTGACCCAGTTTGGGCTTACAATTCAATACAAGTACACAGACTCATGCTACTTATTTTAGCCTTTTAAGACTTTATTTTTTGCATTACCATAATGCCATTTTCATACACAGCAGGGTCCACAAACTGCTTGATATTTCTCTAAAAGTTTTTTTGAGCTTGTAGTAGTTTCCTCTGACTTTTTTTTTTTTAATGGCATTTACTTGTTGAAGACATCAAGCCATTTCTCTTATAGAACATCTCATAGTCTGGATTATTTTGCCATTCACATAAAGTACACAATCCACTTGGAATTGGTTTATGTGTGTCATGTGATATGGAGAGTTAGTTCATTTTTTTCCATATGGATGTCTTGTTGCCCCCAGCAGCATTTACAGATTTATTGAAAGATTTGCTTTTTAGAATCAAAAATCTGTCTATCATCTATCTATCTATCTATCTATCTATCCATCTATCAGTGCAGGACTACTTTAGTGCTCAGCATTCTTTCCTTTTGGACTATTTGTCTAACACCACTGTGTCTGAATTCCTGCATTTATATTTGTATTTGTATCTGTAATGAGTATTTTATATAGTAGAGTAAGGAGTCGCAACTTGGGGCTTCTTTAAGAGTGTATCAGCTATTTGGGACTTTTGCATTACCATATAAATTTTAGAATCAACTTGTCAGGTTCCACAACAACCTGTTGGAATTTTTATTGGGGATAGCACTGAATTATCAAACAATTAGGAAGAATTGCCATCATTATAATATTGAGTCTTCCAATTAATGAACACGACATATGAATAAACATAATCCTCAGACTCAAGTGAGTGGGGCCTCTGCCATGGACGCCAATCTCAGGCCTTCTGTGCATTGTACCCCTTTCCCATGAGATAGAGTCTACTGGGTCGATGGGATATGTTACTCAGAGCTGTCACTCCCTCCTAGACTGTAATCTGGGTGTCAAGATCCTGGAATTTCCCGCCCAGTGGCTTTAACCCACTTCCAGAACCTGCACAGCCTCTTCCCTAGCGTGCTCTCGTCAAGGCAGAAATCCATGAGCGCAGATCCTTATTCCTGAGGATTGGCTAAGGGGTAGTCAAGTGGTTGTCAAGGGACACAGGTGTACAGGTGGAGCTTGAATGTGTGGACTGGTGCATCCACATATGCACGTGAGAGTCTCCTCCTGATAAAGTTAAGATGGAGCCAGGCGTGGAAGGAGAAGTGGGGTAAGTGGGGGCTGTGAGCTAAGGGCTGTGTTCCGGCACTTTTAAATATTTAGGTGTAGGGCACGCAGGCCTCTATTTGTGTTCTTTCCCCAGGTCCCACATAAAGTGAGAGCAGGGCTGATAATGCATTGTTTTATTTTAATCTTCCTTAATTTCATTCAATAATATTTTAAGGCTCTCCACCTAAAGATCTTGAACATCTCTCTTAAAATTTATTTCTGGTTCTTTGATATTTTTAATTCTTTTTTTTTTAATGGAAACAATAATTTTTTAGCTGTTGGCTACATTTACATAGAAATTTAATTTTTGTATGTTTGGATTCAACAAACTTGTTAAACTCTCCTATTTTTTAAAAAAGACTATTTATTTATTTATTTATTTATTTATTTATTTATTTATTAAGTAATCTCTATACCCAACATGGGGCTTGAACTCACAACCCCAAGATCAAGAGTTGCATGCTCCACCGACTGAGACAGCCAGGTGTCCCGCTCTCCTATTAATATTAATAATTTATCTGTAGATTCTCTTGGATTTTCTATACAGACAGCTATATGTCATCTGTGAATAACAACAATTTCATTTCTTCCCAATTTCCCAGTACCATATGTTGTTTATGCATTCATCAGCGGGTGGAGATTTGGGTTGTAGTCACCATTTGGCCATTATGAATAATGCTGCTAAGAGCATTTGTATACAAGTTTTTGTATGAATATATGTTTTCTGTGCTCTTGGGTAGATACACCTAACAGAAGAACTTTGGGGTCATACAGTAATTCTATGGTTAACTTTTCAGGGAACTGCCATATTATTTTATACAGTGGCTGCATCATTTTACTTTCTGACCAGCAAGGTATGAGAGTTATAACTTCTCCACATCTCACCAACACTTGCTTTTGTTTTTTTGTTTTTTTTTTTTTTTTTTTTGATTAAAATCATTTCAGTGGGTATGAAATGGTATCTCATTCTGGTTTTGGTTTGTATTTTCCTAATGATTAATGGTATTGGGCATCATTTCATGGGTTCATTGGCCATGTATCTTCTTTGGAGAAATGTCCATTTAAGTCCTTTACACATTTCCAAATTGGGTTATTTGTCTTTTTATTATTGAGTTGTAAGAGCTCTGAATATATTCTAGATACTGGACTCTTACCAGATTTGCAAATACTTTCTTTGATACTGTGAGTTGTTTTCTTAATCTAAAGTGATATGTAATGTGAGCAAGAAATAAACCTATATTGTTGAAAGCAACTGAGATTCTTGGTTGTTGGTGACTGTAGAATAACTTAATGAAAATTGGCTAGACAACTTGTGTCTAGCTTTGTGTACCTGTACTATCTCATACCCCATTTGCATTTGCCCCATTGGGCAGGGTTGAGTAGCAACTATGTGTGTCACATTTCTTCTAAGTAGACTTTCAGTCACTCCTGCTGTTTTTAGTCCCACTTCTGTCTCTTTTCAAATATGCCTGTGACCTTCTAATTGTGGCAGTTCTACAATATAATTTGGGTTGTTTTTGGCTTTCCTCACTGCCAGTTTAGGATTCAACCTTCTTATTTCTGTTAGGCAACTTATCATTTGTGAATCTTACTTCCAGATTCCAAAGTTTTATGTTCTTGTTTCCTCTACCCCCACTTTTTGCTCTTGATGGTTTTATGCAATAGTGTTTTTTATGTTTATTTATTTTGAGAGAGAACAAGAGTATGAGCAGGGGAGGGGCAGAGAGAGAGGGAGAGATAAAATCCCAAGCAGGCTCTGTATTGTCAGCACAGCCCCCGATGCATGGTTCGAACACACAAACTGTGAGATCATGACCTGAGCCGAAATCAAGAGTTGGATGCTTAACCGACTGAGCCAGCCAGGCGTCCCTATGCAATAGTGTTTTGTTTTTTGTTTTTTGTTTTTAGGTCTGTTTACTGTTTTTTTAGTGGAGTTTCAGGAGGAAGCAAATGTAAATATGTATGTCTACCATTTTTACCCAGAAGTCTATCTTCTCATTTCAAGTGCTAATCGAACACAGCCAATCTGTGGCCAGTGTATTATCACCCTATGGCCATGTGCAATTCTATGTATCCAAAGGGAAAGCACATCCTCATCCATAAACAGTTACAGCTATTCACTCCAGGAGGAATGTGGCATTTGTAAGGGAAAGCTTTTTGCTCATCAACTACAGTTGAACTGGATGTATGCTGAGCTACCGACCTCCAAGTTTGGTGGCAACGTGGAGATTTTCTGATTCTATGATCAAGTACCATGATCTAAACGTGTGTTTGGGGGCCATATGAAGTACTTACTGGCATGCTTTGTTCAAAATCCTTTTTCTTCTCCTGTGTGACTATATCTCTATAATGCCATTATATTCAAGTGAGTCAAACATTCTGGTGTCAAATATTTCTTGGTTTTCAAATAGAGTATAAGAAAAAGAAAGAAAGAAAGAAAGAAAGAAAGAAAGAAAGAAAGAAAGAAAGAAAGAAAGAAAGAGAAAGGATATCAGCTAAAGGAAGCCAAGGCCTAGATGAATGAACCATTTGCTAAAAATTAAATGCAAATAAGATATTGGTAATGAATAAGATCAAATAGAAATAAATATGATGATTTTCTTGCCCCCAAAGGACTGACAGGCAAACTGCATGAAGAAGCTAGCTCTAAGGAAAGGGAGCGTGTCCCCACCAGTCAAGTGTGGTGTTTGTGGGAGCAGGAACAAGAACAGACACCACAGCAAAATCAGTCAGTGAGATTGGACTGCGTTAATGGGCCATTTTATTAACTGGGTAGTTGGCAAGAAAAATACAGTTTCATTCAACAAGTTGGTAACACTGAGTTAAAGAGAGGAATTAGCTAGGTCATTAAGACACCACACAAACTGATCTCTAGAGCTTGAACATAGCAGGAAATGTTTCTTTACAGAGAATTAGAAAAGGTGCCAACGTACATGACTGATTGATGGCCAATGGGATGCTTTGTTTCTTTTTGAAACAAAGCTGGAAACAAAGATTTTTTTTTTTTAATGTGGAACTGGTTGGGTCAGTGAAATATTACTGCCCACACCTAGTTTTTTTTCTAACATATATTTTTGTGTGACTATGATCGTAGAGACCCATGCTATTATATGTACATTTCTAAACTGAAAAACAAAGTCAAAATAATCAGGAGAGGAAAATTTAACAGAAGCTCTTAAAATCTCTTCTTGCTTTATGTACCGATATACTTTTTCACCCAGTAAGTCAGTGCTACTTTCTTTTCCAATGATTAGGAATGTTTTCCCCAGAGCTCCTGAAATATTTCTTCCCTGGCAAGTGAGATTTCCAACTAATTGAAGTGAATAAACACGCTTCTTTCCAAAGAATGTGCCATGTTACATAGAAAACAGGGCTTGAAAGGAATTGTTAAGAGCCATTAGCCTTATTAACATGTTATTTTTTTGATATTGTCAAGGGCATAGGGAACTAGTCCTTCGCGGTGGAGTTCTTAGCTTTTCGGTGAGCCTGCCTCCAGGCTGGAATAATTTAGTCACCTGACTTTCCTGTAACTCTTATTACTTTTGGCTTCATGAGGCAGCATTCATGCTCGAGTGGTCCTTTTCCACTCCCCAAAAGTCTTTTGTAGGACACTGCTAACCATTTTTCTTTGCCTACTTCTCTGCATGAAATGTACAAAAATCCCTAGTCAGACACCCAGGGTTGATATACAAATAAGAGATACAACTTGGATTCTGTCTTTCTATTATTTGTTTCAATATTGCTCTATTTATTATTTGTTTATATTTCTTGGTTTAGCAGAAGATTTCTCTCCCTCAAAACTAGCTTATTAGATCTGATCATCTGATGCTGCTTTTAATAATTATAGTGAGGAAAATATTGTAAATTATCCTATAGTCAAACCAATAAAATTGTTATGGAGGGTCACTTTTATTATTTAAAACGCTGCATTTATTATACTTAAATTAATCATTCATAGAATGATTTTTAATGCACACCAACACAACTAGAAAGTTCATTTCTTGGTTCACATCTCCAAACACTCATACTTGTTTATTCTTGAAACTGGAGGGAAGAGAGAGCATCAGAAAGTTTGCACAATGCCCCGCGAATTATTTAAATCCATTTCCTGTGCAGTGAAAGCCCTATGACATTTCCAGAGCTGCTGTTTATTTTGGGATGTGAAGGATGTTAAAATTCTTTGTGTTTAAACCACAACATTTGTGAGTGGCATGAGACAAAGACTCATGGCAGGCTGTAAGTGGCCAGGCAATCCCTACCGGAAGGAAAGAGGCTATTGAATTACGGGAGTCCAGGGCAGGCAAATTCACCTGGGTTGGCAAGCTTAGAGGAGGCTGCGAAGAAAGACTGACATCCATTGTTCCTCTCACCTGCCTGAGTGTATTCAATCTAAAGGAGCAGTTTGTTTCTCTCTACCTTCATTAGTGCAGAGACCAAACTCCAAATTGCATAAAGGAGAATGTTAATATGCTGGTTATAAGTTTTTACACAAAGAGGAATACCCGCTACACAGATGTTCAAGGAAAATACTTTGTGTTTATCAATTATCTCATACCATATATTTTTGGACTGTTTTATCTGTATGTTTTACTAAAGTGTTTCCCTGAAACTCACTAACCTTTACAACACCCTGTTGTAATAGGAACAGTCTAAAAACTACTTTATTTTCTTCTTTTTTCATTAAAAATTTTTTTTTAACATTTATTTATTTTTAGAGACAGAGACAGAGTGCACACAGGGGAGGGGCAGAGAGAGAGAGAGAGAGGGAGACACAGAATCTGAAACAGGCTCCAGGCTCTAAGCTGTCAGCACAGAGCCTGGCACGGGAATTGAACCTATGAAGCACCAGATCATGACCTGAGCTGAAGTCAGATGCTTAACTGATTAAGCCACACAAGTGCCCCTTTATTTTCTTCTTTATTTTTTCTTCCTTTCTTCTTTTCCACTGTCTTTTCCAATAACCGACACATAACATTATACTAGTTTCAGGTATACAACGTAATGATTCAGTATTTGTATATACAGTTGATCCTTGAACAACACAGATTTAAACCATGTGCGTTCACATATATGCAGATTTTTTCGATGAATACAGTATAGTAATGTAAATGTATTTTCTCTCCCTTATGATTCTCTTAATAACATTTTCTTTCTTAAGCTTACTTTGTAAGAATATAGTATATAATAGATATAACATACAAAATATATGTTAATTGACTGTTATGTTATCAATAAGGCTTCCTGTCAACAGTAGGCTATCCTGATTTTCAGGAATCAAAAGTTATAAACAGATTTTTGGGACACCTGGGTGGCTCATTCGGTTAAGTGTCTGACTCTTGATTTTGGCTCAGGTCCTGATTTCACGGTTCATGAGTTTGAGCCCTGCCTGGGGCTCTGTGCTGACAGTGAGGAGCCTGCTTGGGATTCTCTCTCTCCCTCTCTCTCTGCCCATCCCCTTCATGTGCACATGTTCTCTCAAAATAAATAAATAAATTTAAAGAAAAGTTATAAGTCAATTTGACTGCACAGGAGTTGGCACCTCAAATCCCTGCACTGTTGAAGGGCGAAATCATCACAACAAATCTAGTTAACATCTGTCCCCATAGTTTTCTTTTTTTTCTTTCATACTTTTCTTTCTTTCTTTATGCTTACAGAAAGAAAGAAAGAAAGAAAGAAAGAAAGAAAGAAAGAAAGAAAGAAGGAAAGAAAGAAAGAAAGGAAAATCACTTGTCTAAGTTCATATACCGAAGTCTTAGAAATACCCCTTGCTATTCAACTACTTTAGACTCCTCTTGGGTCATCTTTATTAAAATATGGTGAACCTCAAATTAGGATTTAATGGTAGTAACATCATTCTTTATTTTGCACTTTAAAGGCCCCCTTCCAAATACAAATCAAAACCACACTCAGATATCACCTCACGCCAGTCAGAGTGGCCAAAATGAACAAATCGGGAGACTATAGATGCTGGAGAGGATGTGGAGAAACGGGAACCCTCTTGCACTGTTGGTGGGAATGCAAATTGGTGCACCCACTCTGGAAAACAGTGTAGAGGTTCCTCAGAAAATTAAAAATAGACCTACCCTATGACCAGCAATAGCACTGCTAGGAATTTACCCAAGGGATACAGGAGTACTGATGCATTACCCAAGGGATACAGGAGTACTGATGCATAGGGGCACTTGTACCCCAATGTTTATAGCAGCACTCTCAACAATAGCCAAATTATGGAAAGAGCCTAAATGTCCATCAACTGATAAGTGGATAAAGAAATTGTGGTTTATATACACAATGGAGTACTACATGGCAATGAGAAAGAATGAAATATGGCCCTTTGTAGCAACGTGGATGGAACTGGAGAATGTGATGCTAAGTGAAATAAGCCATACAGAGAAAGACAGATACCATATGTTTTCACTCTTATGTGGATCCTGAGAAACTTAACAGAAACCCATGGGGGAGGGGAAGGAAAAAAAAAAAGAGGTTAGAATGGGAGAGAGCCAAAGCATAAGAGAGTCTTAAAAACTGAGAACAAACTGAGGGTTGATGGGGGGTGGGAGGGAGGGGAGGGTGGGTGATGGGTATTGAGGAGGGCCCCTTTTGGGATGAGCACTGGGTGTTGTATGGAAACCAATTTGACAATAAATTTCATATATTGAAAAAAAAATAAAGGCCCCCTTCCTTTTCAAATAAGGATTTCAATGTATTCAATGATCAATATGAATGTAAAGTCCTTGAAAGAGAGAGAAGTTGATTCCTACTTTAAAGTTACAAGTTCTCATTTTTTCCAATAGGTTATTAGCATTTATTATTATTATATCCTCCTTATGAAATTCTTACACATATTATGGTGTGTAAAGGTTAAATAAGGAGATGATCTTTAAGAAAGAAACTTCTGGATGTTGATTGCTCTGTACTGACATTAAAATTTTTTTTAATGTTTATTCATTTTTGAGAGAGAGAGAGAGAGCAAGTGAGCACATGAGCAGGGGAGGGTCAGAGATAGAGGGAGACACAGAATCTGAAGCAGGCTCCAGGCTCTGAGCTGTCAGCACAGAGCCTGACATGGGCCTCGAACCCACAAACTGTGAGATCATGACCTGGGCTGAAGTCAGATGCCCAGCCTACTGAGCTACCCAGGTGCCCCCTGTACTGACATATGTTTAAAGATAGATAAATAGAGGGGCGCCTGGGTGGCGCAGTCGGTTAAGCGTCCGTCTTCAGCCAGGTCACGATCTCGCGGTTTGTGAGTTCAAGCCCCGCGTCGGGCTCTGGGCTGATGGCTCAGAGCCTGGAGCCTGCTTCTGATTCTGTGTCTCCCTCTCTCTCTGCCCCTCCCCCGTTCATGCTCTGTCTCTCTCTGTCCCAAAAAAAAAAAATTCCCCCCCCAAAAAAAGATAGATAAATAGACCTGCACTTACACAAGCATTTGATTTTCAGCGGAGGCACCAAAGCAACATAAGGGGAATTTACACAAATGGTGCTAAAATAACTGGAGAGTCTATGGAAAAATGAGCCATGACCCCTAACTCACACCAAACATAAGATTAATTAGGGGTAGATCATAGGCTTAAATATAAAAGCTAAAACCATAAAGTTTGAGAGGAAATTATAGGGGCACATTTTCATGACTTGGGGGTAGGCAGTTATTTCAAACAGGTCATAAAAATCAATAACCATAGGGAGAGAGGCAAGTAAAATGTCAATGTAGCATCTAGATGGTGGGTCCAATGTACAGGTATATTAGTCAGCCTGGGCTGCTGTAATGAAATACTATAGACTAGGTGACTTAAGCAACCAAAATGTATTTTCTTACTGTTCTGGAGACTAGAAGTCCAAGATCAAACCACTAGGTCAGTGTCTGAGGGCTCTCTCCTTGGGTTGCAGACAGCTACCATCTCACTGTGTGCTCACATGGCAGAGAGAGAGAGATTGCTTTTCCTCTTCTTATAAGGTCACTAATTCTATCAGATTAGGGCCCACCCTTATGACCTCTTTGAACCTTAATTACCGCCTAAAAGACCTTTCTCCAAATATAGTCACACTGAAGGTTAGGGCTTCAGCACATTTGGTGGGGATACAATTCAATCCATAGCAATGGGTGTTCACTATACAATTCTTTCAATGTTGCTATACATTTATACCTTTTCTTAAGAAAATTTGGATAAAAAGAAAGTAGATTTTTAAGAGAAAGAATTAGTTTTCTAGTGATCTTTACATACACCATGTCCCTAATACTGATTTGCAGAATTGCTTTCTGCTCAGACTATTTTATGGAAAATGATTGACTAATTTGTTCAAGCCATTAAAAAATAAATCAGGTTGGTATTTTTGAGTATCTTCTAGTAATAGAGGTAGAAGGAGGTAGAAGGGAAGAACCTTAGGTCAAGTAAATTAAGAAGCATTCATTGAGCATTCCCGATCTGTATACCCTGTGAGATACAAAGATATGGGAGACCTAGATCTTACTTGTAGGGGCGCCACACTGTCTTTGGGCAACCCCGAAGAATGGGTCAAAGTTCAGGTCTATAGACAATCCAAATGAAGGCTAAGTACCCGGGGCCCAGCAGTGCTGATGGCTAGCCTCAGCATGACACCTCCTTCCACACTCACCCCCCTCTGACTGCCTCTTACCTCAGATCCCTACACAGCCTGCTGGCTGTATCTGCAAGGCTTTCCTCCTATACCCCTCCTGAGTATCCTGCTTCGTTCACCAAGCCTCAGACCTAGCTTACTTCCTCAGGGGCATTCTTCCTGACATAGAGGACAGGTCAGGTTCTTTGTTATATAGCTTCAGAGTACAGTAGTCCTTTATTCGTGAGCATTTGACTCTGTTCCTAATTATAGGGTCATTGAAGGGATCATTTGAGTAATGTGCAATCTCTGCTAGGTTTCAAACTCTGTGACAAATAAGCTGTATTTCCTGTTTAATTCCAATCATATCCCTAGCAATTCACAGCATCAATTATATAGGAGGTTACACAGGAAAACACATAGGAACTGTTGTTGGGTTTGGGGTGTGTGTGTGTGTGTGTGTGTGTGTGTGTGTGTGTTTTCTCTCAATAGGAAAGAAAAAAATCTCCACATTATTATAACCATATGAACTATGGCTAGGATAGCTTGTTAAGAAAATAAATTTATGAAAAGACTTTTTTTTTAAGTCAAAAGAAGAAAAATGTTTGTAGAATCAAGGAATCTTGGGCTGGAAAGGAGATTTGAGGTCATTTGGTCCACCTGTTTAACTATACTCCTGTCAAATTTATGAATGTCTTTAGTAAAATTTTTTTAAGAACTATTTATATCAAACTGTTGAAGTGAAACCAAATAAATTCTCAATTCTCCAGAAACTGATCATTGTATAAAGCATTTAGTAGAATTCTTGATTCACAGTAGTAGTTACAATACTTATTATTGGTACTAGCAATATTACCAAGAAACCTCCAATTTATAGTGCATTATTTCAAAAAGAGCACAGATTTTAGACCTAAAAACCCCAAGATTAAGTCACAACTCTGCAACCAACTGAATACATATGGCTTTGAACAGTTCACTTAATATCTCCAAACCTCATTTTTTTCCTCCTGGCATTCAATAAATGGTAGCCAATATGGTTATAACAAAAACTACAATAAGGATGAATCAGATTCTGTGTTGACTCCCAAATATCTCTTAGGACAGTGGAAAAATAGGTAAAAACTCCACTTCTGTGTGGTTGATGCAACAATGGAAGCATGCTGCCAGGAAGAATGGGGGAGTAGCCCTCCCACCTGGCCTGTTGAGGAGGAAAGAGTTTGTTTAAAAAGTTAATGAAAAGCAATTCTCCAGACTGATGAAGAAAAAAAAGACAATCTTGGCAGAGGAACACTGTGAAGTGGTTTTGGTACGATCCCGGCCAAGTGTTCCAAGGTCAGGTGTGTCAGAAGATGGGCAGCAGATTCTGGGATATGTTTTATGTTATGATAAAAGTACACGGATTTCACACTGTGGGTTCTGGAGAACCAGTAAAGGGCTTTAAAATGGGACAAGACACAATCAGATCTATCTTTTAGAAAAGTCACCTGGGAGTCATATGGCTTAGAGGGGTAAGGCTACAGGCAGGGAGACCAGTCAGGAGGCCATCGTGATAGTCAATGAAGTGATGAAGGCCTGAATCAGGAAGAGTAATGTGGGCGTGGAGAGGGGAGAATGATTCAAGGGATGGTTCAGGGATAGAGTCAGCCAGATGGGGTGATGCGGAGTACAGAGGATGTGAGGGCCCCAACATGATTCATAACAAATCAAGACTTGCTGGAGAGAGTTGGTGTTTCGTAAGGACAGAGAATACAGAAGGAAGAAGGGGGAGGAGGAAGCAAAGGAAAGGTGAGTTAGAGATGAGAGGTTTGATTTTGGACAGACTGAGTTTGCAGTATCTATAAGCTCCCCAACAAAAGGAGAAGGTGTCCAGCAGGGACTTGAAATTGGGACTGGGTCAGGGAATTCTGTTTTGGAGCCATTAGTTTGGCCAGGGAAAGGGTGTGATGTGAAAAGGGGTAAGTGCCAAGCACAGAATGCTGGGGATGGCACCCAGTAAGCAGGAGATAGACAAAGAACCATGGCCAGACAGAGAAACAGAAGTGAGAACAGACTTGTAGAAACCAAAGAAGAAAGTATTTCACAAAGGAGGAACCACTGGGCCTCTGTGTCAAAAGGTACAGAAAGGTCAAACAAGATGCAAGATAAGGAAAGGGAGATGTCTACTAAATCCCATCACATGGAGCCACTTGTCACCTTGCTTGTGATGTTTCACTCGAGTGAGAAAGGTAGCATTGGCTTGAGAGGTCAATGGGATGGTGGAGAAAGAGATCGTGATGATAGACAACTCTACCGAGATGCTTGGATGAAAAAGAAAAATGAAGAAAATTTTCAAAATGTTCCCCAAGGTATCTTTAAGTATATTTGTGTATTTCCCTACATCTGAAAGAAACATCTCCTTGAGATCTGCTTCATCCAGGCAGAAAGACCACCCAAGGGACAATTTGTCCCTATCCATACAAAAATTATAGTCTTAAGAGGAAGGTGGATGCTTACCACTGTTTTCTAGAGAAGACTAGCCCTAAGAAACATTGCTTTGTAATTTAACATAGGGCAAAAATTCCTAACACATTTTGATTTAAAAGAAAACTATAGATTCCTAATGCTGGGTCCTTCACATAGCCGTTTTTGCCTCACAGTGGCAAAATCTTGACCTTGAAGCTCTGTTAATATTGTCTCCACAATGTCTTTAACATCTGTTCTTTCTCCTCCTTTCCCACGGTCTTTAAAACAAAACTGTGTTTATTTTTAAGCCATTGACTACATTTTTTAAAAGTTCACATTTAAATGTCTTGACAATTTTTATCCAAAAGAGGGCGCAAATTTCTCAGGAAATATAGTACAGTATTTTACAAAATTCGCTGACTCCTGGGAACAGATTTCACAGCTGCTGTAATTTAATGCAGAAACATTATTTCTGTGGCATATGCCTATGAATTAAGTCCCATTGTGTAAGTGCTAATTAAGAGCTCTTTGCGTCTTTAGAGTAGTTTCAGAGAAGAGCCAGACTAAGTTGAAGCCAACATTTTTCTATTTTGGGTAGCCAAATCAAATTAAGATAGACATTTTTAAATTAAACATTAAATGGGATTTCAAAAACCCAGTTTGTTTACAATCTTCTAATTTTAGGGTGTATTTCCATTCTACTATGGCTGAAAGAATCACTAGAGAAGTAGTATAGTTCAGACCTGTGTGTGGGTGGTTAATAGCTAATTGGGGGTATTTTTTTGTCTTGTTTTGCTTTGATCACAGTTGGAATTGGAATTTTTTTGAGTTTATTTATTTTATTTGGGGGGGGGGGTGCATGAGCCGGGGAGGGGCAGAGAGAGAGAGAGAGAGAGAGAGAGAGAAGGAGAGAGAGAGAATCTCAAGCAGGCTCCACACTGTCAGCACAGAGCTGCATCCAGGGCTTGAACCCATGAACCATGAGATCATGACCTGAGCTGAAATCAAGAGTCAGACGCTTAACCTACTGAACCACCCAGGTGCTCCGGGAATTGTTCATTTTTTAAACACCCAGTATGTACAACTGTTCTCAGATACAAGAAGCCTTATGACTGGTGAATAGAGGGGGATAATGTGAATTCTGGTCTTCCTTTAGGTTGAATCTCACCATGATTTGCATATGTTTTCTCAGGGAAATGATATGACAAAGGTGTGCTAAAGTTCTGGTGGGCTTCCTAAATACAAGTTATGGAAATAAAAAAAATGCAAAGGGGAAGTCTTTCTTGCATTTTATTATTATTATTATTGTTAGTATTATTATTATTAAATAATCTCTACTCCTAATGTGGGGCTCAAACTCATGATCCTGAGATGAAGAGTCTCATGCTCTACAGACTGAGCCAGCCAAGTGCTCCAAGGAAGTCATTTTTTCAATGGTAGTAATATACTATTGGTACCTTTTACTTAACAGAAATCCACTTGACCAAATTATGTACTTCAGATATACATATTAAGAAAGAACCTCACTCCACAGATGGCACTTCCAAATCCAAAAATTCTATGCATGTATTAGCTTACTTTTGCTTCTATAACTGGCTTCCCTAGATATAGTATCTAACTGGTAATTTGCTGGTGCTTGTAACAATGAACACTTATGTGGGGGAAACAACACCATTTTGATTGGCTTCTAGCCCTCAAAATGAAACAAACTATGAGTAGAGAATCACTGAAACTTTATTTGTGAATTGATTAGACACTGTGAATTGATTAGCAAAATGAAATTCATGGTCCTTATTTATGCACCACTCTACAATGACATTGCCAAGAAGAACTTCATGTGGATAAGGAACCCACATGACAATAAGAACCAAACAATTTCCAGTTTTCATTTAATTACATACCTAAAACCCATTGCCAAACAATTTCTAAGAACTACCAACAAGTGCTCATACCTACCCTTCTTATAGGATCATGAAGTGTTACAATTTGATACATCACATTGACTTCTTCTTGTGTCTAGCCAAAACTTCCTTCATTATGTACACCATCCAATGGGAAGGCCAATGTGTGTGTTCACCCAGAGATTCCCATTCTGCATCTTGTCCAGATTCTTCCTTTCATGACTATAAGATCTAATTTCATCTTCTCTAAGGCCTGGTCCAGACCACATTTTCTTTTCTGTGTTTGGGAGGGCCCATGACTCCTTTCCTTTGCCCCTGCCACAGCCTACACCCTCGTTCTGTTGTACCCCATATGGTAACACCCCTCACCCCCTTAGATTTCATTCCTGTAGACTCCATCAAGGAGGTGCTTTTTAAATACTCTACTTGTTGGATGATGCCAAATTTTGTTACATTCCTGAAACTTTCTCTTGCTCTTCAGTAATAGAAACCGGATCAACCAACCACCAAAAATCGTTTAAGGACAGCTATGTGAAGGTGGAGGGTGTGAAGGTGTCAAAGACACAAACGCTGCAACAACAATAGATTGGATTTTGAATCTGTTTTTGCGTCCAGTATTTACATAGAGGCATTTGGGGATATGGCATTGTTTCAGTATATCTTCTCTGAAATGACCATTTTCCAGTTGGTACATGACTTTAAAAGGCTTGCCACCTTCACTGGTGTAAAACTCACATACCAAAATCGATTTGTTTAGAAAATGAATCTGATTTATAATAAAAGTTAAAAAATTTTTCAGTCAGAAATATGCAGTGAGAAGAAGACTGTTGCATTATAAAAGAGCTTTAATAATATATAAAGGTAAATGGGTAATAAAAGCCAACTATGAGATGGCTTAATTTCTTATTGAAGTTATATTTTCTACCTTTCCAGAATATTGTCATGACAACACTTGCACATTCCCTTTTTTTTTTAAGGAATATTGTGAACATAAGAAGATGTGCATTATTTTGAGCTCAAATGCTTATGATTCTTTTGGTTCTTATTCATCTTTCAAAGGATAATCTTGATCCTTTTACAAACATTTACCTTAAAGAATGGTCTACCACTGAAATCTAGTAGGATATATATTAAGTTACAAAAGACTACTTCTCAGGTGTTAGTCTGGATTAGATAAGAAACACATGGCATACTTGAAAATATCAGAAAAAGCTAAACAAAAATCAGGTTCTGGCTAGTGCTTCAGAATGCGAAATGATATTAATTCTTAAAGTCAGCCCCCTTTGTTACCTGTAAATATATGGCCACACCTCTAACTTAAGAGCTTGAGTAATTGAGTAAAATTTCGTGTTTGTTGGAATATTCCTTCTTTCCATGACACTGATAATATCAGTTTACTACCTATGACACTTTTTTGCTTAGAACTGAAAGAGGGGTGCCTGGGTGGCTCAGTCAGTTAAGCATCCAATTTTAGCTCAGGTCATGATCTCACGGTTGGTGGGTTGGAGCTCCGCGTTGGACTCTGTGCTGACAGCTCAGAGCCTGGAGTCTGCTTCGGATTCTGTGTCTCCTTCTCTCTCTGCCCCTCCTCTGCTAGTGCTCTGTTTCTGTCTCTCAAAAATAAATAAAAATGTTTATATATATATATATATATATATATATATATAAATGTTTGTATATATAAATGTGTATATATATAAACATTTATATACACATTTATATATATATATAAAATGTTTTATATATATAAAATATATAATGTTTTATTATATATGTTTTTATTATATAATATATATAAACATATTTTATATAATATATAATATATATTAAATATATAAAAATATATATAAGATATATATTTATATATATTTATATAATAATATAAAATATATATTATATGTTTTTATATAAAATATATAATATGTACATAAAATATATAATATATATAAAATATATAATATATAAAATGTTTTATATATATAAATGTTTATATGTATAAAAAATGTTTATATATATATATACACACACATATATATATATATATATATATATATATATATATATGAACTGAAATAGGTATTCAGTCCTTTTAAAGTTTGGAAGTTATGGTAGTGAGGCTTTTTTGAATGTGTTATGTTTAATCAAGCTTGTTTCCAACCACGGGCGTAGGAAGTTCCTTGCAGTTGACAAGTATGAGATTTGGAACACCGTGTGGAACAGCCTGGTGTCCCCACGGCCCCATGACCCATGCACACAATGAGAACTCAGCAGCTGTGCATGATAAACCTGGTTCCAGCATTAACCTGCTGTGGGACCTTCTACAGATTGCTTAATTCTAGACATGAGAGTAAATATTGTTACCAGTGCCCTGGAATAGATCTGCCTTTCCTTCCTAACACTTGAGACAAGGAGGAATTTGGAATGACCAGGCTGTAGGCTACTGTTCTTTGCTCCCAATTAAGAGGCAAATATAAGCACGTGACCATAAGTAGGAGGGAGCTGGGGTAAGAATGAACAAAAAGTAAGCAAAATTTGAGACTGAAGTGTAAATGTCTGGAGTGGTAAGGAAGATTTCTCAGCGACTGTAACTCTCCTGCTGGTTCCCGATATGGACCACAGCTGCACCACACTCTAGCTACTTTTACTCTTTTGAACCTTTCTTTCTCCATTTCTCTTCTCCTTTGACTCTCCCATGCCTTCTCGTTTTCCCTTTGTTGACATTTTTTGAAGGGTAGGAGGAAATAGTATTCTCCTATGCAATTAAAAAAAATTTTATGTTTATTTATTTTTGAGAGAGAGAGAGAGAGAGAGAGAGTGCAGGGGAGGGGCAGAGAGAGAGGGAGATACAGAATCTGAAGCAGGCTCTGAGCTGTCAGCACACAGAGCCAACACGGAGCTTAAACTTGTGAACCGCAAGATCATGACTGGAGTCGAAGTCGGATGCTTAACTAAGCCACCCAGGCACCCCAAAATAAATAAACTCTGAACAAAAAAAGTAAGGCTCATAGTCATAACCATAGTTTAAAAAAAGTCATAATCACTAAAGTCCCCCATTCACATTTGTTCAGTGAGTAGGTAAGGCAAACATTAGTATATATATATGGGGGTCTAATATCCACCCTTTTGAGAACTCTCCTGCTCTGAGAGTCAGCCAAAGCTTTCCAGGCGGTGAAGAGACAAGAGCAGCGCCATTTTAACCAGGTAGGCTTGTGGAGATGTGTGCTACTTAGAGTTGAGTTTGGTTTTGCCTAACCCAGTGAAACACAGTGTCTTGAAAGTCAAAATTAATTGGCTGTTAGGAAAAAGGATGTAAGAAACTGGTGATCCTAATCTATGCATCAAGTTGCCAAGTAGCAATTCTGGATGGATTATAGTCAACTCTGCTTACAAACAGAGCAAAACAGGGGTGTCTGGGGGGCTCAGTCAGTAGAGCACACCATTCTTTTTTTCTTTAAGATTTTTTAATTTTTAAGTAATCTCTACACTCAACGTGGGGCTTGAACTTAGAACCTTGAAATCAAGAGTCCCCCAGTTACACTGGGGACTGACCCAGCCAGGCGCCCCAAGCATGTGACTCTTGATCTTGGGGTTGTGCATGCAAGCACCATGTTGAGTACAGAGATTGTACAGAGACTACTAAAACAAAACCAAAGACGGCAAAACAAACTAATGAAAAAACATACTGTGTGTTCCTGAATTCCTATTGTGTGATGCCAAACCATCTGTAGAAAAATCATTTAGTGACAAATATATTATTTATAAATGTATATACAAATGTGTTTTAAGAGACAAAAAGAACAATTATTTGAGGATTAATTTGATCATTTGAAGTATAAACTAAGGCCCTATATTTGTTGCAAGATTATAATTTGAAAGAATATGACTTTCCCTTCATTTAAAGATTATTTACTTGAAAGGATTAAAATTAGACAATTACAGATAGTTTTTGAGAGTATGCTTAACATTCCGTCCAACATTATAAGCTGTCCTTTTTGACTGATAAATTAAATTCAATGACTATCAAATGCCCATAATACTGTATATACAGCTTAATAACATCTGTGCTTTGACTTACCTGATCCTGTCTATCTCATCTGGAAATTAACATGAGATAATGGAATTTTATTATTCGCTTTTCTCCTCTATGGTATATAAAATCTAGAAACTAACAAATAAATGATCAGGTTGCTTAACCAAATTTCATTGGCTGCTTTATTCACCATGTCAAAAAACTACAATATAATCTTTCACATAATGTTTTGATTGCAAGATAAAACATTGCTTAACTCTATAGAATCACATATGTGCGTGAATTGCACAGTGGGGAAGTTGTTGGCTTAGGGCATATTTGTTTGTCAGGAAGATTTATGTCCCAGGTCCTAGAGGTGTGGCAGTTTGTAATAATCACAGGCAAAACATGACATCAGCCTTGTTCTTTAGATCTTTTTATTAATTCTTTACAAACCCTAAATCAAACATAGAAACAGCTATTGCTTTGAACCACGAAGAAAAGGTGTGTCTATTATCTGTCTACCATATTATTGGTATACAACTTCATTGTTACTTCCTTTCTTTTGATGTTACTATTCAAAAGTCATTTATAAAGATGACTTTGCATTAACCTGAAACATAAACCTCCTGGTGACATACTCGTAAATAGTTTGTCAGCACAGATATATCCTTGAGGAGAACAGTTTTCAACTTCTAAATAGTCAAAACTTGCTTGTAATTCAGATTTTTCTTCTGCACTGAAATCGGGTAGTTCTTCAAATTTACCATTTTTGAAGAGTAACATACACAAAATGTCATTGCAATTGGTACAGTACTGCAATATTCACTTTACAACTTAACATATATTAAGAAGTCACTTAGGGATTCTGATTTCCTCATCTATAAAATGTTGAATTAAATATTTTTAAAGTACTTTCTAACTCTCATATTCTAGAACTATAAAATGTGTGTGCCATTGTTTTTAAATGATATCAAACTAATGTGTTTTAGTACAAAGTCAGGTAGATATAAATATAGATGGAGAATCTGCATCTGAACTATTTTCTTAAAGAATTTAACCAGGTGACAATACACTGGGGAAGGGGGTGGTGACAACAGCAGTTGTGAGGCGGGGCTGCATATGGCCTGGGACCCTGTGCCCATAGTCTGCTCTCCAAGCTGCTGTACAGAGGAAAGGGCACCTTTCCTGAACTTACACAAAGGAACACAGCAGGAGGTGATCATTTCTCTCATCTTAAAAAATAAAAAGTTAAATAAAAAAACAAAACACCTTTCATGATTCACTTTCCTTCCAGTCCCCACACCATTTCTCTCCTCTCTTTAAGGAGCTGTTCACACTTCCTGCCCCCAGTTTTACCTCCCATTCTCCACTGACCCCACTCCCATCTGGTGTGTGCCCCACCCTCTCCATAGAACCGCTCCCGTCAAGGACCACCATGGACTTCATTCTTCAGTCTTCCTTCAGCTTGTCCCCTCAGCCACATGTGACACCATCAATCACTCTACCTCCTCCTCCTTAAAAAAAATTTCTTCACATGGCTTCCAGACTCTCTGCCCTGGTTTTTCTCTGACTTAGATGGCTGTGCCTTCCCAATCTCTTTTGTTGTTTCATCCTCAACTCCTGGAATATCTCTTTCCCATCTACTTTCAGTCTGAGAGACTGGCTAGTCTCACGGCTTAAATGCCACCTAACCACAGATGACTCCAAAGTGTACTTTTTAAGCCTGAAGCTCTGCCCTCAACTCTGGACTTGTAGATACAATTGCCTGCGTGGCTCCTCCTGGATGTCTACTGGGAAACCTAACTCAAGATGTGTGAAACCGGACTCTTGGGGCGACTGCGTGGCTCAGTTGGTTAAGTGTCTGACTCTTGCTTTCTGCTGTGGTCATGATCTCACATGATCTCACATCTCTGATGGTGCAGAGCCTGCCTTGGGATCCTCTCTCTCCCTCTCTGTCTGCCTCTCTCCCGCTTGTTCTTGTTCTATCTCTCAAAACAAACAAACAAACAACAAAAAGAAACTGAATTCTCCTTTTCACCCCTGAACCTGTTTTCTAGAGCTTTCCTCAATTTAGGAAACAACTCCCCCCTTTGGCTGAGGCCAAAACCCTGATGTCTTCCTCTGCTCTTCTCTTTTACTCATACTTCACAGCCAGTCGTTTGTGAATCTTGTCAGCTCTACCTTCAAAAGAGAACCAAAAATGCAAAATCTGACCATCTCTCACCACTGCTCTTGTACCAGACTCATTAAAGCCACTGCCATCATTCAGCTGGACTGTTGCACTTGCCTCCCCACTGGCATCCTGTTTCCTACACTGACCTTCCTATTCTGAGTGATCCTACCTAACCTGGATACCTCTTCTTCTCACGGAACCTGCCAGTGTCTCCCCATTGCAGTCAGAATAAAAGCCAAAGTTGTTGTTGGGACTTACGGAGCCCTCCACAAGCTGCTGAGACTTATATACAGCCCCCCACATGTACACACTCACAAAGACACACACAAAGATGCATGGGCACACACACAGACCCACAGAGACGCAAGAACACACAAACAGATTAAGTACACATAGAGACACTCAGAAACACACAGACACTCGGGTGCACACATGGACATACAGGATCACACACACAGACCCCATTCCCTCTCTCCGTCCCCATCTCCCACTACGTTCCTCTTCACTCTCTCTGCTGCAGCCACACTGGCCTCTCCAATGTTGCCCAGACAAGGCAGATGTGCTCCCTGCTCTGGGAATGCCCTGCAGAAAACTGGCCACATGGCTAACTCCCTCATTTCCTTCAGGTCTCTACCCAGAAGTCATCTTCTCAGGGAGGGCTCCTCTGGCCACCTAACTAAAATTTTAAAACCAACCTCCCCCTTCCCCACCCCCACACTTGGTATAACACCCCCAACTCCCCAGTGGTTTAAATTTTTTCTCCCCAGCATATGACATCCGATATACTAAACATTTCTCTTTCCTCATTCTTGCCTCTTCCAGTAGAATTTAAGCTCTGTTTGGGTGGAGATTTAGTTCATTTTGTTCACCATATCTACAATGTGGGGGAGGATGCCTGGAGCATAATAGGCACCCAATGAGTCTATTTTGAATTGCTTCAGTGAATGAATAATGCTGTTCTCAAAATGAAAGCAAAAAGTGAGTGAACCATATGGGCTGTGTGAACATCTCATGGCAATGAGTCCTAACTTACACTGGCTTCTCCAGTCCTTTGACTCCCCATATGTCAAAATGACCATCTCACTGTAGCTTTTTCAGGCCACTATTCCCAAAATAATTGGTCATTCCTCCCAGGTTTCAGTGATGTTCAGCGGTTTCTGACCACCTCTGTTTTCTCAATCACTTCCTCAAGGCGCCTCCAACAAGCTCTGTGGCCAGCGGGGATGCCTTCAAGGGTGGAGTAGAGGAAATGGAACACAAAGATTAATGGCCAAGAAAACGTGCATTTTGGGCACACCTAGCAAATAAAACATAATATTCGGCATAGAGGAGATTCTGATTACAAGTTTGTTTTCTAACACTTGGACCATCAGTTCTGAAGGAAAAAAATAAAGAAGAAATGGGTTGTGCTAACATGACACTAATGCTTAATTCAGTCATTGTGTTCTACCTTTTCCTCATCTCCCAAACATGAACTATCACTCTTCAGATACATTAAATTTCCAATGCTATATATCTATATCTATATCTATATCTATATCGATATTTGAGAGTAAAAGAGGGCTAAAGCAACACAGTGAAGCAGAAGTTGGTCAGTGGTCCTGCCTCTCTCCTCAAGCCCCACATATATATAAGCTCATACTGAACATTCTCTTCACTATCTCCTACCTTTATCACTTTCATTCCCAATCAATGTTTTAAAGAGAAAACATCTTGGGGCACCCTGGCGACTCAGTCGGTTAAGTGTCCAACTTCGGCTCAGGTCATGATCTCACAGTCTGTGGGTTTGAGCCCCGCATCGGGCTCTGTGCTGACAGCTCACAGCCTGCAGCCTGCTTCAGATTCTGTGTCTCCCTCTCTCTCTGCCCCTCCCCCGCTCTTGCTCTCTCTCGCTCTCTCAAAAATTAATAAACATTAAAAAAATTTTAAAGAGAAAACATCTTCCTTTGTTATTACATGTCACTCTTGTTTCCCTTTAACTTCTGTCTCTTTATTTCTTTGACACACACACACACTTGCCTCTCTAAGATCTCTCTTCCTACACCCCTATTTTTCTCTCATAACCAGATAAGAGGAGGTCAGTGGAGAACATAAATAGTAATGGACCTCAAAATATTCAAATAATGACCTGTCTTTTAACTGTGGATGTAGTAATGTCTAGAACTTTTTTTTTTTAAGTTTTATTTATTCAAGTAATCTCTAAACTCAACGTGGGGCTTGAACTTAGGACCCTAAGATCAAGAGTTGCACGCTTTTCTGACTGAGCCCACCAGGCACCCCTGGAACTTTTTAGTATTTGTATTTTTCATCTTTAAAAACGTATCTTTGGGGCGCCTGGGTGGCTCAGTCAGTTAAGTGTCTGGCTTCGGCTCAGGTCATGATCTCGTGGTCTGTGGGTTTGAGCCCCGCGTCGGGCTCTGTGCTGACAACTCAGAGCCTGGAGCCTGTTTCAGATTCTGTGTCTCCCTCTCTCTTTGCCCCTCCCCACTCATACTCTGTCTCTCTGTCTGTCTCTCTCTCTCCCTCTCAAAAATAAGTAAACATTAAAAAAAAGTTTAAAAAAACAAAACAAAAGGCATCTTTGAATGCCCTCAGAATTTGAATGACTGGAATATTAAATAAAATAAGAACATGAACTCTGGAGATGGATAACCTTGGGTTTTAAAGTAATATAATAATTATATAGTCAGATAAAACAAGTATTGTTAGGACTTGAAAGAACAAGAACCATTCCACCCTGCTATGGTCATGTCATGGGATACAGCTCTTCCAAAAACAACCCAACAGTACCTAATGAAAAAGAAAAAGAAAAAGCTTGCATTTTACATCTGAATGGGACACTTCTCCTTTGTTTTATTGTAGCACACCCTTTGTTAGCTAATATGGGTCAAGACTTCATCAGAAAACAAAATAAAGAAAAGACAGTCCATAGCGAGGTAATACCACACACCAGCAAACACCAGTTCAGGATAGTAAGGGAGGAGGGTGGGTACACATCAAATGCTAACTGGCTGAGGATAGCACAGGACCCAAAGCATGGAGAAGACAGAATTAACAGCACTCTAATGAACTTTTTATAATGTGTGTATACACATACATATGCACATATATTTATACATCTACACACACACACACACACACACACACACACACACACACACACACCTTTTAGAGAAGTATTCCAGACACCAACTGTGATAACAATGAATCATTGCCTGGAACATTGTTAAACAGCATGTTCATGAACTTCAGTTCATCTGTTGCAAGACTTAATCACACAATGAAATCAAATAAGGAAATTAGGTATCCTGTTTAAATACTTCTGATTATTAAAGCCATTATCCTGAAAAATGAAGATAAATACAAATGATCTAGAATTGTTTTAATTCATTTTGTGTCTACGTTTGGTCGTATACCCAGTGGTTATTGACTGACTACATAACTACGCAGACTGTGTTCGTAGAAGGCAACATAGTACAAAGGAGTGTGACTCTGGGACTCTGCGGGCTAAGTTGAAACCTGACTTCCACCATGTCCTAGGGCAAGTTACTTCACCTCTCTGTGGTTTGGTTTCCTCAATCTCTACAATAGAACGAAGACAGTACCCATTCCTTCGGGTTGTTCTTAAATGGGTGAAGTACTTTGACTGCTAACTGGTCCCTGAAAGGTACTCATGTAAGTTTTAGTAGATAAAAACAGGAGAAAGTCTACCTTTTGAAAGAAATCATCAGTAATCATTTGCTTATGGGTGTGTTTCTGTCAGAATTTGCATCTTGGACTCTTAACGAATTCATTGTAAACTTCCAGTAATGTTTCCAATGACGTGAGCCAAATGGCAGACATGGTGCTCCTGAGGACTTTGGAATAAATTCTCACCCAGCTCTATTCTGAGAACCAGGGAGAGGGGAAAGTCTCTTTGTGTGTAGCAGTCACTGGAATGTTCTGCTTCCTGCCCTTACACTCATGCGGGAAGGTGAGGGCTGTGGACACAATTCTCCACTCTCCCTCATACCCTGCCATCTCCTTTTTCACCTCTATCTTGCTCTTCTTGGCCGATGTTTAATGGTCGCTCAGCGCCCCCCCCCCAAGTCTGTTTCCCTTACTCTGTCATGTAGCTGTCCACCCCCTCTTACCTTCAACTGCTCTCTAGTTATATTTCTCACTTTTGCCGCACTTCTCTTTGGACATTCCCCCATCCCAGTTCTTTCCCTCGGACTAATCCTGCTCTTGCTTCCTGGTTTCTCTCTTCTTTGTGGGCACTCTACTGAGCACTTTGTTTCTCTTGCCTATTTCCTCGTCTGCCCTCTGTCTCCTACATCACCCTGCTTCATAAGCAAATTGAACTACTCTGCTTTATCACATGTTTCTAATAAACAAAAATAAGAGTTGAAAATAAAATTACACAGAGATTTTAGAAACATTATCTTCATGCATCCCCATGCCCATACATATAACAGCCCTTTCAATATAGCGAAGGAGGGAGAGCAATGGCAGAAAATGGGGGTAGAAAAGAAAGCGGGGGGGGGGGTGTGCCTGAGTGGCTCAGTGGGTTAAGTGTTCAACTCTTGAGCTTGGCTTCAGGTCATGATCTCAGAATTCCTGGGTTCGGGCCACACATAGGGCTCTGTGCTGATGGTGCAAAGCATGCTTGGGATTCTGTCCTTCTCTCTGCCCCTCCCTCACTTGTGTTCCCTCTGTCTGTCTCTCTCTCAAAAAACAAACAAACAAACAAACAAAACCTTAAAAATAAAAGAAAGAAAGCAAGGAGGACAGCAAAGGAAAACTCTTGCCTCTCTTCTCTCCTTGCCGATTTGGTGTGTCACTGGTCAAGTTCATGAGGAATCCGACTCAGAGACTTTGAGTTGAAAGTGGTTTTAGATGCCATCCAGAATAACTACTTCATGTTACAAACGAGGAAGCTCCACCTCAGACAAAAAACCCCAACTTAACCAAAACATACTGATTTACTTGCTGCCTAGTCTCAGTGGGTAGGTTTTTTTTTTTTTTTAATTTTTTTTTTCAACATTTATTTATTTTTGGGACAGAGAGAGACAGAGTATGGACCGGGGAGAGGCAGAGAGAGAGGGAGACACAGAATCGGAAACAGGCTCCAGGCTCTGAGCCATCAGCCCAGAGCCTGACGCGGGGCTCGAACTCCCGGACCGCGAGATCATGACCTGGCTGAAGTCGGATGCTTAACCGACTGCGCCACCCAGGCGCCCCTCAGTGGGTAGGTTTTAATAGTACTCATAAGATGGTTATTGACTAGCAAAATACAACCAATCCATCTGCAAGCACTGGAAGGTTCCAGCATCCCAGAGTGAGAGTAGTTCCAGGCTGAAGTATTCACCAAGACAGCCATGAGCTGCTGGGGGCCAAACCTTACCCCTCTGGGGTCTCAAGTGGAATCTAGATGGCCCTAAGATACCTTAGAATTGGGAACGCATCGGGGCATTTGGGTGGCTCAGTTGGTTAAGCGTCCAACTTCAGCTCAGGTCATGATATCACCGTTTGTGGGTTCAAGCCCCATGTGAGGCTCTGTGCTGACAGCTCAGAGCCTGGAGCCTGCTTCAGATTCTGTGTCTCCCTCTCTGTCCCCCCACCCTCTCAAAAATAAAGAAACATTAAAAAAATAAAAAGAATTGGGAATGAGTGCATTTTAAATGAATGCAGGAAAAACAAATTCATAAGATACATGCCACCCACTTGTAATAGGCCCACTGAAACATTCTGATACAGTGCAGCTTCAGAGGATACTAAATGCCAAAACAAAACACCCTTATAATTTGCAGAAAAATCACACACACACACACACACACACACACACACACACACACACACACAATTAGTGATGCAGTGATAAGCATGAGTGTTCATCCCCATAGTATTCTTATCACTCTGTAGCTTTCATGCTAAGGAGATTACAAGTATCATAGAATTAGTGTAGAGCATTAAGATAAACAGAGAGTCTTAGGGAAAACGGAAGGAAATAGAACACAGACATGCTATTTTACTATCTTAGTATCGGCATTAATGTCTTCTCTAACACGGTGTAACAATATTTGGCTCCTGGGCAGTTGTTTTTTTAGTTAATACCATATTTATCAGGACTTCAGTTTCTTCCCACCTGATTAGCAGCACCCGCCTCATTGGAATCTAGGAAGGAGCTAATGTATACTGAAACCAAATTTGATGCCTAGAAAATCCTTGAGTTGTTAAAAGGCACACCTGTGTTGTTTGGCAGGTGAGTTGAATCTCAAGTAAAGAATTTCTGCAAATCTCCTGTTTAGTCGGCTAAACTGGTTTCACTCCTATTGAACAACCCTGGGGTGGGGGATCCTCTATTTTCCCTTAATAACCATAATAATGCCAAAGAAATAACTTCCAGTGTTAATCTCAGTGGTTTAGGTCTCAAAAGTGGAGAGGCTCAGAATATATTTCAGGACATTAAATGTCTTCATGTCAAATTTATTAATTTATGGATAAATTATTAGTTTTCATATTGGAAAGAATCTAGGTTTTTTTGTAAAGACCAAATTATTGTTAATTAAGATGTTAATCTGAATAATTTAGAGGGATGTAGTCACTTTATATTCAAATTAAGGATAGATTGTTACAAATGATTAAATAAAATTTTCAGTTCACTGAATCCTAAAGAAAATAAGGAAGCGATTATCAGTGGAAAGGTACTCTGTAAATGGGTTTGCAGATTAACTGCAAAGGTTATTTGGGATTCTATAATCTTAAAGTGAAACAGGCCACTTACGTATTACTTCAAAAAAATCCCTATTCAGTCTGTTTTCATTTTCTGGACACTCTTATGCTGGGTTATGTTGTGTGTGCTACACTTAGGTTTCTTCGGAATAAACCGGTTTTGAAATGCTTAAGATATAAGACATTTTAAAATAAATGCTTGATTCATTACATGATATTCTTTAGGTATTAAAGAGAAGTTAACATTTTCATCTTTTGGTCAGCGCTTGTGGGCTCTAAAATATAACTCTCTATAGCAATTATGCAGTATGTGCCAGGGAAGAAAAAGAAAAGACTTTAGGGCTGTCCAACCTCACAGAACTGACAAAGGATAAAAGTAGAGGAAATTAATCAAGTCCACAGGCGTGACGACCCCGGTCTGTTTCAGCTTGCAAAGGAGCTAATAGTGCTGCCATCCAGATCTTAATTTATAGATTGCTTACAGTATTTTCAACTCCTTTGAAGTTACAATTGTGTGCTACAGTCTCTACAGTAAAAGAATATTTCTTTTTTCAAAGTTTTCAACCAAGAGATTAATATTCTCTCGGTAATGCACACCATCTGTTGTACTAAATTAACAGTTTATATGCATATATATGCATCTTGACCAGTCAGAGCCGTGGTTCCCAGCCTGGCTATGCAATGGAAGCTTTGTAAAAATCACTACCAGAGCTACACCCAGAGAGTCTGGCTTAAATGGTCTGGTGGTGCAGCAGAGAGAGAGAAAGCCTTTCTTGGAGTTCCAAGTTGGAATTCTGAATTTATTTTCTCTGGAAACGATGTTGCAGTGGTGGTCTGGGTTTATAGATTTTTTAAGGGCAATAAGTAAAGCTACATAATCTGTTAAATAAACTTTTGGGGTCTGGTCTAAAACACCAAGCCATTCTTCATAGTTCTTTCTTTAAAACAAACAAGGAGCTTTGGGTTCTAAACAACGAAATTTATAACCAACCTGTTGATGATAAATTAGGAACTGCTTGAGTCTTCAGAGTCACAATACCATACTTTTTTGTGTGTCAAAGTGGCTCAGGTTTTGCCTTAAAAAAAAAAAAAAAAGGAGAAGGAATCAGTAATTTTAGTGAGTACCTACCATGAGGAAGACACAAAGAGACTCTGAGACAAGGCCAGAAACAAAGTACAAAACCAAAATTTGTGCAATTTTGAATTTTTGGAAACTCCTGGTTCATGACTTTTTGTGTTTTCTGAAGAGTAAACTGGGTGAGAAATAGGCAGATCATTCAGAAAGGGATATGACATAGAAATAATGGTGGAAATATGCTGGAGGACAAGAAACCAGATAATAAAAGCACTTTAAAAAGGCAAATCACGTAGAAGAATAGAGGACAGTTTGTAGTCAACAGCCAAGGGTGATCGATTTGAATGGGAGAAAAAATGAGAAGGATGAGGCTAGCTAGGTGCTTCCCAAACTGTTTTTTAGCTTGATACGCCAGGACAAGTTGGGACCAAGATCAGTAGAGAAGTGGAACCATGTCTGCATCCTACCCACGTGCAAACCACCTTCACACGCATTCTCATTCACACAAGCCACAAGATGACCACGCACACACAAACACACCTCCTGAAGCTGCTGTATGGCTCAAGGATAGGACTCACCCTGTGTTGACTATGGCGGGTAGGTGGGAGAAAAAGAGACAGATTGGAATTCATTGTGAAGACTTTCTACAAGGTTGTCATTACTATACAAAACAAAACCAGAACATATGCACTGGACCCCATGACCTGAAAGTTGGAGCATGAACTAAATATCATCTCAAGAAGTAGAATAACTGGGGGGAACCTGGGTGGCTCAGTCAGTTAAGCGTCCAACTTCGGCTCAGGTCACAATCTCACAGTTTGTGAGTTCGAGCCCCGCATCAGGCTCTGTGCTGACAGCTTGGAGCCTGGAGCCTGCTTTGGGTTCTGTCTCTCCCACGCTCTCTGCCCCTCCCCCACTCACACTTTGTCTCCCTCTCAAAAATGACTAAACTTCAAAACAACAACTACAAGGAACAGAATTGGGCTGAGTGTGGAACGGTGCCCTAATGGTCTCCAATGGTTCTTCCAAATATAAGTTTTGATGATTCTATAGTCCAACCTCCTCTTTTCTCCACAGACATCTAATCACTTCTAGTTTCATTCTGTTTGGTTAAAGCCAAAAGTGACAAGGGTACGCTTATCGTGATTAAGCGCTGAGGAAAGTATAGAATAGTTGAATCACTATATTGTGCACCTGAGATATAGAACACATTAACATATTAACATATATAACCCCATATGTTAATTATACTGGAATTAAAATTTTTAAAAAGAAAAAATATGCATATATTAAAAAAAGTGACAGAGAAGAATTGAGAAATTCTTCACAATGAATGAAAGTGTGAAACAGGGTTAACAACTAGCTTTACTATAGAGGACTGATTCATAGGTTTTAGACTTTACTTTGGCAAGATGTGACTCCTGAGAGTCACTGCAAGAACTTTAAATGGACAAATTTGAAAAAAAAATGGACAAACTTTAAATGGACAAATAATAGCCCTCTAGTAAAGCCAGTGTCTTTGTTCCCCGATTTATGCGCAGGTTTATGGCCTCAGAAACTGAAAATACACGCTGATCTTTATGTTTAACTCTTGAGACAGCAATGAAGGAATGAATGAGTTTATTCTTCAATTACGTGCAAAAGGTGGAAGTCCTTAATAAAACCCAAAACAACACAGAGCGGTTTCCACTATGACAGAACCATCTGTCGATACAACAGACTCCCAGAACTGGGAGCTGGAAAGGACTTACCTGGAAAGTGTCTTAAATACATGTCCTATGTGTAGTGCGTTAGCACATGCAGGCCAGCTATGTGGCTGGAACATTCAAGATGGAAATCGCAACGACGGCTCCCATGGAGCCTGCTTCCCCCACACGCTGCTGTCTTGAATTTAGGCCTGTGCCACACACCTGTGTACAATGACTTTCCGCATATCACGGAGCCAAAAAGAATTGCAGGATTTTAGGGCAAGGCCGATTTCAAGCCCGGAACTGCAGTCACCCCTCCGTGACAGGCTGAACAGAGTCACGCAAACGAGTGTAGCACGAAAACCTTTAGAGTTCAGCAAGGCGAGGGCTGTGGCATGACCAGGCCGTGTCCTTTCAGGGCTTACAAAAGGTTTTTTCTGCTCTGCTTTTACAAGGTACTCTTGAAGCCAGGCTATTTGCCACAGGTAGGGCTGGGGAGCGAGGGGGGGGGGGGGGAGGGGAAGGGGTGGGGGTGGGACGCTACAGGTCGTCCACATCCGGCTGCCAGTCTGTCTAACAGGATAGCCGCTCTCCGAGTTCCCGGCCCCGAGACGCAGGAGCAGGGGGCGAGGGGAGCGCAGGCCAAGTTTTTCCCGACCGCGGGCGCCAGGTCAGCTGGCCCTAGAGAACCCGAGCGGCGACAACAAGGGCACCCCGCGAGCCCTCTCCGCCCCCGAGGGCGCGTCCAGTCCTGGGGCCCGTGCGCGCCCCCTAGCGCCGGCCCGCGGGCGGGGCGGGGCGGGGCGGGGCCGGGCGGGCCGGGGGGCGGGGCCGCGGGGCCGAACGCGCGGGGGTCGCGGCGCCCAGTGGGAGCGCAAGCGCGAGCGCTAGCGCGGCTGCAGCGGGCAGCATGGCGAGCACGGCCTCGGAGATCATCGCCTTTATGGTTTCCATCTCGGGCTGGGTGCTGGTGTCCTCCACGCTGCCCACCGACTACTGGAAGGTGTCCACCATCGACGGCACGGTCATCACCACCGCCACCTATTGGGCCAACCTGTGGAAGACGTGCGTGACCGACTCCACGGGCGTCTCCAACTGCAAGGACTTCCCCTCTATGCTGGCGCTGGACGGTCTGCATCCCCTCGGGCCCCCATCCCCTGCCCTCGCTCCTGTTCGGCCAGGCAGCCTGGCGCCCTCTTGGCCTCGCGACCCCAGGCGGCACCCCCGGGCCGGACCCCTCCGTGGCCGAGTCTCGCCTCCCACCCCCCCACCCCCCCAGAGCCTGAGGGAGCCGCGGAGAGCCCCCGTGCCCGTCGGTGCCGTACTGGGACGCGTGTCCCGCGGGGCGTCTGTCCGAGCCCGGCGCCCTGGGACTGGGGTGGGGTGGGCGACTCAGGCGTTGGGGGGTTGAGGGAAGCACCTTTGCAGTCCTGAGAGTCGAGGACACGGTTGTGGGACCCCCATCTCTCGGGGACTGTTAGGACACGGAGTGACGCTTGGCTCCTTCACCCAGCACTCCCCGAAAGAGCTGGATCCTGATTAAAATGGTATCGACTTGTCAAAGCTAATTCTGCTTGTCCTGAGCTCCCATTAACCGTTTTGTTAGTTCTTTTAAAAGTAGGCGAGAGAAAAAGTAACATGTTGCAGGGAGTGTCACTCCAAGCCCCCTCCCCCAAGAAAAAACAACCCTACGCTTCAACAAACGTGTCTGCCTGGGCTTTAATGCTTCCTCCAAGTTTTAGGAAAATAAATAGCCCTTGTCTGTGCCGCAGTGGGTAGAGAATCCTGGCTAGCAGGAGTCTTGTGCCAGAGACTGCCAAGTTCTGTGTCCATGCGTCCCGCGTCAGCTCTCCAGGTCACTCACCTGCTGTTCTTTTGTAGGTTGTTTTCTACATTGTTCTTGCTAGTTGGGCTCTATACTGTATTGAATTAGAGCAACAAGCGGATGTTCTAGAAAACTGGCTCTGTTTTAGTTTCAAGAGAACGGTAGATGTCAACCCAGGTACAATGATTGCTCAAGTTCTAGGCTGGTTTCTTCCAGGATTTTAGAGCACAGGACTAGATAGAGCCCAGCACAAAGTTAAGGATAGTCATTTGCATTATCTCTAGATTTGAGGTGTTTCTTTTCTTTTTTTAACTTAAAAAAAATTATTCCACTGCAGGTTTTTATTTGCATAGCTGATTCAATAAAAGACAAGAATTAATTCCCCTCAGATGGTGCTTGCCACGAAAAGCAAACTGTTGTTGCTCAGCGTGGTGGTATTTGATGGAACCCCCATATCCCGGGAATATGTGCCTGATTTTGAATGGATGACACTCAGGTCTTCGTCCTCTTGTATAAAATAAGTATCTGGGTCACTGTTGATCCCCTAGAATTACTGTTGAGTTTCCTGTGCTCTGTAGAGCACGCATTCAGGTAGATGCTTTGAACAGGCAGGCCCTTGTTTCTGTGGTTTACGTTGAGAGTTTGGGATTGATGGTTACTGTCCAAAGTGCACTCTTACTGTAACTGCTGTACTGTATGCTAACCGTACTATATTGTTACCTGAGCTAGCTCACCAGATATGCCCACTTCCTTCTGTAGGACAGTTGGGGGAGGAGAGAGGGGAATGAGAAGTAAATGCTCCATGAAGAGCGTTGGGTGCAGAATAGAGAAGTTTTCACATTGTGTCTCTGATGTGGGAGTGGAGTTGGCATGGGGACTTGGGGGCGGGTGGGGTTGTGAGGAGGAAGGAGGGCAGAGCCCTCGGTTATGAGGCTGTGGAGGGAGTTGAGGAGGGAGAAGAGAAAGGAGTGACATTTATACACAACCCTGGTTGCAAAATGGCCTTTCGTGGGTGCTCGTGTGTCTAGAAAATGACTTAAAAAAAAAACAAAACCAAAACACAAATGTCTTCATACTCCCCCTTGTTGTACAATGTTCTAAAATTAATTAACGTATTTGTCCAAGTCAGTACATAGAGAAGTAACTCTAACAAGTGCGTGGTATTCATACATCTGGACAGGCTGCTGTATTTAGCCGCTTTCTCACTGTTGGGCAATGGACCCTTTCCAGCTTTTCGCTGTTGTCAGTGCTATACTGAAAATCTTCATATTCGTCTCTCTGTGCACATGTATATTTCTGTGAAGTAGATACTGAGAAATGGTACCTGTCAGATTATTCATTTTAATGTTCAGTTTATACCTCCAAATTACATTCCACCACCAACGGGCGAGAATGCCTGTTTGTCCACATTCTCACCACAGAGTTTTTCATCCAGTATTGTGGGTGACATATTATCATGCTATCATTTTTATTGGTATTTCCCTGGTTTTTACCAATGATTTTTACCATCTTATCCTGTATTTATTGACCTTTTTTTTCTCTTTCATGCATTGCCTGTTCATATCTTATGCCCAGTCTGTTTTTTCCTCTTGATGTAAATGATTTGTTTTTTAAAATTCTGGGTGTCAATCCTCCTTGATTTTTTATTTATGTTGCAGTCTTGGCCCATTGCTTGTCTTTTAAACTTACGATGTCTTTTCTTACACAAAACTTTGAAATGTGTACTGTGATCAGATTTATCAGTTTCTTCTTGCCACCTCTGCTTTCTGTGGCTTAAGAAGGCATTGCCTATCCGAAAGTGATAAATCTTACTCTTCTGTGTCTCCCAGGAATAACATATTGAGGGATTTAATCACACCGCTACATTTTCACCTAGAGAGTTGATTCCTCCTCCTACAAGGTGACCTTCCCAGAGCAGGCCTCTCGGCTTGTAAGCTGTCTGCTGCGTCCCTGGAGCAGCCACATCTGCTGGGTGCTGGTTCTGAGGCAGGTCCCACCGACATCACACTGCACATTGGACTTTCTGGCGCTGCTCTGAAGTGGCAGGAGAGGCTACGTTACTGTAGGCTGTGGTGACCACAGGCCTGAGCAAGCCAATCCTCCCCTTAAGCCAGGAAGAAGCTCTAAGTTCAAAAGAGAATGCAGAAAGGAGGGAGAAGGCCCAGGGCTCTCTCTCATCTAGCCTGAGGTGGGAGAAGGAACCTCTTGGGCGCAGATGATGGAGACATTATTCTGAATTTTCTGTACGAGGTCAAAGCTCTGATCCCTCATCCTCAGGGGGGTATCATTGCAACCCCAGTTTTCCCTACAAGGAAAATGAGGCCGAGAAAAGCTAAATGTGTAGATTTGATTTTATGTCAAGATCCCAACTCCAAGTTCTGCTTAGAATTAATCTTAGTATGATGGAAGGGAAGCTTTGATGAGATTCTTACAAATCACCAGGCACTCTGTTCATATTATTCATCCTGTGAAGTAAGTGCTCTTATCCCTGTTTTACAGATGAGAAAACTGAGCCTCAGAGAGATAAGGTAATGTGATCAAGGACACACAGCAGGTAAATAGAAGAACCAGAGCTGAGATTCATAGTTTGTGCCTTCCTCCGATCCCACCCTTCTTTCAGAGGATTTGCAAAAAGTACACAAAGCTACTCGCGTAGGAAAAGGCCATTCTTTTCTCTCCCTTCTATCCAGCAACGGGCACATGTGCTACTAGGGAATTGTCTCCACCAAGTGGATATTTTCATTTTTGCTAGTTTGAAATGGAAAATGAGGTACACATCATTTGGAAAACGCTTAACTTTTAAGGGACGCCGTGAAGGTTTCCTCCAACAGAATTCGTTATTGTAAAGTCACTGTATTTTACTAATTGGAACTTTCACGGTTGAACGAGCTAGTGATTTCTGTTTATCGCCAGCTCATATTCCTTTCAAAGCACCACTTGAACTTCAGCTGAGAATCATTTTCAGCTAGGTTGTTTTTAGTATATGCCATCTATTTTTGTTCGTGGAAATGTTTGCTGTTTCTTCCAAGAGAGTTAACTATAAATTATACTTCAGAGAACTTCTGAGTAAATATGTTCATGCCTCAGCACTTTAATGTGTTAATTAGCTATTAAAGGTGTCAGTAAATTCAACCTGTCAAAAATAATGGCCTCCTTGACTAGGTTTTTACTACCACTCCACTTGCTGGTGTTACTTACAAGTTTTGCCCTCCGGAACTGTTAAAAGCAAGGTTGTAGAGGTCTGCCTTGCAAAAGATAAACTCTGAGTTTGTTGGAAGTCACCTAAGGCCTGAGTCTGTGGATGTTTTAAGGACTGGTGGCCCCTAATTTACACAACCAGGCTTACCAACAACTGGATTCCGTTTAGAGCTGGCAGTGGAGGGGGTGCGGTTTATCCCCAGGAACCCCAGTGTCTGCTCTTTGTTCCCTGTTTCAGAAAATCTAACCGATGATTGTGCATGCAGTAAGTTAGCATAGTTAGCCATGTTAGCGTAGTTAGCAAGTTACTGCTACCGTTCCAGGCTGGAGAGAGGTGCCTTTCCCTCCAAGTCAGGGTTCTGGTTGGCATGCAGGGAAGGACCCGACCACATCAGAAACGGTATTTCTCCTCTCATATTCATGCCAAGAAACCAGTCCTGCTGCAGGCACGGGGGCTGAGACAGGAGAACAGAGTGAGAACCTCAGAAAAAAAATACTATGAGTCATGGTTGAATAAAGTTTAAAGACTACTGTTATTTTCATATTAAGTCATATTAAGGATTGCATGCACCGGCCTGAGGTTCATACCACTGTTTTCATCTGGGGAAACACATTTGAGTTCTAAATGATCAGAGTGTAGGCCTTAACCATTTGCCAGGCTCCTGCATTTCCTGTTCATAAAGACTACGATGACTCGAGTAAATGATAAACTTGTCTAGGCTAATTTTTTAAAACATGTGTCACAGAGGCTACGTCTACACACATGCTGTTTTGTGTAGTGATTGCAGTGAGAATCCGCTAACATACCTCAAAACCATAGATTACTATAAGTCTCAGGAAGAAATGAAACCACACTGTCCCAGTAGTGGTTGTCTTGGTAGATGGTCTTTAATCTTATAGGGAACCAGCAGCCTTCCCCTCTGTGCTTCTGTCTGCTCCCTGGGTTCTGGCGAGGGGACTGAGAGTTGAAATTTTTAAAAAACCCGGGTCAGCAGAGACCCAGATAGCCCTACAGTACGATTATTGCTACTGAAATTAGCCTCCATTATCTTGTTGTGCTAAAAATAAACTTGTTTTGCTGTTTTTGACAGCCTCACCTCCAGTGGAATTATTCCTGGAGGCTATTCACACTATAAAATAGAAGTTCGTTGTCTTTGCAGTCTGCATTGGTGGAGGCTGAACTTTGTTGCAATTAAACAGAGTATCTTCTTTGTATTCTTCAAAATGGACTCTAGGAATAGTATTAACACTTTAAAATTTCATTCTTTCCCAAAGGAATGTGGGCTGGAGGCTACCTGCCAGGATTATTTCTTGAATTTACAATTACTGTAGTCTTAGAATTATTATTTATTGTGGGTTTTACCTGAACACTAACAATGAGTGACTTGCTGTCTTTATGAGGTGTTTTTTCAAATTAAAAAAATAATCCCACATGTGAACTTGATGTACATGCCCGTTCATTGGCTCCACGAACATCTGCTTGCTTATACCTAGGATCTGCCATCGCTACTCCAGATTGATACATGGCACTGTTTCCGGCTGAAAGGAAAATGACCTTCTGTGCTAAAAGTGTATTGGTTTAAATTCTATTGATTTAAAATTTGTTAGTGTCTGGACAAAAGCCACGTTGAAGTTTACCCCACCCTGGCTGTGCAAATAAGAATAGGTGATTAAGAAAATCGGTGGTGGGGCACTTGGGTGGCTCAGTCGGTTAAGTGTCTGACTTCGACTTGGGTTATGATCTCATGGTTGGTGAGTTTGAGCCCCACGTCAGGCTCTGTGCTGACAGCTCAGAGCCTGGAGCCTGCTTTGGATTCTGTGTCTCCCTTTCTCTGCCCCTTCCCTGCTCTCTCTCTCTCTCTCTCTGTCTGTCTCTCAAAAATAAACATTAAAAAAATTTTTTTAATTAAAAAAAATGGGTGGTACCAAAAGATGATCAGACAACCCAATAGAACAAGGTTTTAGGGTGCTTAGAAAGCATCCACTTATATGCACCCAGTGAATTTCATAATTATGAAATATTCTTTTAGTAAACAACCACTGCTTTTTGAAACCTAGTTTTATTCCATGTGCCCTGAAAGTAATAATGTCATTAAAATACTTCTTGATTTAGACTCATCATTGGTTCCTGATGATATTCTAGTTGGTCTCATTTGTAAGCTTTCACTGATATCAGAAACACCTGGCTGCCCAATTATAAATTTTATAATGTCAAAACCATTAAAGCATCTATTTAAAAGGTCGAATGTGGGACGCCTGGGTGGCTCAGTCAGTTAAGCGTCTGACATTGACTCAGGTCATGATCTCATGGTTCATGAGTTACAGCCCTGTGTTTGGGGCTCTGTGTGGACAGCTCAGAGCCTGGAGCTTACTTTGGATTCTGCGTCTCCCTCTTCTCTGCCCCTCCCCTGCTTGCTCTCTCTCTCTCAAAAATAAATAAACATTAGTAAAAAATGAATAAAAGGTCCAATGTACAAAGGAGTAGGAGGGTTGAGATGGTAGTGGATGGTATTTCTTACAGAGAGGGGTAGCATCGCATGGATTTTATAGTCAGAAGTGGATGGAATCCGTTTCAGCCTCTTACTAATTCATCTCTGACATAGCCTATATATATAGCCTTTGGTGCCTCAGTGTCCTCCTCCGTGAATGTGGGAATAATAACACTCAAGGAATCTATCCTGAGGATTATGCATAGGCCAATCCTAAAAGTGGGTGACATAGAACAGGCACTCCATATAGATTAGCTTGCTTTCCCTTCTGGCTTCTCTTACTATGTGTTTTGACCACTATGGGTATTTGTTTTGGAGAACGGAACCCTCATTCAGAAGGATGGTACAAAATAAGGAGGATGTCTCCCTGGAAAGCCACGTGTTTTATGCTAACACAGATGACCTCTAATTGCAGGTTATATCCAGGCATGTAGAGGACTTATGATTGCCGCTGTCAGTCTGGGCTTTTTTGGTTCCATATTTGCCCTGTTTGGAATGAAGTGTACCAAAGTCGGAGGCTCAGATAAAGCCAAAGCTAAAATTGCTTGTTTGGCTGGAATTGTATTCATACTGTCAGGTAAATAGTAACTTTCTCCCAAACGAGGTACTTCACGATGTTAATGAAATGACACTAACTGTGGTACTTTCCTTCTGATACGTTGCAGGGTTGTGCTCAATGACCGGTTGTTCCCTCTATGCAAACAAAATCACAACGGAATTCTTTGATCCTCTCTATGTTGAGCAGAAGTAAGTCCTCTTCTTGGTCTGTATGTTTCTAGCTTCTAGGAAATGTATGAGAGTGACTCTTCTAAATTAAGATATGTAAATTCCTTACATGGCTCGTGAAAGTGAGACACACTGATAAATATTATTTGATGACATCATTTCAAGAGTAAACATTTCATGTGCTACGTTGGCAAAAGATGCATTTAATTACTGCATTGGTGTCACATAGTGTCTTGTCTAAAAAGCTCAAGGCGTAGCATTTGAAATTCTGGACTTCATCCACTGTACGTCATTAAATTGGGGTGAAGTAGGGGACAAGTGGAAGAGAGGTGTAAGGTGGGGAGGAAAGGATGATGATGTGAGACAACAAAAAACTGACAGCTTGCTTCAATTGTTGTCCACCCAGATTGACATTTGCCGGGTGCTGGTGTCTGAGCCGGTTTCCATCATGGTTTCAAACACTGACATGGGAACATGCTCCTGAAGATTAGCAATCTGTTAATGACATTTAAATGAAGTATCATCTTTTCATGTTTAAAAAATATTTATTCATCAATTTTGAGAGAGAGAGAGTGAGAGAGAGAGAGAACAAGTGGGGGAGGCAAAGAGAGGGAGGGAGAGAGAATATCTCAAGCAGGCTCTTTGCTGATGCGGGGCTCGATCTCACAAACCAGGAGATCATGACCTGAGCTGGAATCAAGAGTCAGATGCTTGACTGACTGAGCCACCCAGGCGCCCCTCATTTTTTCATTTTTAATTAGCCTTTTAAATTAACTCCTTAACAAGCTCCACTTAATAAAGCTTTATAAAGAAACTGTACATTATGCAGGGTTTTTATTTTATTTATTTATTTAAATTTATTTATTTTATTTTTTTTTAACATTTATTTATTTTTGAGAGAGAGAGAGACAGAGCATGAACAGGGGAGGGTCAGAGAAAGAGGGAGACACAGAATCTGAAACAGGCTCCAGGCTCTGAGCTGTCCGCACAGAGCCCGACGCAGGGCTCGAACCCAGGGACCGTGAGATCATGACCTGAGCCGAAGTCGGACGCTTAACCGACTGAGCCACCCAGGCGCCCCTTCAGGGTTTTTAAAAAATGCCCTCGGAGTGGTACAGATACCACCCAGGTGTGACCGGTCTGGGTTGCAGGCAGTTGCTTTGGCGTTTACAGATCAGTTTGTTGTTGGTGGTTGTTTTTTTAAACTATGGGCAATTGCTTTTTATAGTTTCCCTAGGCTTATTTCTTTGCCTTGGGAAAACCCCAGGGATACCAAATTAGAAATAATGATATATGCAATATTTTGTCTTCCATGAAAATATCCCCACATACCTCTGTAGAAAGCCACATCAGTATGTATGTGTATAGTTAACAACCAGTCTGGTGCTTCTCTTTCAGTCTTCAGATCAAATGTGACAGGATTTAAAAAACAGTTGCTAAAATAGCTGGTCAGGTGTGCATTACTTTTTTCTGGTGGATTTAAGTTTCTTCAGGGAATTGGTTTTTTAGTTCTGTCTTTGGTGTCTTTTATTTATAAATAATAAATGCTTATATAATGAAAATAGCAGCTAACACATGTTGGGCCCCTCCCATGTACCAAGCAGAGCATTGCAAATATTATTCTGTTTTATTATTTTGTTTTATTTTTGGAACAGCCTTATAAAGTAGGTTCTCTTGGTACAACCTTTTTTTTTTTTTTTTTTTTCAAATGAGGAAAGAGGTCAATTAAAAAAAATTTTTTTTTCAACGTTTATTTTATTTTTGGGACAGAGAGAAACAGAGCATGAACGGGGGAGGGTCAGAGAGAGAGGGAGACACAGAATCGGAAACAGGCTCCAGGCTCCGAGCCATCAGCCCAGAGCCTGACGCGGGGCTCGGACTCACGGACCGCGAGATCGTGACCTGGCTGAAGTCAGACGCTTAACCAACTGCGCCACCCAGGCGCCCCAAAAGAGGTCAATTAATGTGTGCAATGGAACCTAAACTAAGCTAGGTACTGTCTGATTAGACTATGAGTCAGACCAGGAATGCTTGCTCTAAGACCCATGATTTATAATACTCCGTTTCATGATTTTTGGTGACAGTATGCTATATATATTTTTTGCATGTTTTCAAAAACTATTTTAACTTTTGTTAAATGGGAAACAAAAATGGCTGTTTGAGACACCAGTGTAATTTTTACTCACCTGCTTATGTTGGAAAAATGTGTTCTGATTTTTGAATTCTTAAGCCTCCAACTTCGGCTCAGGTCATCATCTCACTGTGAGTTCAAGCCCTGCGTCGGAGCCTGGGGCTGCTTCACATTCTGTGTCTCCCTCTCTCTCTGCCCCTCCCCTGCTCACGCTGTCTCTCTCTCTCTCTCTCTCTCTCTCTCAAAAATAAATAAAAATTAAAAAAAAAATAAAAAAAAGAAACACGTTAATGATATTTAAATGAACTAATAATTTTCATTAAATGATACATTTTTATTTCAGGCTTTGGTATCCTAAAACTGGTTTATGTTATTAAAGACATTGCTGCCTTTTTCTGGATTATCTTTTCCACATTGCTGTCTTTATTTTCCTGACAATTATTAGGGATGTCTTCGTCAGAATCTTAAAAATCATTTTCATCATTCCTCAAAAGGTCAAGCAAGGCTAATTCATATATGCCCAGTAACTTGCGTCTGTCCTTTGTGTGACTTTTCTTCTGTGCTGTATGCTCAGTCGCCTAACTCAGTTTGGTGCCATTGGGATTTCTGATTTTCTTTCAGGTTTTGGTTAAACTCAGTTCAGTAAATATGGACTTGGAGGGGTTTTCCTCATCCCCGTTAAACTCAGTTCAGTAAATATGGACTTGGAGGGGTTTTCCTCATCCCCCCCTCATGTGCTGTCGGCACTCTGTTCTCGACTTCTGCCTGCTGTTTCCATATTCTCATCCTGAAATCAGGCTAAGAATAGAACTTTCTCATAGACTTTATGTGGAAATTAAGAGAGTGTATATAGATGCTCAGAACTGATTAGAAAAGAGGAAATTGATTACTGTATTGTATTAGCTGTTAAGATTGATTTTTAATTGTATGTAGTGTTTAAGGTGTAGCTTATCTTTATAGATATTTTTATTAGCCTTTTCTGAAGTGACTTAAAAATATAACACCTGGGTGCTCAGTCGGTTAAGTGTCCCACTTGATTTTTGTCTCAGGTCGTGATCTCATGTTTTGGGGTTCGGGCCCCATGACAGGCTCTGTGTCAATAGAGCCCAATGTGGTGCTTGATCTCATGACTGAGATCGTGACCCGAGCCAAAATCAAGAATTGGTTGCTTAACCGACTGAGTACCATCCTTTTATCAGGTGCCCCATCCTTTTATCAACATTTCTAGTAGAGGACAGAGAAATAAAAATTTGAAAGATTAATAAGTTAAAAATTGGCTACCTACACAAAATAAACTAATTTCATAGGTCTTAGAATTTTTAAAGTGAGATTTTGATATTTTTTTTTAATGTTTATTTTTGAGAGACAAAAAGAGACAGACTGTGAGTGGGGGAGGGGCAGAAAGAGAGGGCGACACAGAATCTGAAGCAGACTCCAGGCTCTGAGTGGGGCTTGAACTCAAAAACCACAAGATCATGACCTGAGCCGAAGTTGGACACTTAACCGACTAAGCCACCCAGGCGCCCTAAAGTGAGATTTTGATTTGGCATATTCTAGGGGCTAGTGTTGCCTCAGCTAGCATTTGCTAAAAATTCAGCCATGGGTCTTTGACTTAGTTTGTGCATGAACTGAGGAATGCTTTGGAGAATCAGGGCTAAAGGCAGGACAGCCCTAGGTGGGTTGAGATTTGGAAGGTACTACAGCAGGAAGGTTCTGACTTTCTTTGGTGTCTTCATTCACTTGCATGAGAGTAAATTCCTTGAGATTAGAAAGTGCCCCTTCCATTGCTGTCTTATTAGCCAAGCACAGTGCCTGGCAAGTGAGCCTTGTCTGCAGAGGTAGTCCTTTCAGAGTTAGGGGAAAAGCTTCCTGTGGTGTCAGCCCACTGAGGAGAGAAGGAAGGACACTCACTCCTCTCTCCCATCCGTATCACAAACTCCGCTTCCTAAAACTAGCTACCACCAAGTGACATCTCTCCCTGTCCACAGTCACATGTGTGCTTGGCCTTTAGGAAGGCAGTGAAGACAGCTGCTTGTGGTGTGCTCTACTTTAAATTTCTGGTGAGCAAATCCTAGCTATCCCATACCCGAGCCCTGAAATGCACTGGAAGACAGTCTGGGCTCAGAATCTAGTTTTGTTGATGTTTGTTTTGTTTTTCTTAAGGTTCTGTGCTATATTAGGGCACCTGGGTGGCTCAGTCATGAAGCATCTGACTTTGGCTCAGGTCATGATCTCACGGTTCATGAGTTCTAGTCCCATATCGGGTGAGCTCAAGTCCTACCTTTGGGTAAAACATGAGCGCCGCTTTGGGTGACCCTGCTTCTCTCTCTCTCTCTCTCTCTCTCTCTCTCTCTCTCTCTCTCTCTCTCCCTCCCTCCCTCCCTCTCTCTCTCTCCCCTTTACTCACTTGTGCCCCCCCCTCAAAAAAATAAAAAGATTCTGTGCTATATTAATTGAATCTTTTCTGTGGATTTCCAGGACATTCCTATGTAAGACCTACCTTGGTTGCCTAAGTTAGAAACACAGACTAAACTCATCAACAAAATTCCTGCTAGGTTCCTACTATGTGCAAAGAACTCAGTAGGCACTTTATTGGTGAGAAAAGATGAGTGGCTTCTAGTGCAGCTGGAGTAAAGATCAGAGGCTGTAGCACTAAAAACAGTATCACGCTCTATGCTCCTGGCTCTGTATTTCTGAAATCCTTCCTCTCCCTCCATATATCTGGGAAGTTCTTTCTCCCAGGCTATAGTCAAAACACAAATGTAATTCTTTTTTTTTTTTTTTTAATGTTTATGTATTTTTGAGAGAGAGAGGGAGAGAGACAGAGTGCCAGAAGGGGAAGAGCAGAGAGAGAGGGAGACACAGAATCCGAAGCAGGCTCCAAGCTACCAGTGCAGAGCCCACGGTGGGACTCAAACTCATGAACCATGAGATCATGACCTGAGCCAAAGTCGGACACTTAACCGACTGAGCCACCCAGGTGCCCCCACAAGTGCAATTGTTTAAAGAGTTACATTTGACTGTGGTCGTGTTCTGCCATGCCCCCCAACCTGGACCCCGCCTTTTTTTTTTTTTTTTTTTTTTTGCGTTTGTTTTGCTTCTCTTGCGTTCATTCAAGTTGTGATTATGTTTCATGACTCCAGGATGGGCTGCTGCAGAGCCTTGAAAAAGATTTCCCAACTCTTCCCTTTGGCTGTTTCAAACCAACTTCCTCCTTTTTATTAAAATAAAACCTACCAAATCCAAAAAAGTCTACCATTCTGCAAGTTTATGGTAGCAGGCATCCACTACCCTGTGACCCACCCTCCAGGGAGTTGAGATTTAATTCAGTTATTATTCCCACTACTGCTTTGTTGTCCAAATGACTTAACTTCGTAAAGGTCTTGATTTGTTTTCTTAAATAAAGTGTTCCAAGTAAGAATTTATTGACACAAAGAAACTTCTTTTCAAATCCGTGCAATTTTGGAGCATTAAACCAAATGCCCTAATCGAAGAAATGGGACATCATAATCTTAGATTTATTGTCTTTTAGTATATGAAATTTATCATTAGTATTTTGGCTCAGATATTCTCATATTCAGGTTTTATCCTTCAGGCTTTTTTATTTTCAGAGTGTTTAAAACCATGGACTTATTTATCTCTAACACTCATTCCTGGCATATGTTTAGTTTCTACTTTAGGATTTCAGCTTTACTTGGGAAAACCTGTTCACCTCTGTGGCTATCTAGTAGTTAGAAATAAACAGCTGTCTACTCTCTGATAAATGCTCTCATGCTTGCTGTCTGTCCAGTTAAATGAACAGTAGATCATTCACGTAGATCATTCTAGAAGGTACCTTTCTAGATTACACATTTTCCTGGGTGAAGTTCAAAGGAATATCAATCTCACTACGTGACCTTGCCAGCATATTTGGCTTCTGACTTCTGTCATTATTATAATGTAATGAATTATGGATGTTCGTTTATTTAGGCTTACTCCACTTGTGAGTTATTTGGAGAATGAATTAATGTTGGTAAACAGCTCACAGATTCTTGGATAAGGGCTTCCTTGGAGGTACCATGTATTAAGAACAAAACAATCCAGCTGTTAAATATTAAGAAGCGTTACCCTGTGCCTTCGCTGTTCAGTGGTGGCTCAGATCACCATAATGGCTCGGATGCTTTTGTTAACACTAGCGTGACTTTAAAAATATGCTTGCAAATCAAGTGTTGGGCAACTGTGTTTTGTTTTTACTGGCCAGTACATGGAGTCACAATTCCTGCCAGTTTGCCATGCTTCCTGGTGACTCCACTTGGATCCCTAAGCCCCCTTTCCCTTTCCTTTTCACATGCTGGCTGACACCGGCCATCCTGCAGGACTTGTGTTCTGGGTGAGGTGCCCTCCCGTGTGCTCCGCTTCCACCACCTGGTGCTTCTGTCATAATGCTGCCGTGCAGTTAGCACTTACTTACTGGTTCCTGTCTCAAACCAGACCAGGAGCATCTGCGGGCAGAGACCACATCTTGCTGATTTTGGAGTCTCTTGTGCCTAGTGCCTGCTCCATGACATTTACAGCAAGGAGGCCGGTCAGCAGTGTTATAGGACTGTCTGTCTGCATCTCTCCTGGAGTGGGAAGACTGAGCGTGTTTGTGGACGTCTGGGACCTACGGGCATGTCATGTGGACATGAGGGCAGGAGGCAGCATACGCACAGTGTCAATGAGCGAGGCCCTGGATCCAGCACCTCCTGGCTGCCTGGGAGGAAAGCCCGGCTCTGCCGCTTATTTGTTGTGTAACCTTGAAGAAGGTCCGTGTCTTTTCTGTGTCCTGCGTCCCTCCTCTGTGCTACGGAGGTGGCAAATAAATATTCAGCTCTTTAGAAGCATGCATCACACGGTAGGCACTCAGTAAACGTTCACTGTTATTTTTAAGGATACTGGCCCTTAGCAGCATGCATCAATGTCGCAGTTCATTACTTGAGGTCGTGTACGAAGGTGAGCCATAGAGTAATGAATATTGAAATGTTGGAAGCCCGGTAGAAGTGGTAACTGTTGTTAAGACGCTTGGCTCTCAAACAGAAGGCAGGTTTGAAAGGGACCATTTAAAAGAAACAAGACTTGAGTAATTTCTTCTTTTCTTCTAATCGCCTCAGTCGTAGCATTGAGTTGGAGACGTGCAACCCCCAGGAACTGTCAAATTCATAGACATTCTTGAGACCCTTCCCAAGAGAGACATCCTGCATACATCTGTCCCTGGTTTGATTCTGAGACACTTTCAGGTAGCCCGTGGGGGATTCTGAATAAAATGCGGGATCTGCTTTTAAATGACTCAGGCTTTTTTGCTGCAAATTCATCCGTATGTTTTTTCTCTGAACACAAGCAGATGCGCACACTCACCTGCGCACGCACGGACTCAAAGCTCTGGCCATGCCCTCAGGGGTCGCAAGGCAGCTTCGACATTCCAGGAATTTCCTGTCTTGAAGCACAGCCCCCTCTGCAGTGTCTGCTTGTTCAGACTTCACAGCGTGTGTGCGAACACGTTATCACGCCTGCTGCCTGCTTTGAGTGTAAGGACTCGGCACATCATTTTCACTTAAAACCAAAGAGGGCCCAGGAAACCCCCCAATTCTCCATATGACTGGAGATCGAGCTAAACAACAGATTTGTTTTGGAATTGGCCTATGTGATTTTGGGGGACAGGACATATTTCTTTTAAGTTGTAATTTACCTTAGCTAATATTATATTGTTATACTGTGGATTTTTTTTTTTAATTTCCGTGAATACTTGGCAGGAATTAGGGCTTCTGTAAAGATACTCCCTGTGCATGCAGATGGTTGGAGGGGGGTGGCGGCACATAGGCTAAGAGGCAGGTTTCAGAGTTACACCCCGGCTCAGCTCCTGTCCCTGCCCTCGCTCCTCTGGGATCTTAGGGGAGCTGCAGTTGTCTGTCTGGATAAGAGAGGTAATCCCTCCTGCTTCTCAGTGTGAAGAGGACGGAAGAAAATAACATAGCTAGAGCACTCACCACATCTGCATGTTATTGATATATAACGTTTGTAGAATTTTGTTGATAAATCACAGCACACAGAAAAGAAATGCATGTATGTCTGTTTTAATCTAGCCACAAGAAAGCAATTTAGAACTGACACCAAAAAGATCAGTCTTTATTTTGGGTTTCCTAAATGTGAGAATTCTGCGTGAAGTTTCCGTGTAGAAGTGGATGCTTATTGTTTAAATTCTACATTAGCCGCCATTTGGGAGGTACCTGTTAGTACTTTGTAAGTCTCCTGGAAGCTTCGGGTGAGAAATCCTGTGACATCTTGTGGGCAGTGGGAGAGAAACCATTAGCCGATGGGATTGTGTAAGGGAAAGCTAGACTGTGAGCAGGGTGGGGAGGTACACAGGCTGGGTGGGCACCTGACAGCCCATCCTTGTAACTGGGGCCCCAGGAGAGGGTGGGGGGGGGGCGGGGGGGGGGGAGGAGTGTTTGTAGATAATACCTGCAGAATACTTACTTAATGTAAAATCTACTCATGTAGTTATCTAGACCTTGGATTATATAAGCCTATGAGTTGAAGAACGTTTATTTTAGGTAGTAATCTTTAAAACAATGTCATGCCAGTGGAATTCAATTTTAAAATGTTTATGTTGGTAATATGTGGTATGCTTTCTAAACTTTAAACTCGATAGAGATACATGATCGATTGATTGATCGTTAGTTTTCAGTTAACTGGAATATTTATTTTGGCGGCTACCACTCTTGTTAAAATGAGGAGTAAGACAATGTGTTTGAAAAAACGCTATCCCAGATGCCAAAGACCTGACTCCTAGCTCTGTGACTTACAGCAAGGTCACTTCACTCCTCTGGGGGTCGTACAAGGAGATTTTTTTTCATTCGCTAAACACTTTTTGTTTTGTTTTTGGAGGCGCTGCATTTTCTGTTTTTTCCAGTCCAACATGCCCTGATTTTAATTACTACACTCACCTCTTTTTGTGCTGGGTGAAAAGACAGCCTGAGGGGAATTCAGAAAAAATTCCATACCCTGGAGCTTGTGAGCCACTGAGAAGGAAGTGAGCCGCAGAGAGAGAAAACGCCCATCTCTCTGAAATGACAAATAAGAATATATTGCATTGATTGTATTTTCTCATATTGATAAAATCTTTTACTTAGCTAAGGTATACTACGTAAAGGGAAGAAAGAGTGATGGTTAAGAGCTTGAGTTTTGGAGTCACAGTAACGGGTTTTAAATCCTGGTTTTACCATTTACTTAGCTGAGGTATGTGGCAAGTAATTTAATTTCCCTGAGCTTCAGCTTCCTCATTTGTAAAATGAGGTAGCAATACCTATCTCTCAGGATTGTAATGAAGATTGAATGTAATTATGCAAAAAAAAAAAAATTCTTAGCACACACACAAAAATCCTAGTACAGTTAACTGACAGTAATGCTGGTTATAGTTGTAGACACTCACCTGAATGACGTCTGGGTGGATCTGGGAGAACAGGTAATGTTTACTTGGCAAAAACATACTCTTCTGATGCTGTTGTTAAATTTCATTGCACTTTGCTAGTGTTACTTGCTTACTATCTGACTATTGTCACTAGACTCTGAGATCCTTGAGACCAGAGCTGTCCTTCTCTTGTACACCTCAAAACACATGATGAGCACAATGCCTCCTGGCACATCATTTCTGTGGTGGTGACCTGGGTAGGTTACACGAGCTCCCCATAGATGGCAAATAAGTCATAACGGGTTTGGATGCAAGGAGGACAAAAAAAATAGGAGGTGCAAATAAAAGGGGTTCTTCAGTCCATTCCCTCAGATTACCGTGAAGGTTATAGGGCTGAAATATGAGTTGAAGTATGAGATGATTAGAATGAAGGCCTCCAAGTGTGGTACTAGCTCTCTAGGGCCCCAGGCACAGCCAGGCGGGTGAGAATAATTTCACCCAATACTTCAGAGGGCGTTTTATTTACGTATAGTTGTATATATGTATGTATGTATGTATGTCTATTTTTGAGAGAGAGAGAGAGAGAGAGAGAGAGCGCGCACACAAGTGGGGGATAGGCAGAGACAGAAGGAGACACAGAATCTGAAGCAGGCTCCAGGCTCTAAGCTGTCAGCACAGAGCCCAATGCAAGGGCTTGAACCCACAAATCCTGAGATCATGACCTGAGCTGAAGTCAGACACTGAACTGACTGAGGCATCCAGGCGTCCCAGTTCAAAGGACATTTTAATGCCTTAGTTCTTTATGGTTCTTTTTTGGGGGAAATTTTAAGTGCTTATATATAAGTAAAGTTTTCCCCTGCTTGCTAAATTACATTCAATTATATAAGTGAATTAAAGTCATATAGGCAGCTTTTGATTAGTCCTATCAACTGAGAGGATTATTTGAGATACTGTAAAAACAATATTTTGATCCATAAAATGGAGCTCTGTCCTCCCCCTGACAATCATGGATCTGTCTGGTGCTAAGCAGATTTAGAGCTTTTCAGAATAATGAAGAAATGTTGGCGATCGTAACAGTCCAATAAAGAGGGCACGCTCTGAGTGGGGAAGCTGGTGTGGGGCCAGGAGGATATTGTTAATGAAAGAAAGCCCTGCAACAGAGCATCTGAAATTTGGTAATCTTCGGAGGCATTGAAGTCAGCTTCTTAGTATTACCAAAAAAACGGAGAAAGATTTTCCAGGCAGAGACTAAGCTTCCCAGTCAGTGTCAAAGGAAGCATGCTCTGGAACAGATTTGAGTGGATATTATATTGCTCTCTCAATCCTGTCTTTCAATAATACCAGCCAGTTTTTGCCAGATCATGCACACTGATAGGTGTGAATTTGAGTCCTTGCTGAGTAAGTCTGCTATCTGTGTCTTTCCACAGAATGAAGAAGAAAAAGTCTCTGCAAGAGAAAGAACCAAGTCACAAAACCAAATTGTTAAAAATTGCTGATGTAGATGTGGAGTCTCTTAAAGACTTCAGCTCTGAGTACTATTTGTCTCTGAGAGAACTCACAAGGAACTCAAATGGAAATGGTACTTTTCTTGGAATAGAGTCTGAATTTACTGACTTAAAGTTAAATAACATGAAAATATATTAAAAGTCAGGAATAAGTGAGCCAGTATTTTAAAAAAATTTTTTTAAATGTTTATTTTTGAGAGAGAGAGAAAGAACAGGGGAAGGGCAGAGAGAGAGGGCAACACAGAATCCGAAGCAGGCCCCAGGCTCTGAGCTCTCAGCACAGAGCCTGATGTGGGGCTCAAACTTGTGTATTGCAAGATCATGACCTGAGCCAAAGTCAGACACTTAACTGACTGAGCCACCCCGGTGCCCTGAACCTGTTTTTAATATAAGACAAACTCATGATTCTTGCAGAAGGTTCAGGATGGCTTAAATGAGTATAAAGACATGAGTCCCAACATTTTTCCTGCCTGAGTAATTTATTCTCTGATTTGTGACGACACTGTGTACATGTTTGCATGCTCCTTTGAGCGAATTCACAGTGCCAAGCCATAGTTTATGATTTCTATGATTGTCACCCCTGATTGACCACTATTAATAATTAGAGACTTATTTTTAATCGACCATGGTGTCCGGCCCTGGAATCTGATTTTAGAAAGCTCAATATTTTTTAAGAAAAACCTCAGACTGTTGCTTCTGGGGGTATGTACACTAAGAGTAATAACTAAGGCACGCTTTTATTAGGAGTGAAGACAGCCTGAACTCTAATGGGAGGCCCACGATAGAGAAAAACAGAAAGTACCATTAGACCGTAATCCCACAGTCATGTCCTCCAAGTAGAAATGTTCAGTGTGCTCACTGTTAGCCGTCTGCAGCGAAAGCGTGACGGGGGGCATCTGAGAGCAGCTTGCTGTAGGACTCACGGATGTTTTGAAGAGGTCGGATGACCTACATCTAACGACCTGGCAGGCAGTCTGCTGGTTTTATGTGCATAATTGTGTTCAAACATCATAAAAGAAGAGCTGGTGGTGGAAATCCAGGATATCCTTTTTAGGTGGATTGCATGGTGTTTAATGTAGGCATCTTTTATAAAACCGTGAACTTTGCACTCTTGGTCCGGCCAGCTCTTTTTCATCAGTGCACTTCAGCCTTGAGTCCTTTCGGTCCAGTGTTTTTGTGCAGGCTGAAGGTGTTTTGTTGCACTTTACCCCAGTCTTCTGTTTCTGCCATCGCCACTAGTGGGAGCGGTTGGAGAAGATTCTTGTTTACGGGAGCATAATTAGTGCTCTAGCACGGGATGATGTGCTGCCCCCCGTTGTTGTACTCGCTTCAGCTGTCACTTGGGTTTCCCAGAGAAGGCAACACGACAGTGAGAAAAGAAGGGACCACAGGGCAGCATGTGTTGTGTGCATCACTTCTTCCCAACTGTGAACACAGGCTGTGAAATTGCCTCTGTAGCCAGATCTGAAAATGAGCGAGTGGACGGTACCTTCCTGATCTTCTGTTAGGGTCGCTTCCTGCTTCCCCAAGCTGGCAGTCAAGGTCACTCTTCCATTACCATTACTGTGACTCAGATCATGGGAGAGATCCTGTCCTGCCCGGCTGGGAGTTCAGTCAGTGATGTGGCACGTAGAAACAGACGAGGCAAAACTCGGGACAGGCACAGGTGGTGGGTGCATGCCAGATGCTGTCAACAGCGTGGTGTGGCCACGAGACCTGAGTCTGGCCCTGCACCTCCTTTGGGGGGCAGGCTGGGAAGGGAGCCCACCTCGGACCTGCCTTGTCCCTTCTCGCCCTCGCCCCCTGCTTTTCTGTCTCAGCTCTTCTGTGGATTCTGCATGACCAAAAGAGACCCCTCCCACTTGGGCTTCATTTTATCCTGAAAACCACCATTAGGCTGGGAATGGCATCCATCAGTTTTTGCCTTGCAGTGGAAGTCTGTGGGCCAAAAAAGCTTGAGGATCACTTCTTTAATTAAGAAAAAAACCCTATTCTTCAGAAAAAGCATAGGCAAGCATGAGAACACACAGCCCCTAACGTTTTGGCATACTTTTCTCATTCCTTACTTGTTTTTCTGGGTGAGTGTTCCTCCCCTAAAAGGATTTCCTCTGGCCCTCCACAGTAAGTGATTTCCTTTCTTGTTCTCTGTAGCATTATTTGTCCCTTTGTGTGGGGACATCCCCTAGGCAGGAGCTGCCTTGTCTATCTTTGTATTTGCTTAAGGCATCAGCAGAGTACTGTGACCAGCCATATAGGAGGTGTTTATTGTTTATTAGCAATCTATCACTAAATGATGTTATTTTGTATTTGTCTCCCACTAGATTGTGGTGATAAGCAAGATAGCACTTATCTAGCACGGACTTTTCCTCCTCTGTAGAGGAGGAAAAATTTAACCTCTTTCCCCCTCTACTCTTCGAGGTTCTCAGCTGAGACCCTATAAATTAGACTGACAAAAGATGGTTTAACAGGAGAAAAACAGTTGGTCAACCTGAGCATCATGCATACACGTGGGAGCACCCAGTGATGAGTAACTCAAAGAGCCAGTTAGAACTTGGGCTTATATGGCATCTTAACAAAAGAACAATACGCTCACAGGTGACAAGACAAGGGACAGGGCTTCTGAGCTCCTAGGGCGGCAAATTGTGGGAAGACAGATCTATGGAGGAAGTAATGGAAGGCAGGGCTAGTTAGTAAAGTGTTACGGAGAGCCCCCTGGTGCCGTTTGTGAGCTGATCAGAGTGTATTGTTGTCTCTGGTGGTTAACTTCTGTCCTTCTTGGTAGGAGGGGTAGGCGGCACAGGGGACATCTTTACAAATTTATGTCCTGCTTTTAGGCAGATGGGGAAGGGCAGAGAGCTTTTCTTGTATCTTCTCAGTTGCCTTCCACTCAAAATAATCCCCATGCTCAAGTGGCCTCTTTGGGGATGGCACATTCTGCTGATCTTCAACACCTTGTACGTGATTTGCAAATAGATGTTTATGAAATGGAATTAAACTGAAAGCAAAGGCAACCTTCCATTTTCTAACCAGAGTCTAGCTGAATAATTTACCCTGTGTGGGGTGCCTGGGGAGATCAGTCGGTGAAACGTCCAACTTTGGCTCAGGTCATGATCTCGCGGTTCGTGGGTTCGAGCCCCACATTGGGCTCACTGCTGTCAGCACAGGGCCCACTTCAGATCCTCTGTTTCCCTCTCTCTCTGCCCCTCCTCTGCTTGCACTGCCTCTCTCCCTCTCTCAAAAATAAATGAACATTAAAAAAATAATAATAAATTACCCTGTGCAACAGAATAAATAGATGGAAAGCTCTGTGAGCCTTAGAGCCCAGAGGAAAGATACTGGTTGGGTCAGGAGGCGTGGGCTCTGCAGCTGGCTTTGCCTCTGACTCGCCTGCAGGGATCACTTCCTCTTCCTTTCGGGAGACTGGGGAGATACAATCAAGTGATGGCCAGAAAAACACTGAATAGAGTTTAAGGCGTTATGCAGATACAAGGTGTTCTTATTTCCTCTGCAAACTGCAGTGGCAATTTCTGATGAGCATTAGTAAAGGTTGGCTTGTTAGGTCTTAAATACTGTTTACTCCCCAAAAGAAGTAAGCCGTAATGCATGTGTAATGCTTCCTCACAGGTATGAATTAGGAGCTGCTCTGTTTATTGGATGGGCGGGAGCCTCACTCTGCATAATTGGTGGTGTCATATTTTGCTTTTCAATATCTGACAACAACAAAACACCCAGGTATGAAAAAGAGATAAAAATGACCTGTTAAAGTTACTACACGTGTGGCAGGTTCTAGATCGCTCACACGATTCTTAGACACGTCGAAAAACAAAACACAACAAAAAAGAAACTTCAAAAAACTAGAATTGGCAAAAGTGAGGAATATATAGTGAATATAATATTCAATATAATAAATATATTGAATGGAATAAATATATACTTCGTTAAAGTTAGTTTAAAAAACAGAGCTCATCATTCTTACATTCCAAAGCTATTTCTGTAAGCAGAAAGACGGGTCTTATGACAGGGTGTGGTGTATTCTTCACCTTGACCTCGTCATTTTCACACGGGCAGACATTACTGATGAAGGTCACTAGGGTCCCCCAGGGTCCAGGAAGAGGAGTTTTAAAAGAGAAACAACAAATGAACAAGCCATGAGTTTCCTCTGCTGAGATTCCCGTGGTCCCGCTCACTGGTCAGAAATGGCAGTGAAATGTTTGGGGGTACAAGAGAGAGTGCTAACTAAAAGTAGTCAGGGAGGCTCTGAAGCTTGGCTGGGACAGAAGTGGGGGAAATGGTTTCTACCCTCCGTGTAAAAAAACGGGGTCTCCGGTGTTTTGCCTTGCAGAATGGGATACGCATACAACGGGGCCACATCTGTCATGTCTTCTCGGACGAAATATCCTGGCGCAGGAGGAGATCTTAAAACCACAAACCCTTCAAAACAGTTTGATAAAAACGCTTATGTCTGAAAGGAAAACCGCCGCGAGCTGTCTTTACTATAAAAGTGAACTGTTCACAGATGATCCCCGCAAGGCCCTCCTGTAATTCACACTCAAACTATTTTTAAAACATGAATTTGGAGAATTTGCTGATTGTATGGATGTAAATGTTCTTACACAGTTATATACTAATCATTTTCTGTTGTGGCTTTCTATAAGAAAATAAACAGGTTATTTACAGGATTTGTATATATCTGATACATTTATAGAACATGCATTTAGCACCGAAGGATCAAGGATTTGTAGCGTATCCTTAATCATTCAGACGTTGCAGTCTTTGCCCCCATTCCTTCTTTTCCTTCATATATTAAACAGAAGGGGTATTAAGGAGTGGTATCTTGTGAACAGTGTGGGGGCAATCCGAGCCTGTTCCTCGAAAGATGCGTGGGTTGATGGACAGGTTACAGTCTGCGTAGCATTGACTTGTGGTTTCTTACGCCTGTCACTACTGCGACTCTCTGTGAGCGCTCAAGGAAGGGCTCCTGCCCATTGCCTGGCATGTCCACCTTCAATAACTGCTTGGGTGTCTCTGTAGAAAGCAGGTTCTGGAGCGGAGCATCAGCACGAGCTGAGTGAGAGATGGTGATCACGCCTGACTTTGGAGCCCGCAGAGGAAGGTCCTGGAGCCTGGGTGGCACCTGCTTTTGCAACACAGAGGTGCCAACTTGATTTAAATTTGGGGCTCGCTTGGCAGAAGTCCACCCCCTTCCATCAGGAGTGAAGATGTGGCAGACACGGAGCTTGGAGCCCAGGGAAAGCCTGCTCTTGTCACTTCCTAGCCGTGTGGCCTCCGGCAAGTTACTTAATAATTCTTCTTTTGTGACATCTTTTTCTTTTTTTTTAAGTTTATTTTGAGAGACAGCGCACACAAGTGGGGAAGAGGTAGAGAGAGAGCGGGAGAGAGAGAATCCCAGGCAGGCTCTGCGCTGTCAGCACAGAACCTGAGGCAGGGCTCAAACTCACTAACCGAACCGCGAGATCATGACTTCAGCTGAAGCCGTATGCTTAGCCAATTGAGCCACCCAGGCGCCCCTCCTTTTGGCACATCTTCAGGATGAGGATTATGAAGTTGTTCTGATTAAAGGAACTAATGATGCATGTTAAAAAAGCAAAACAGACCCAAGGTCTGTTACATAAGTATCTGTTAAATAAGTACGTTAAATAAGTATCTGTTTAAATAAGGGTTGAAATAACACAGTGGCCCCTGTGCCTTTGCAGGCAGGACGTGGCTTTTGTGTGTTGCTTATCTCTGTCCTACGACATGAAAATTTGATTGAAAGCACTTACCTACAAAGTGAGTACATCTGCATAAAATGGCCTGGGGGAAGTGTTAGAAAGGGTGCAAGCAGACAAGTGAAAGGGACCCCCGAGGAAGGGGCGAGGAAGGGGCGGGGAGGGGCAGAAGCATAATAAATTGTTGTGACTTTAGATTAGGCTGTTGTGGTACAGCTAACAGGGCAAGCCTAACCCCCCGCCCCCCCCATAAAGTAAGTTTAGCTCAGAACTGTCTTTAATGAGTAACTCAGCCACAGTCACAGTGATGTAATGGAGGCCTTTACTTAAAAGGTTGGCAAATTGAAAAAGACATCAAAACCCAACAGACCATTAGTTAAAATGTTACCTTTTTTTTGGAAACAAGAGTACACGTAGTACCACAAAGTACAAAAAATGCAAAAAACAGTTTATATGAACTTTGCGACCATTGACAATTGTTAAGAACAGAACTAATAGTTTTGAGGTATTTTATAATATGGGTTGGGCATTTGAAAAAAGGGGGAAAAACCCTACATACACATATGAATTCAGTAATGACCCAATCTTTTCATATTCTGATAAACTGACGTTTAAAACAGCTACATTTTATTCATAAAATATCCAAGGTAAAGGTTATACTGCAGAAATGGTGTTTAAAGTTCTAAAATAATTGTTTAATAACAACATGCTGACAATGGCTCAAAGCTGAGTCTGGTACAGGTACTTCTGGAAAATGTATTTAGCGTGGGCCTAGCTATAGTTTTATAATTCTAGACTTATTTCTATGTGAAAAATAACCAGTCTACTCATAAGATTTCACTGATTCCACTAATTCAGTTTTAAACATACTAACAGAATTTTATAATAAATCACTTCCAGTGTGACAATGTATATAAGAAAGGTATTAAAGAAAAAAAGCTTTAATTCGAACCCAAACTGGCTATAAGTTTTAAAAAAATTCACTTAAAAATCAGTCGAAAAAATGCGCTTAAACACTAGAGTACCGCTCTGAAGAGAAAACTTTTTATGACTTCAATGACACATTATTTTTAAGCCGCAGAAGTCTTAAACACCTTTGTATGCTTCGAAATACTGTTGACAGTTTTTGTTTTCAATACTGAATTAGGTGCTGTTAAAGAGACCCTTGTTCTTTGAATCTGCTTCCTTGTTCTTGTGGGAAATACCGTAGGGCAGGAGCGTTAAGGATCCTGTGGGCAGATTACTGAAATCCTGTTGGCGTCTGGACCTTCTGACTCCGGGGCTGTAGTCACACATCTGAAGAGTCACTCCAATCAGTCACAGTTACTAAGCTGCTTTTCAACGTACTTGATTCATCTTGAAGTCCTGTGGGGGGAGGAAGAGGAGGCCTGAGTGATCAAACCAGCACATTGAGGAGCCTGTAAAACTCCGAAACTTGGGTGTCTGAGTCTGTTCACCCATCCGCAGGCCCCAGCGTCCGCAGGCTGTGGAGGAGGCTGGGTGCAGTCTGGCCACGGAATGGCCACGTCTCCGGGACACCCTCACTGGACCCCTACGTGGAGGCTTCCACTCAGCATCTCTCCTTCCCTGCATTCAGCACAGGGTCTGGATCCTGACTGTGCTCGATAATGTTTTGTCGCTGTTACGGACTCTGAGTAGTAGGTGTAAAGAAAGCAGAATCAAATTATAATAAGCCAAGTAGGAATTAAATGGTGGGAAAAAAAAAAAGGATTTTCTAGGGGACGTGGGCTTCAATATGATGTTAAGAAGTGTGCTGAGCCACCAAAATAGTGTGGTGCAGAGATTTCCACTTGAGTGTCCTTTAGACATCTTTTCTTTGAGGGGCGTGAGGTCATGCCACGGGGAGAAGAGAAAGGGAAGGTATTCAGAGCATCCTCTCGGTCCTGTGTGCATACGGTTACTGTAATGTACACACGGTCGTCAGGTTGTGACTGTCAGAATCGACCTTCAGACAGCACAGGCCACCTGGTGATGGGCACGGTGTGGCAGTATAGGCACGGCTCACACCCTGGAGGAGAGAAAAGTTGACTTGAAGGGCGGACATGGCAATGGCTCCTCTTGGCATCTTACAGAGTGAGGTGGCAAGAGATCTTGCTGAAAATGGAAAGGACAAAGGGAGAGGTCTGCATGTATTAAAGCTACCAATAGGGGCCTGAAGACCCTGAAGAGGGGTCATGAGAGGTGTAGTGAGGGGAGAAAATGAGCCAGACCCCCGTCTGTCTTAGCAGGACACCAAGAGTTAACGTCTACAGGTGTTGAGTCTGGATACTAGCGTAACCCACTACTCAGATGTGGGGGAACTCGAGGTAACGTAGGAGGTGAGGGGCACATAGAGTAGCCCTTCTGTGACCCTTGGCTTTCACCATGGGCAGAATGTCTTTGATTAAAAAATACACAGATTACATTTTATAGTTTTAAAAATTAAACATACATTGAGACTTAAGTTCCCGGACTTAGCCAGATGCTAGGTCTCATCCAAGAACAATGTCACCTCAGGGTTTCATTTGTAATTCATCCCACTGGCTACGATGTTGCAAGAGAAATCTTTCTTCAAAGAAAATAAAAACATCTGATGTGCGAGCAGATTAATTCAGGAAGACTGCCAGAAGAATGGCCCCACTCAGGTGTGTGATCAGAAATTCTAATTTTCTGCGAGGCATCTGCATGAAGCATGAATATCTGTATGGGCGTTCTCAAAAATGATGTTAAAATTAAAGTAATAAAATTAAAATCCAAAGATTAGGCCCAAACTAAATAAATCTATACAGATCAGATGTTGTGCACATTTAGTCCTTTTTAAAATAACATAAAGCATCGATACTTGTATGATCTATTAAGTTTAATTAGATATTTACAAGGAAGAAACACAAATAGTTAGAAAGTGGACCAAGCTCCTGTAAGACGTTAAAGCAGCAAACCTTCTCCCTTTGGCCCCTGGAGATTAGATGCAACCCAGGCATTTGGCACTTGAGTAGAATTTGGCTCATTCTTCAAAAGTAGAGGCTCCTTCTGTTCTTGCCCAGTTTTTTTCCCTAAAGATTTTTCTTCCTCTAAGGATGATATGTCCCAGTCTTCATCGTCCACGTCTGTGCACTAAAAGAAAGGGAGAGTAATGAACGTTTCATAAAGACGCGGTCCATGTTAGCGCCCCTTGGTCGTTCTGGTGGCTAGACTGAGCTGCTGACACAGAATGACTCGAATTTGGGGAATCTCGGAGGATTGCGCATCTGGTCATTTCTGGAAGGGAATGAAACGAACTTGGAAAGCTGTGTTTTGAAAGCAGACAGAACCACCTCTTCTATTGTTTTTGTTTTTTGTTTTGCCATGGAAATGTAGGTTTCCTACCTCCTCTACCAACCCTGAGTTTCCAAAATCCCAGAAGCACTACGTTGTAGTAGTAAAGTAAGGGTGCTCCCCAAGTAGGAACTAGGCAGGGTCTGGGGCTCTTCCCTCTGTGATAATGTGACACTGAACTGCAGGAGCCGTCACACAAGGGCCCTGCAGAAAAGGCCCCGACTGAAGGGGCACACATTTCTACTGCCCCTTTTCTAAGGAAGACACAGTAGCTTTCTTTTGCTTGAGTGATACGTTTTGTCACTTTTGGCTTGTACAATACAAATAACACTACTAAAAGTAGTTTGACAAAATGCTCTGGGTCCCTAGATGGGCAGGAGAAGAGTTAAATCTAAGCAAGCAGTGACTTGGAAGGCTCACTGGAAGACCCAGTCGGCACAGATGAGCGACGCCCGGAAATACAACAGGAGCCCTCCATCCACAGAAACACTTCCGGTGTCCTGGCGTTGGGACCTCGGAATGTGTCAGGGCCTCTCCTCCCTTCAGGGAGAAGAGCTTGGGCTCTGCCCTCAGATCTCTGATGCATTTCTCCACCAACGTCAGCTCCCAAGTGGGGCCAGACCTCGACAAGTCCCCATTTTACGGTCAGGTCATGCCGCCGACTCGGATCTGAGGCCCCAGGTTCTAGTCAGTCACACGTTTCTGTGTACAAACTGCCTAACACCTGCAAGTGTCAAGCCCGGACATGTGACAGGCATTTGAAAACCTGTAGAACTTGATAAGCACATGTTGCCTTATTACCAGTTAGCACCCCAGTATCTTTGATTCTCTGCAGAATGGAAAGAAAGGCAAGGTGGCAAGTGAGATCAGGTAAAAGTCTCAACCTCTGGCTACACCAAGTAACTAGGTTTGTTTAATATTTCACTACAGAAAGAACATACAATTAGTAAGGATAACCCGTTAAAAGATGAATTTCTCTGTGTATGTCTAGCAAGCAAAAGTGATTTCACCTTCAGGTCTTCTTTCAATTCTTTCTTGATGAACGCCTCAGCAACGTTAATCCCACCAAATGGCTTGTTCACACTTCCGTGATTTGAAACCGTCTTTTCAACTTTTTCGGTCAGCGTTTTAATGGAGGTTCCTATGTGACCAACAGGAAATAGGTACAGTTAAAAAAAAAAAATCATTCAGCCAGGTCACGATCTCGCGGTCCGTGAGTTCGAGCCCCGCATCGGGCTCTGGGCTGATGGCTCGGAGCCTGGAGCCTGTTTCCGATTCTGTGTCTCCCTCTCTCTCTGCCCCTCCCCCGTTCATGCTCTGTCTCTCTCTGTCCCAAAAATAAATAAACGTTAAAAAAAGAAAAAAAAAATCATTATCTATGTTTGGTTCCGAAATAACTTTACAGGCGAATTTGAAAAAATGTAAGCTTTGCAAAAAATCATATTTATTAAATTAAAATTGATATATTTTGGGCATTGACAGAAAGTTACATTAATGCCCTTATAATAATCCATTTTAAAAAGATCATGATCCCCTAGACTAGAAGTAATAAAGTTTTCATTTTAAATCAAAGAAGGATGGTTTCATTCAAGTTGTGGTCAGAAACGTTCATTTCGGGGCACCTGGGTGGCTCAGTCGGTTAAGCGTCTGACTTTGGCTCAGGTGGTGATCCCGCAGTTTGTGGGTTTGAGCCCCGCGTCGGGTTCTGTGCTGACAGCTCAGAGCCTGGAACCTGCTTCGGATTCTGCGCCTCCCTCTCTCTCTGCCCCTCCCCCACTCACACTCTGTCTTTCTCTCCTTCAAAAATAAATAAACATTAAAAAAAAAAAAGAAATTTTCATTTCAGCAAGGTAGTCTGTATAAGTGGAATGTTCACGTGGGTATTTTCAAAAACAGTATTAACTGTTTTGAAATTAATTATATTTTACATAATTATATGTACATATATAAATCGTATACAATAAGATAAGTTAATGATATCTGAGGTGTTTGAAATGTATAATGTTTAAACTGCATTAAGCAGAACTTCTTTTTTAAGAAATGACCCTTATGCCCCACTTCTCTTCAAATTATCAGCAGTCCTACACTTGGCTTTTCTGCTCCTCTAGAACTGCCCCACCCGAAGGCAGCACGGTGCATAAGAACAGCCATTCTTACAGGCACCCAGTCAGTGTATGGGCTGAGTTGTATCCCTCCATGTGCATATGTTGATGTCCTGACCCCCAATATTTCAGAACGTGATCTTATTTTGAGATAAGGCCTTTAAAGGGGTAATCAAATTAAAGTGAGGTCATTAGGGGGCGGGGCATAATCCAGTATGACTAGTGTCCTTATAAAAACGAGACATTCAGACACAAAGATAGACGAACAGGGGCAAGGTGATGTGATGAGACACAGGGACCAGACGGCCATTGGCAAGCCAAGGCCAAAGGCTCACACCAGATCTTTCCCTTGTGGCCCTCACAAAGAACCAACCTTGCCACCCTTGATTTTGGCCTTCCAGCTTCTGAAACGGAGACAAGAAATTTGTTCAAAGCCACAAGGCGTGTAGCACTTTGTTCCTAAAGCCCTAGGAAACAGACACACTTCGGTATCCCCAGCTCCCTCTTCGCCTTCCACTTGCACATCAGTCAGTTGCCGTGCCCTGTCTGTCTTCCTTTGGCAACAGTAGCTTTTAGATTAGCCCATCCTTCCTGTGAGCACTTTCCCAGCTCAGACTCCCGGTGCTTTGTGCCCCTAGTTAGGAACCACTGTCCTAAACAAAATTTCCTAAAGGATTTTCTTTTTTATTTTTTTTATTTATTTATTTAAAAAAAATGTTTTTTTAACGTTTATTTATTTTTGAGACAGAGAGAGCATGAACGGGGAAGGGTCAGAGAGAGAGGGAGACACAGAATCTGAAACAGGCTCCAGGCTCTGAGCGGTCAGCACAGAGCCCGACGCGGGGCTCGAACCCACGGACCGCGAGATCATGACCTGAGCCGAAGTCGGCCGCCTAACCGACTGAGCCACCCAGGTGCCCCCCTAAAGGATTTTCAATGACAACAGCTCACCTGTGGGCTTGGGAGAAATATCAGAGTCCTCGATTTCACTACCCTCGGTCCAGTCAGTGTCACTTTTGACAGTGTTCTTTCCAAAGCTACTCTTGTTGCTTTTGGATGACTGCACGAGAAGTAAGTCTGGGGATGCGCATGCCTGGATGAGGTCCTCACCATCCAACTCTTCCTCTGAACTGAAGGGCGGCGTCCTAAACAAATGAAAACCCAAACAGCATTGTTTTCACATTTCAGGATTTACAATGATTCAGGATTTTCGGTCACTTCACATTACAGGATATGCCTTTTAAAATAGCATTCTATTTTAAAGTGAGAAGTTCAGAGTAGTGTTTGTTCATTTAAGAATATTCTTTGAGCACTTAGGGCTCCTGGGTGGCTCAGTTGGGTAAGTGTCTAAGTCTTGATTTCGGCTCAGGTAATGATCCCAGCATCATGGGATCAAGTCCTGCGTGGGGCTCCATGCTAAGCGTGGAATCTGCTTAAGACTCTCTCTCCTGGGGTGCCTGGGGGCTCACTGGGTTAAGTGTCTGACTCTTGATTTCAGCTCAGGTCATGGTCTCACAGGCTCATGAGAGCCCAAGCTGAGCTCTGCACTGACAGCATTGGACTCTGCTGGGTATCCTCTCTCTCCCTCTCTCTCTGCCCCTCCCCCATGCTCACTCTCAAAATAAATAAATAAACATTAAAAAATAAAAGATTCCCTCTCTCCCTCTGCCCCTCCCCTTCTCTCTCTCTCTCAAAAAAAATATTCTTTGAGCATTTAAATTCCAGACAATGTTGTTATACCACATCCCATGAAATAAGGCTCTTCCTATGAGATTATGTACATGAAGAGTGCTTTTGAAGGGTAAATCATTTTTATTGCCTCTACTATATTTATACTGTCTCTAACTATATAAGTTAAATATATATTTATATATAGTTTATATATGTAGTTTACATATAACTATATATGGTTATTATATATATATATTTATATATAGTTTATATATATAGTTTATATATATATTTATATATAGTTTTTATATATATATAGTTTATATTGTCTCTACTATATATACACAATGCCTCAAGAAGAGATATTTACAGTATTACTATCTCCAGAAAAACTTGATGATAAATTTCAGTTATGATAAAATTAAATTTACTTATAAATACTCAAATTTATATTTAAATTATATTCCCTTAAATATAAATTATAAGTAAAATAACAAAACTAAAAACCATTATTAAGTAAAAACAAAAATATACCTATAATTTATTATGCCCCCATGAACTGCCAAGCACTGAAGAAAGCCCTTTTCATGTATTAATTTGGAGTAGAACTATCCTGTGAAAAAGGCAGCATCATCCCATTGAACAGATAAGAAAACAGGCTTAAACAGGTAAACTACTGAATCAGTGGCACAAGTTTATGAGTAACTCAGCTAGGATTCTTAGTATCCCGAGAGGGCCGAAGACAGTAAGGTCTAGGGCCATTCCTGATATCCACAAGGAGCGAGAAGACTGCAATATCATCTGACTGTGCTACCAAGAATCCAGCCGCTAAAAGTTGACATCATCCATTTAATTCTTTGTGCTTATTGAAAACTACTGGACACTGAGGGGAGTAACGGAAATGACTCAGGGCGGTCTCACTTCTTAGTAGAGGTCAAGATGTGATAAGTGCTACTGACTTACATAAAATCTGGTAAAGAAACAAAGACATGTCATAAAAGAGTAACAAATCAATTACGATGTTTAATCATTAGGGCTTTAGTTAATCACAGTGCACACACTAATTTACGATAAAAGGAACGTTCAGTGAAAAGAATTTTTTAAATGGCTGCTCCCCGCTCCCAAGTACTCACGTAAGAGTTGAAGACTTTTTGGGAAAATGATCTTCTGTGATATTTTTCTTAATTCTAAAAAACAACAGAAAACGATTTCTAAACGGCATGGACCAATAACATAATTTAATGTGAATTTCTATGGGATTGGTGATTGTGGCTTTGAACGTATGTTAACGAGGATCAGCAGCAACGAGTGTGCCAGTGCCCGTGACAGGCCGGGAGGAGCTGTACTGTGACTCGTGGCTGAGTCAAACCTTGTTGTGGGGTGAGTGTGTGTCCCCCTAAAATCTGTGCATGGCACCCCTCACCCCCAATGTGATGCTCTCAGAAGAAGGGGTCTTTGGGAGGTAATTAGGTTTATCTGAGGTCATGAGGGTGGGGGCCCCCATAAATGGATTAGTGTCCTTTTTAAAAAGAGGAAGAGGGATCAGTCCTCTCTCTGCCTGCCACGGGAGGACACAGTGAGAAAAAAGGGAAAAAAGGCGGAAGCGAGCTGCCACCAGAACCCGACCATACTGCACGCTGATTTCAGACTTCCAATCTCCAGAAGTGTGAGAAAACATACTGCTGTTGTTTAAAGCCACCCCGTCTATCAGGGGTGCCTGGGTGGCTCGGTCGATTGAGCGTCCGACTTTGGCTCAGGTCATGATTTCGCAGTTCATGAGTTCAAGCCCCGCATCGGGCTCCATGCTCACAGCCTGGAGCCTGGAGCCTGGAGCCTGCTTTGGATTCTGTGTCTCCCTCTCTCTCTGCTCCTCCCCGGCTTGTGCTCTGTCTCTGTCTCTCTCTCTCAAAAATAAATAAACATTAAAAAAAAAACTTTTAGAGCCACCCAGTCTATGGTATTTTGTTATGGCAGCCCAAGCTGACTAGGACAAACGTTAATGCAAAAATTTTAGCGTTAAAAATACTCACTTGGGAACAGATGTCCTATCAGTGAAAACAGGTCTTTGCCTAATCAGTTGTCTGCTTTTGGGAGGAAGTTGCACTGCCTTGGGTATTTCTCCAGTTGAGAGGGTATCCATTTGAGAAGCACCATACTTATCTGGAATAGTAGTATCATTCATGAGTCTCCATTGCCTTGATGATCAGTGAGTGAAGAGGAAAATACCACAATACTGTCTACACTGGCAGTTGAAACCAACAAACTCGTCTCTTGGGTCTAGAGTCCACACCACAGGCAATTTTTAATATAAAAATAAAATCCGAGACCCAACATATAAATGGTTCCTTGGTATTAGACTTGCCAATCAAGTTCTAGAGTTTGTGAGACATTTAAAATTATGAAAGATAACTGGATGTCGCTCCTATGTGCAGAAATGCAATGGCAGTCAGTTACGGGCTTACCTGAGGACAGTGAGTTTCTCTCCTCGATTTTACAGCTGACCTCACGTTCAAGGAATTCTCGAATTTGCTGAATGTTAGGTATTTGTCTTTCTCGCTCATGTCTTGCTGATTCCACAGTTCTTAGCACTCTACTGAAGTGATCACTTGAAATACCGCGTATATCCTGAAGAGATGAACCGTTAACCGAATTATCCTGGCATGTTCTTCATTTCATGAACATCTGTTAGCACAAACTATGCCAACCTTTTTGTCTTTACGGCTGCGTGTGAGGTAAGAGGATGCCCTAACATACCACAACATGCTATTCTGACCTCGAAAGGCACTCCCAGCGCAGTGGGACAGGGGATGTGTGAATGACTCTACATGATTGGTTAGCGGTGAGAGGCTGTTGAGTGCCAGGACCGAATGCACAGAGGTGTGTGTGTGTGTGTGTGTGTGTGTGTGTGTGTGTGTGTGTGTGTGTCTGTCTGTCTGTCTGACTAACCAACAATGCAAGGTGGGCCATCAGGACAGAATGAATCCACAAGGACAGAACAGATATGCCTTCTTCTCTTCTCTGATCCCTTCCCATTGAGAAAGCAAAATAAAGCACAACCAACAAATGTTCCTGAAATGAATGAGCTTACCGCATTAATCCCCAAGGTTTCCAGTTTCTCCAGCAAACTCTGCTCCAACATGTTTCTGATTTCCTTATTGAGGGAGGGGTTACCCTTCAAAGCTTTCCTTAAATGTATCTTGTGGTTATTTAATTTCTGTTCATTCTCCCTTCCTGAAATAAGGTTTACAAAATGTGTTAAAAAAATTAAATATTCCTGAAGTGTATTATGCTAAGCGAAAATAAGTCAGAGAAAAACAAGTATCATATGATTTCACTCACATGTGGAATTTAAGAAACAAAACAGACTGAACATAGGGAAAGGGAAGGAAAAATAAGATAAAGACAGTGGGAGGCAAACCATGAGACTCTTAAATACAGAGAACAAACTGAGGGTTGCTGGAGGCGATGGGGGGGTGTGGAGGATGGGCTAAATGGATGATGGACGGTAAGGAGGGCCCTTGTGATGAGCACTGGCTGTTACATGTATGTGATGAATCACTAGATTCAACTCCTGAAACCAATACTACATTGTATCTTAACGAACTTGGATTTAAATTTAAAAAAGAAAAGAAAAGAAAAAAGAAAAGAGAAGAAAAAAGAAAAATACATAAAATCCCTAAGCAGAAAATGGCAAAACACCACTTTTAAACAGCAAGCAAGCATTTTGTAATACAGTTTTGGGGTCGTTTGCTCATCCAAGCACAATATATAATGCTGAAGTATCACAACTTTCAAAACTATGTTTGGCTCAGGTCATGATCTTGCGGTTTGTGGGTTCGAGCCCCGCGTCGGGCTCTGTGCTGACAGCTCGGAGCCTGGAGCCTGCTTCGGATTCTGTGTCTCCCTCCCTTTCTGCCCCCCCTGCCCCCCACACTCTGTCTCTCTCTTCTTCAAAAATAAATAAACATTTAAAAAAACTTCAGTGTCTTTAGGGGCGCCTGTGTCTCTCAGTCAGTTAAGTGGCTGGCTCTTGTTTCTGTCTCAGGTCATGGTCTCACAGTTCATGGGTTCAAGCCCCATGTCTAGCTCTGCACTAACAGGTGCAGAGCCTGCTTGGGATTCTCCCTCTCCCTCTTTCTCTGCCCCTCCCACTTAACTGAATTATAACTAGATTAATAATGCAAGAGAAATGTCTCTATAGAAGCACAGTAGAAAAAATAAATTCTTTAGAAGTTCAATGGTTTATCCTAAAATTATTTTGCTACTTTCTGAAGAATTCATCTGTCTTAAATTCAGTTAGAATTTATGTATCATTTTATGAAGAAGCCCAGTTTACATTAAATAATTAAGTTTTTATTTAATAAATTCGGTAGAAGTTTATACAAAATTTCAAAACATGAAAATTATAATCCCTCCCAAAATATTTACCAAAATGAAAAAGAGGTTAATACAGGTCTTGGGAGAAGTATATTCTGTTTAAAAGAGCCTTTCTAATTAAAAGCAAAGAAAAAACAATAGGCCATATTCTAGTTTTTCCTTCCCACTAAAAAATGTCTACTACAAGAGCATTTGGAGAAGGGGCATGTCTACATGACCCTGAACTGAGTCCGATGTCAAAGGAGCTGAGAATTTGATGCAAGAGGCCTCACAGTGGGCTGTTCAGACCCTTAGTGAATGTCCCAAGCCAGATCTGAGACAACACGTCACCAGTGCTATCATTTTGGAGTCTATTCTCCAAACAGGGGTGTTTCACCCAACAAGGGTAGCACCAGATGCCAGCATCTAGTGGGTCTGGGGCTCCAGGGGCTCCAGATACACCCATTCTTCCCTCCCCCACCTCAGTCCATGGGAAGTGTAGGGACCCACGGCACTCAGATTGACAGAAGACCCTCAACAAAACGCTCTGTGGTTCAGACGTTCTCTAAACCTTAGTGCGATTCCAGCAGGTAAAGAATATTTCTGCTCATTAATAACTGGTTTTGCTGAGGGCAAAATCAGTCAAATGATGATATGTACATTAAATAGAAGGAAAGGTCCTGCATGATAATGCTTTGCTATACTTTGGTACTGCGGCTTGCTAAACTGAAATTATGAAATTTTGTAAGATTATATATTAATACAAGTCAGAAGTAATCTCAAATTTTATATTCTCAGCATTCATGCTGTTTTCCCACCAATGTTTTCCCGTATTCTGGGGCCACCTTAAAAAAAAAAAAAGCACTTCTGGGACGCCTGGGTGGCTCAGTTGGTTAAGCGGTTAAGCGTTTGACTTCAGCTCAAATCATAATCTCACAGTCTGGTCTGTGAATTGGAGCCCAGTGTTGGGCTCTGTGCTGACAGCTCAGAACCTGGAGCCTGTTTCAGATACTGTGTCTCCCTCTCTCTCTGCCCCTCCCCCGCTCACATTGTCTCTCTCTCTCTCTCTCTCTCTCCCTCTCTTTCAAAAACAAACAAACAAAAAAGCACTTCTGTCCTAGGAATGGATAACGCGTCAAAATCCAGAGATAATGCACCAAAATCCAGCTGCAGCCATGGCCGTGTTGTTGGCTTTGGCTGCTAGTTGGCCATCAAGTGCACAAATATCTAGGGCTAAAATGAGAAGAGGTACCAAGAGATGACCTGGGAGTCATGGCGCTACCACTGAAACAGATACACCTCTTGCCCTGTTTACACAAAGGTAATTTTGGGGTCAGTATCCAGGATATAAAAGGAACTGAAGACAAGCGCAGCCAGAGAGGCTCCAGGCTCTGTCTGCTCCAGGACTGGGGTCAAGTGAACTGAATTTGTTTGCTGATTGGTCTGGGTTCATTCTCAACCCTGATGACAAATTCATTCTGATGACCGAGTTTCCCAAAATGACTGCAGATTAAACATTTCCCTCTGTCCTCAAATTCACTTTATATGTTGATGCTTGCTTTGGATTATTCATTTATGAATAATTAGAAACCTCTTGGTAGGAAGGACTCTCAGAAGGCTGGAGCTGGCCGATAAGAAGCAAAAGAAAGAATATAGAATGAACAGGAGAAAAAACATAAAGTTTTTATGTAAAGGTGGAATTAATCACTTGAAAGCCAATCACAGCTGAAGACTTTAATTAAAGCACATACCGCTCACAAGATCAGTAAGACAAAACTTTCTAAGGATCAGCATTTCCTCTCATTAAAAAATTTAAGGCAGGGGTGCCTGGGTCAGTCGGTTAAGCATCTGACGTTAGGTCAGGTCATGATCTCACCGTTTGTGAGTTGAAGCCACGCGTCGGGCTCTGTGCTGACACCTGGGAGCCTGGATCCTGCTTTAGATTCTGTGTCTCCCTCTCTCTCTGCCCCTACTTCTCCCTCTCTCTCACAAAAATAAACATTAAAAAAAAATTTTTTTAAATGTAAAGCATACCCAGGTAGGTGGCCAGTGGATAATAGCCCACACAAATGATCAGTTATATCAGACTAATGACACAGCATCCATGGTGAGCAAATAATTGCAGTGCAAAGCAAACAGTAAAAACAAAACAAAACAGAATTTCCGAGTCGGAAGGGTCTTCATCATCTAGTAATTAATTGTCTCATTTTTCACCTGAAGACACTAAAAACAGGTAAAGAGACTGCTCCAAGGGCACCCTGCCAGTCCTGGACCAGCCTGCCTCTCTCACTTCATTCCTTGCATTAAACTACGGAAAGCAGAACACCTGGACTTTAGTTCCAGCCCCGTCACTAATGAAGCCCAACAGCTTGGAGCAAGCTCCCGATCCCCCTGTGTTTCGAGGTTCTGAACAATAAAACGGCCCCTGAGAGCCCTCCTGGCCCTCACATCCTAACGTCCTATAGGACAGCAAGATCAAATATGCCTCTCTGGGACTGTCAAAAAAGTACGGACGCAGAAATAGTCATGCATGCCTTACTTCTTGGTAACAGCCACAGCGCTTTGCAAACAAACCACTGCCAAAATTTAGCTGCACAGATATCATCGCAAAATGTTAGCACAGCTGAGGAATTTATTGATGGCAATTAATCTGCTGGCCCCATGGAAGCACTGGAAGGATTCATTGGGTCCCTGGCTTCTGTAACAGTGTGCTTGGGACTCAGGGCTTTCTGGTGGTCTCTAGCCCTTTCCTATGTCCCACTAGAGCTGTGTCTGAACGCAGTTGAGGGTGGCAAAGATTATTTTCTTTCCCAGTCTGGTTCCTTGCATGTGGCAACACAACCAATGATGGTGTTTGCCGCCCAAACTCACCCCCTACATGGTCTGGGTAGAGAATTTTAAAAGAAACAGAGGCAGAAGGGTGCAGCGGGAGGAAGCAGGGCCCCAAGTGATGGTGGACAAAGCAGGACTCCTCTTGGAACCTAGCTGACTCGTTTTTTAAATGAGTGTGAACCATATGATTTGGGGCTCCTGTTTAAAAATTTTGGACCCTTTCTATGAACCTCCTGATGCATTACATAGATTCTTCACAGAATAAGATATTTTGTGTTCCAGACATCAGTAAATGACACGGAGGAGGGAGAAAGCATTTTACTTGAAAGCAAATTGAAAATACACATTGCATAGATTTTATAGATGTGCCTGGTTTAGTCACTTCTCAATTTCTAAACAATTTATAACAACTATTAAGAATTTGCAAATTGGAATATATAATTTTAATTCTTGGGGCGGCTGGGTGGCTCAAGTCTGTTAAGCCTCCAACGTCAGCTCAGGTCATGATCTCATATTTCGTGAGTTCAAGCCCTGCGTTGGGCTCTGTGCTGACAGCTCAGAGCCCGGAGCCTGTTTCAGATTCTGTGTCTCCCTCTCTGTCTCCCCCTCCCCCACTTGTGCTTTGTCTCTCTCTCTCTCTCTCTCTCTCTCTCTCTCTCTCTCTCTGTCTCTCTCTCAAAAATAAAGATTAAAAAATTTTTTAATAAAAAAATTTTAATTCTCTAACACAAATGGCAAGGCCAGAATCTATATACATATTAACCATTTGCTTTCTCCTGAAGAGGTGATAAATGGTCAAGCATTATCACTGTTAAGGAGAAAATGATGATAAACAGATTCAGATGTAATGGTGTTAGGATCTACAAGTCTGGTATAGAAAATACTCTTAATAATGTGGAACATTTTTCATAAACTTCAAAATTAATGGACAGAAAGTGATTTTGAAAACTGCCAAATGAATAAGCAACAATTGCTCTAATTATCTCCCCAAACCTTGAACAGCTCCCAAATTTGCCCACACAGATATTATTCTGCACCTAAATATTCTACATTGAGAGCTTAAACATTACGATTTTCTTGCTATTAAAATCATTTTGAAATGGGTACTTCACCCACTCCTTTCCCAGATCCAGGGTGTGAGAAATACCTACTGTGCGACGAATATTTTTGTTATCATCGGGCACACGACTGACACAAAAATGTCTTATTCAGATGCTAAGAACGCAGGAACGCAGGGGAAAGAAAATATAACAGCATGTTAAAGGAGTAAGATGACAGATTACTACAGATAGACTGAAAGCATAATCTCCAAACCTAAATGTCTTCCCTACTTTTGATACGGTGTGACAAAAACCACTGGATCAGATTCAAGGCTTGTGTTTTGGCATCTAAGTAGACTGTAGGCAGGTAGGACCCCTGATGGAGCCCTTGGTTACCTTTTTCTTCCTCTGAAAGCTCTTCTATTGGTTCCAGTATGTGCGATGGGAATGCCTGTTCTATTGATGAGGAAAAATAAGAACAGTACAAACAGGACAACAGCAAAGTAAAATTAGTTTCCTTGCAAACAACTTTGAGACCTATATAGTTCCGCAGTATTTTAATCATGCCCCAAACAGCAGGATTCGCTGGGGGAAAATATATGGAGGCAGTCAGTTAAAGCTGGTCACTTTTTCATGATATCCTCTCTTTCCACGTCTTTTCCATCAAGTCCCCTCTCAGGAAATTATATTTTCAAGTAATTACACCCAGTTTCTCACTCAGCAACCTCGTGCCTGATGTGATTCTTTTAAGGCACAAGGACACAACTGCAAAAGGTCGTCTTCACTTATCCACACCCCCCCGCCAAATACTTTCCTTATAAGGTATTTTGATAGGGGGGGTAAAGAGAAAATTAATGAAGGGATTTCAGTTCGAAAAATAAAACTATTTGAAAATGCCCAAGGCTCTGGGATTCCCACTTGTCACTAGCCCCGGGGCCTTTAAGTGGGAGGACCGGGATGGTGGAGGACGGGTGGCCCGAGGGGCAGTGGGAGGACTAAGACCCTGTCCTTATACGCCTCTGTGTCCCCAAACCACGGTTCAACACCTGCTTCCACTCCGGGAAAGACACCAGGGCAAGGCTGCGGACAGACTGCACGTGAAGGCAGGCTGTTCCCAATCCCACCCCAGAACAGGGCCCGGGGCGGGTGGTGCGGGGGGGTGCGGAGATGAGGCCTCCTGGTGACTGTGCACTAGGAAACCCACAGGCAGCACAGATAAAGCTAAATGCCATCCCATCAACAGAGGGAAAGTTCCTTCCTGGGGAAGGTCAGGTTTGGGCGTCAGGCAGTCAGGTTTCAGACACGGGATAAAATGCAAACAGAGATCTAGCTTAGGAAGTGCGTGCTTCACTCGTCTTCAGCTTGGAGACTGCCACAGGGACCTCCCCAGGGAGCTCTCCACCTGCACCCACAGGGCCGAGGCCATTTCATTCCACCACCTGACCCCAGAGTGGGTGACCTTGAGGGTAGTAACTGCCAATTACTGAGAGCCCACCAGCTTGTCGGGCACAGATCTATGTGCTTTGCACAGATTCCCTCAGATTTAATACCCCCTACTCTGATGTTCTAGATTTAATTTGCTGAAGGGTACTTCTGGTACTCTGTTTTAGGCATCTACAAACATATGCACACACATACAGGGATACACAAATAAATACATATATGTTATACTTAAGTATATATAAATAGGCTCTTATAGCTTATTCAGCAACCAAGTCAACCTATCTAACGTTGACTGGGAGAAATGCATTTTAAACTATCTTCCAATGAACTTCTGGAACACAGCCTAGCAAATAGTAGTCTGCTTTAATTTTGAAACATGAACATGATCACACAAAGAAGCATTTAATTACATCCATGGACCACGGCTGCTGAACATTAGAAATGTGTTTTCGAATTTGTCATTCAGCAGCAAGATTTTAAAGTCATATAAATAAAGAAAAAATCCTGTAATTATGTGTGGCGATGGATGTTAACTAGACCCTGTGGTGATCATTTCACAATATATACAATTACCAAATCATTATGTTGTACACCTGATACGTGTTATAGATCAATTTTATCTCAGTAAAATATTAAAAAAATTAAAAGGTAAAGTTACACAAATAGACTATTTACTAGTTTGAACTGCTGAAAGTAGGGATTTTTAGGAGGAGAGCTAATTTCAATTTTTAAAGTCACATGGTATATATTTTATTATACTTTATGAAAATGACAAAAATAAAGTTATGAGGAAAATCTCCCTAAAATCTCCCCAAACCATCATATGCATATTTATTATCATTGTATTACAGAGATCATCTTAGGACTTATTTCTCTGGAGTCAGGATAAATCTTCAAAACTGTGACCTTTGCTGCTGTGGGGCAGAGGACAGGGTTCTAGGGGAGGGAAGCCAGGCTCCTACAATAAAGCAAGTGAGGCCCACCAGACCCCAGCTCCCTAAACTAGCAGACTGATGTCCAAGTGTGAAGAGAAGGGCCTGCCATTCTTATGCATTATAAGCCACAGGTCCAGCCTCCAAACGACCCAGTTCCTGCCCTGGTTTGAGATCTCTATCCAGGGTGAGAGCTGAAGTCTCTCCCCTGTGAATGCTCCAGAGGCTTCCAGAAAAATTGTTATGTCAGTCTCCTACCATAACCTCCAGAAGACAGACTCTTAGATCTCTATCCAGCCCTTTGGCACTTGTTGGCCGCACCCCAGAAGCTAACGTTTGGCCAGGGCTTGCTCACTGGCTCCTGTTCCAAAGGTCCTGCTTCACCTGATCCTCACCACAGCCCACCAAAGTAGCCATTACTACTCTCCCCATTTGTCAGGCAGGGAAACCCAAACCTACGGCTTCCTGAGTCAACTATGAATCCAGACTGTCTGCTTCCCTTCAAAGTCTAGGCTCTTGGCCATGAAGCCATGTGCCTTCCCACTGGCAATGGCTGCATCTGTCTCCCAGAGTCCTCTAAATGGCACGGTCTCCGTGAGCTCATCGTGTTCTTAACCCTTCCCTCATCCTCGCCTGAACCATCTGCACCTGTACCTTTCCACCAGTTCCCGGGAATGGCTGGTATGTCTGCTCCCTCTTGTTTCAAAACCTCAACCCCAATTCCTAGGTGAAGAATCTCCTGTAGACCACTACTCGAGCCCCAGCTGGTCTCTCCAGCTCCTCTGATTCTTCAAATACACTCTGGTCAGGCTAAGCTTCCGCAAGCTTAGCCCTCCAAGTCTGCCACACCCAGCCTCAAGAACATTCAGAAGCTACATAATGTCACAAGAACGGCCTGAACAGCTATAGTCTGGCACACGGCGCTTGCCATGAACAGTCTCAACCAACCTTACTTCCTTCAAATCTCTTCTGCATACTCTATGCTCAGCCAAATAATTCATCTGCACCATTAATTCACATCTAGTGCATTCCTGTTACCTTTTGCTTCTATTTTTTGCTTTGTCTTGGCTGAAAGGAGTGGCCTACACCCCTGCCTCCTCTCTGGGACAGCCCACATCTTGTAACTGATCGCTCGATCCAGGAAAATTCTGAACTGCCCATCCCAGCTCTAAAGCCCCCGGTGAGATCTGACGAGGCCTCCACTGCAGCTGTATCTGGGTTCAGCATCCCCTTCCACCCACGTCTTCTCTCACGGGGGTTGTCCAAGAGCACTGCCCAATAACCTCCCACCTGCAGATCTCCAGCCTAAGACAGTAAGTAATCATGACATTTCTCACAGTAAAGAACCTCATCAAGCTCTGACATGGAAAAGGAAAGACTGAGACGTAATCGGGCTAAATAATGTTATGCAATACAGACTTACTCTCCCTGCCCCCTCCCCCACCCCTACCGCTGGGGACACTGCCATGGCTGGGGGTGGGGGGCAGGTCAGTGGGCCCCCGTACTAGCCTCCTCCTTGCTCCTGCCCATTGAGATACTCACAAATCAGCTCAGATCCCAATCCAAAGACTGCAGGCCTCATGCCAGGTCTGGCTGGCATTTAAAACTAGCATTTTAATCCCAGCAGATGCCAACAAGGGGGCATGGCTGGTTCATGCAGTCCAGCTCCAATCAGGGCAAAGTCCATAAGGAACACAGTGCTTTGAAACTGATGGATTTGTCAGGACTCTTGAATTAACTCCAGACAGCTTACTTACTTACATACTTACTATAGAGGTCCAAAATACTAACCATACTTATTATAGCGGTGCCAAAAATATTTATATTTTTTGTTTTAACAAAGAAAATGTAGACCTCAGACACTGTCCCACAAAAGGCTAATGATAACAAAGTAACAAAAGACAGAAGAAGAAACTATAGCACGCTGTGAAAGTACAGAGAAGCAGTCAGCAATGCATTATAAAAATCAACCCTGAAAAAGAAGGCAAGACAGAGATTTTAGACCCAAGATAAAGAATACGAGTAGAGAGCAATTGCCAGGGGAAATTTTCTTGTCTATTCAATATTAAAGCAAATTTACATAGATGCAACATACATTTTATCTCTTTTACTGGCCCAGAGGGAGAAAACCTGAGTGTTCTATAAACACTTGCCAATAATAACACCCACTAAGTAGGGAATTTATGCAACACATAGTGTGAACACATATGCTCAAGGGTATTGATCTTCCTGAAATGACCTTCGGAAAAAAAAGTGAGGGGCAATAAACACTTCATGAGTCCATCAGTGAGCAAAGAGATAATTACAAAAGGCCACAATTGTATGAACCACAACACTTCTGAAGACACAAAGTCTGAGATGACTGACCATGGATTTAAGTCTAACTAAAATGCAATGAAGTAATCATTTATATTCCAGAAGCATTTGTAGATAACAGAAAAAAGCTGATCCCTCTCCCATTTTAATTCAGTTAATACACAGGTGACCACAGGAAAACAATGTACTAAAAACATGCTTGCAAAGACTGTAAACACTTTAATAGTGTAAAAATAAAATATGGCTACAAAAATTCACCCTATCTATTGGATCGTGTGATTAACAATTATCATCCTTGTGCCCCTGGTCCAAGAACGGACTCCTGGCAGTGATTTCCACCAGTGGTTCCTACTTTTCCCTTTGGTTTCCGTCACATGTCTTTTCTAGATTTTTCCAACCAATCGCTGAAACTGTTTGTTTAAAAAAGGTGATTTGCTGCCACACTGAAAGTTACAAAAACAGTCACACATGCCCTGTGGCACGTGCTGGTTGGCTGGTCTAGTAGAAAATCACCTTCTTACCCAACACCTACTACTTTCCACCCGAAATCACACATAATCAAAGTACTACTCAAAGTTAAAAATCTCTGCTTGTGAGTCCAACAACACATACAGGTTTTACTTTATGACTTTAGTAGGTATATTCACAGTTTATGATAATATTACATATGAAGGCTGTAGTTTTATTAACTGTTTTGCACTTGCTAAAACGTCTTCTGTTTTGTTTTGCATAATTACCCCCACAGAAGCACTTTTAGTTAATAAGTTCTCTGACTCAGGGCAGAAACTGCACATAAAATGCTGAGACTTGGCTGAAACTTACCGTGTGCCATTGTTAGACTTGATTTAGCATCCAAAGTCTGTGGGGCTGAGGCAGTCACTGAAACAGCACAAACAGAGAAAGCTCACAGGCTCCCGTAACAAAAGCATAAGCATCTCAACTTGATGATAATCAAGCACTCCCCCAATAAGTCAAGATATATACAGATCCTAAGGGACAAATGTTTCAGGTGACAGTCACCAGCTAACCTAAACCAATTCTCTGTAACAGCTTTATTGAAATGCGGTTTGCCCTTTGAAAATACAGAATTCAGTGGTGTTTAGTGAACTCAGAGTTGTACAACCATAACCACTACCTAATGTTAGAACATTTTCATCACACACGCCCAAACATCCATTAGCCACGACTCCCCATTTCTTCCTACCCATGGTCCCTGACAAGCACTGATCTACTTTCCGTCTCTGTGGATTTGCCTCATTTCGGGCATTTCATATAAAATGGACTCAAACATTGTGGTCCTTTGTAAATGGCTTCTTTCACTTAACACCACATTTTCAAAGTTCATCTATGTTGCACATAGCATGTTAGCATCAGCCAATTCCACTGTATGGACTGACCACATTTTATATATCTATTCATTAGATGATGGGCATTTGGGTGTTTCTACTTTTTGGCTGTTGTGAATAATGCTGGTATGAACGTTCATGTACAATAAATCAATTTTAAAAATCCAATCACTGGGCTGGAACACATTGTGAGAAGGCATTAACTCAGTCAAAGCCTTTAGAGAGAAGTCTGATTCAAGTAAGACTAAATGCTCTCTACTTTTAAAATATCGTCAGTCGCGTCAGGCTCTGGGCTGATGGCTCAGAGCCTGGAGCCTGTTTCCGATTCTGTGTCTCCCTCTTTCTCTGCCCCTTCCCCGTTCATGCTCTGTCTCTCTCTGTCCCAAAAATAAATAAACGTTGAAAAAAAATTTAAAATATCGTCAGAAAATTAGATTCCACAGCCTCCCTTCCAGTATTTGACAATTCTTACCTGAGGTTCCTCTCTGGACTATGTATTTGTTAGTTTTCTCTTCCACTAGCTTATTACGATAAATCTTTAATTCTAATCTTACTCTGAAAAATACTGGCCACAAACCTTAGCTTCCTCCATGGGCATACATTTTTGTCTTTACAACGGCCCCTGGTGAAAGTGTTCAACTCCTAGCTGTGTGTAAATTACACACACAGACCCTAGAAACAAGACCCTGAAAACCATTTGCAACTTTCATAATCTAGATCAAGGTTTGCAAAAGTAAAACCCATGGAATATACTGGTCCACAATCTGTCTTTGTAAATAAAGTTTTATTGGAACAAAAGATTGTTCCAATATTGTGCCAAGTACAAAGTATGAACAATAACAATTTAATGCCTTTTAACCTTGTCATCCTTCTACAAAATGCATTTTTTCCATAAGATGTAAGCCCAGTTTTTACCATCCCCTCAACCCCACTCTTGGCACTAACCTGCCCTTCCCTCCTCAGCACTTCTCAACCTCTTCTGCTTGCAGAAGTAACATCGAGAGGCCTCCAGAAGCATTTGAGAAGACTGAGCGGTGAAAACCATTAGCATTTCCCAGTCAATTGTGCCAAATTCGCAAACATGCTCATCACTACTGTCCTGGGCCCATATGAATGGTACCGTCACTCAGTGCCTAGCCTCAGCCTGGCCACTTCCCTGGTATTCTGATCCCTGTTTGCACGCACGTCCTCTCTTGTCCAGGATCACCCTTACTTCCTCCATCCTTACACTTTCCTGAATGGACTAAAAGAATACTAAGAATATTTCAACTGTTTAACTATTATTAGGAAAACAATCTTTCCGTTTCTAAACTCTTCAGATTATGTCTTTGTGGATTATAGCCAAACCCTGATGGTTCCGGAAGACAGACTTGCCAAGCCCTCCTCAAGTGAGTGATTGACGGAACACCAGGTCAAAGCCTGCAGCACTGACCCTCAGCGATGCCAAAATGTGGCGGCCACCCCACACAGTCACATTGTAAACCCACAAGTACAAGCGTGGGAGGGACACAGAGAACAGACCTGACAAATAATAGGTTAGGTATGGCTAACCAAAATCACCACAAAATTACATAGATATTTACAGTCTTGTCTTGGGTTTTAGAACTAGGTCAAAGCCAGGAATCAAAATAGATTATTATATACTCTCCAAACACACTGGTTTTCAAAGAAGAGTCTCTAAAAATAATAAGTCATGTATTGGTTTAGCACTATTAAAGTATCTTTTGAACCCTGAGGCTATTACAGAAACTTACTAGATACAGGTGGGGCAGTTGGCTTAGATTCGAATGTTTGCCAGGTTAAAGGATTCCCTGAAATAAAAAAGTTAATTAATTAATAACAAAAATCACAAGCTATGGGTCATATTTTGCCAGCCCTTATACTAATCTTTTCCCTCAGGAAAAAAAAAATTACCAACATATAGTCACTCATCCAACGGAGTAAAGGTGTTTAACATAAGTCCTTATAAAACTTCTTCCTAAAATTATGGTCAGTCAAATATTTATGCTAAGTAATTATATAGGTATTGCTCACTACCTGGACTCTCACCATTTGAAGAGAAGTTATAGGGGACAATAGCCCTTCCCAAAGCTTTATCTCAAAACAAGAGGGAACCAAGTATGTAGGTCAATGGACCCCCACGACCCCCAGATTCAAGGAGGAAATGTAGCTCATGCACCCATTACCAATCCCCAACCTGTGCTCCTCAAGCAGACAGTATCCCTTTAACAACCTGAGACAAGCAGGAACTTGGATTATTTGAAAGGGGTCCAGACAAAGGTAAGTTTTATGCTTTATCAGGAAACCCTGCACTTCTGGCTCCAGCATCCCTTCTAGACTCGCTCCTGAATGAGACGGGGATTGTCTGTGCCCCAACTGTGCCTAGAATAAATCTTTAATCTCCAACTGCCATGGCTGAGAATGACACAGGAAGCCTCTCCAGTACTTTAGAGAAACTGAGGTTAGGGTCATTAACAATAGTTGTTGCCAGTGTTTAACAGGTGCACTTTATATATGCTCTCCCATGTAATCCTCATAACAAGACTATGATGTAGCTAACTCTTCAACTTTAGAGCTGAGGAAACTGAGGCAGAGACTCACAGAGCCGCACAATGCCAGAGATGAGTGCTAAGCCCAGTCTGTCTCTAGACCTTTTGCTTTTAACTGTAAATTCACCTTATGGCACATCAGTCCAGAGGTATGGTTACTAAGGATGTATTTTGTGCATAACAGTATTCTGATAAAAAGTATATAAGGCCATTCAACAACAGTCTAGGTATTTAAAATTCTTCAACTTTCTGGATCTCAGTAACAGATCGCTAAAATTAAAGTCACCACAGGAGTGTCATCTTAGGGCCTGTCAACCATCGGGACCCCACATTCTTCTGATGACTGGTGCACAGTTAGGGAGGCCCGCCTTGCCTCCAACACTGGGATCCTGGTCCACTCACCTTTGGGTTCACTGACAGTGTTTAATGGTCTACTGGTAAACTCTTTAATCTGCAAAGAAAAACAGTCTTCTAACGATTCATGTTTGAAACCGGATAGGGACATGCTAGATAATGGACAAGATAACTGTACTTAGCAAATTAACTTTTTTCATGAAATCCCCCAAAGACAAAGGACAAATGGACTTTAAAGACATGAAGGAAGTTTTATAGAAGCAGCATTTGGATTGGGCTTCTTCTCAAAGTAATCACGAAAAGAAATTCTTCTCTTCAAATTTATTCTAAATTCCAGTTGAATAAATCTGCTTGCTCTTTACAGGTTTTTGAAAATGCCTTGAAAAAACTATTGGATGTGCTTTTACAAACAACCATATGGAAGCAAATATCCTACCTCCTTTATCTTATCCAACTTACAAATGCTCTAAAATAAAACAAAATGTTCTTAGATAAATTGCGCTACTTAAGGAAAAACAGTGCCAATATACAGCCCCAAATACCTGTTGTCTCTGCGTGATAATCAGTTCATTCTGTTCCTGGAGTCTCTGCCCTAGATCTTCTATCCTTTTCTTGTAGAAAACATTACTTGCATTTAGATCGTCTATCATGGAGGTTCGAAGTTTCTCTATATGTGACAAGAGCTGGAAAAAAAAAAAATCAAGGCATCGGTCTGCAAACTGTATGTGAAATGTCTCCATTCTGCGGTTTGTATGTATACACCCTGTGGCTCTTTGCTGGCCTTAGGTTATCTGTGCACATCAAGTCACTGAATCCATCTCTGGGTACTGTATACCATGGCCTTGGCTATATGAGGGCTTCATCTCCGTTCCTGGGGAGCTTGTGACCCACGACACACAACACTGATAGCGTGAACAGCTGTGTGCACCTGAGCACATCGCATGCAATACCACAGGAATGAGCACTGATAAAGGGTCAGGGCCCCCCCACCCCGCCCCACAGAGTGGCTGCAACCCAATGCGGTCCTGAACCCTCAGGCGTCCACATGTGCCTGGGGTGGAGAGTCCACCTTAATTATTCATATGTCCAATGATCAAGTACCATCTCGGGCCCTCGGCAGGTTCCCAATAAATATTCGCTGAGAAAAGGAAGGTGGAAGGAGGGAGGAGCGTGGGAGGGACACAGAGAACAGAAAGATCCAAAGATTCATAAACAGATTCATCTTCAGAGATTTCATTTCAGGAAATGGAATCATATACTGGACATAAAAACCTTCAGGAAGAATTTGTTTTCAATAATTTAGGGAAAGATTATTAAAGCAATTTCACTACTCATTAAACAGAGGGGAAAAACACATGGGTCCTTGGAGCTAAGGACATTCCAAGCCTACACCCTGGAAATGGAGAAGGTTGTGTAGGCCAAGGAAAGGGGGCCGGTGAGTGTGCCTAGGAGAAATACAAAGAGCGTCTAAAGCAGCATTTCCCAACTTGCTTGGCTTTTTAAATCAGGGGTTGAGGGTGGGATGAATAGACAGAGCACAGAGAATTTTTAGGGCAGTGAAACCATTCTGTATGATGCTATCACAGTGGCTACATGTCATTTGACACTTGTCAAAATCTATAGAAATAGAAAGTGCGATACCAGGAGTAAACCCTAATGTGAACTATGGACTTCGGGTAACGATGATGTGTTAATGTAGGCCCAGCAATTCCAACACCGGTACCACCATGGTGCGGGATGTTGATAACGGGGGAGGCTGTGTGTATAGAGGGGGGAAGGGGTATTTGGGAACGTTCTGTGCTTTCTGCTCAGTGTTGCTGTGAACTTAAAACTGCTCTAAAAAAATCTAGTTACATTTAAAACAACAACAACAAGTTAATGCTCTCTCTCAATACATTGCAGGGTCTTCCCACTGAAGTGCTCTGTGCCCAGAGGAGGTGAGACAAGCACTGGGTTGAACCAAGTGGAAAAGGTTTCCTGAGTGACGATGAAGAAGAACCTTTCGTGTCCTAGCAGATGCCAAGAACCTCCCCCAGGAGAACACTGCCAACAACCTTCCCCACATTTTCTACAGACCATGAGGAGAGTGCCCCAAAGCAGTCTGGGAAATGCTGAGCTGGAAAATAGAAGGAAAAGCCAGTGAAAATGTCCAGGGGTCTGGGTAGGGGTTTCTGATCAACAACATGTAGAGTCCGTCCAGACTCCCAGAAGATGGAGACACAGGACAAGCTAAGGGTTGGCAACATTTTGATATCGGAATTGAGAATGGACTAGAAAAGCCCAGAAAAGAGTCTGCTGAGAGAACAGTCTAAGCAAGGGACAGCCACAGATTATTTCAGAAAGTTGGAGCTCTTGAGCCCATTTCTTGTGACCTCCTACCATTCCAAGTACTATGCTCTTTTCTCTACCAGAACACAGTACTCTGTCCTCCTTTCCTTTTGTTATGTGACCACCATACAACCTCCCAAGCTCTACAGTCTTCTGTCAGGTCAAAAGCGCATGCCATCGTTTATCTGTGACTCCCTTTGAACTCCTACCAATGTTATTTAAAAAAAAAAAAAAACAAAGAGCTGCCAAGAGGCCTAGGTAAAGCAATAAAAAGTTGGCAATCACAACTTCCCTTAAACAGAGAAATACAATATGTGCATTGTAGGAACAGTAGGCAGCAATCATGTGGAATAATTAATAGTTAGGTCTCAGGCAGAGATTACTAAACCTGATTGAATTCTCCCCTCTGTTAGGGTTTAAGAGAAGTTAAGGAAGGAGAAAAGCAGCTTCTGAACAAGCAAAACCAACAGACAATGGAGCAGCGTAGCCTAGCGGCAACACAGACACTCCACACTCCCAATACTTGGGGCAGCTCAGCCGACTCGGAACCAGGGAAGGCCTCTCCTCCCTCCACCAAACCACCAACAGTCCATCTTTCCATCACGCCTCGCAGTGGCCAAGAGTACAACTCTGCAACCTGCACTCTATTCTGGCCGGAGGGCCACCGGAACTCCTGCAACAGTCTGGAGTACAGGAGGCTTTAAAGGAGCAAGGACTAAACATCATCCCCATTCGTAAGGAGGCCTGAATTCTGTCCCTAGATACCAACGCTGTAAGACGTCCTGAAGGACAAGAGTTGAACCTCAAATCATAAGAGCAGTTGTTCAAACCATGGATCCAAAACAGAAACCATCCTAGACTAAATCAGAATCTCACTGAGTGGAGCTGGGCAAGAGTATTTTGGGAAAGAGCCTCTGGTCATGCTGAAGTGCGTCCTGGCTAGGAACTACTACTACCTTAGAGCATCTTGAAGGGAAGCTAGGACATTCTCCCAGAAAAGCAACCGCTCTAAGTTGTCACTGCCTCTTCTCTCAAGCTGGCTCAGTGCCTGAAGCATGACAGGTGAGCAGGGCAACAAGGTAGACCAGCATGGCCTTGAGTTTAAGGGGGCCCGGGTTCATACCAGGGGCCTGTGCTCATACCAACAGATGACTCTTTCAACCCTGCTCTTCTGACCCCTCCAATCAGCATTCCTCCCTCCATAACAAGGTTGAATGATCTCCTTGTTGGCCGACTAGCAACCTTCCACATTCATTCGGCAAATATTTAATGAATGCCAATCACACTTTAGGTTAGTCAACGCTGGGAATACAACAGAGAACCAGATAGACAGAGTCCCTCCCTCGCAGGGTTAGTGATCCGATCAGAGACAGTAAACAAGTGAATAAATAATCTAACTATGTGAAACAGCAATCAGAGTTACACTTGTGACATGATGGGAACCGTAAGGGAGGAGGCTACCTACTTAGATGGTGTCAGATGACTTGTAAGCCAAGGCCAGAGGGGGCTGAATTCTAAATGGTCCTCAGGTTTGTACCCCCAGACTACACGCCCTGCGTAAAACCTTTCTCTTGGTGGAGTTATGAACTGAATGTTTGTGCACCCCTCTGCCCCTCCATTCCTGTGTCGAAGCTCTAATCCCCCACGTGATGTATTAGGAGGTGGGGCCTTTGGGAGGTGATTAGGTTTGGATGAATTAGGGTAGGGTCCTCATGATGGGATTAGTGCTCTTAAGAGAAACCAGAGAGCTTTCTCTTGCTCTCTCCCTGCCCCGTGAAAACACAGCGACAAGGCATCTGCAACAGGGCTCTTACTAGGAACTGAGCCGGCCCCCTGACTGTGCAACTTCTCAGCCTCCAGAACAATGAGAAATAAACGTCCCTTGTTTAAAGCCACCCAGTCTATGGTATTTTGTTATAGCAGCAAGAGCAGACTCGAAGATATGGGCTGGTTGGAGTCTGAGATGTGCTTCTAACCAACACAAGACAGCAAACGTGAAGAGACTTAGCAGATACATTTAAAGCCCCCAGTCTGGGGCGCCTGGGTGGCTCAGCAGGTTAAGCGTCCGACTTTGGGTCAGGCCATGATCGTGAGCATGGCTCATTAGTTTGAGCCCCACGTTGGGCTCTATGCTCACAGCTCAGAGCCTGGAGCTTGCTTTGGATTCTGTGTCTCCCTCTCTCTCTGCCCCTCCTCTGCTCAGGCTCTCTCTGTCTCTCTCTCAAGAATCAACATTAAAACAAATTTTTTTTTTAAGTCCCTAATCTGCTGACTCTGAGTTAATGCAAAGGGAGATTACCCTGCACGGGCCTTAGTCAGGCAAGCGCCTCTCTCCTGCTGGCCTTGAAGAAGTCAACAGCTTGGTAGTGAGCTGTGGAACTAAGGGTCCTGATCCTACTGTTAACCCTAAGGAGCTTCATATTGCCAATAACCTGAACGGGCCTGGAATGACCCTGAGCCCCAGATGAGAAAGCAGCCAAGTCCACGTCCCGAATGCAGCTGTGAGACTCCGAGCACGGGACACCACCAGGCATGTGCTCACGGACACTCGGAGAAGACGAATTGCTGGTAATTTGCTACGAGGCACAGAACACTAATACAGAGGGGAAGGACAGCCACGTGAAGAGCAAATGGAAGGATGTCCTGGAAGCAAAGAGCTTGTGTGAAGAGAAAAAGGCTGGCATGTTCTACAAGTGTCCCGAAGGCGATTGCGGTCAGAAAGCACAGAAAGCACAAGAAAGGTTCGGAGAAAGGATCCGGGATGAGGTGGCAGGTGGTGGCCAGCAGCCAGATGGTCTTGTCTGCTCCTTGGAGAGCACACTGGGAAAAGGGAAGGTTGGAACTGGGAGACCAGTTACAGGGTCCTATTCGAAATGGCGGGGGCTCGGTGGAGGGTAGGAGCAATGGAAATGGACAGAAGAACGTGGATATGAGACATGCGGCAGGCCCTGCTGATACCCCCGCGCTGGGTGCTGAGGGAGACACGGGCTCAAGGCGTGCTCCTGACTGCTCAGACCAGGATGCCACCAAACAACAGAAAACCACATCTGGGGACGAGCCCGAGCACCTCATCTGAGACATACGACACCTGGGAAGCCCGAGGAGATACCAAGTACAAAGCTGGCTATCTCATCCGGAGCTCAGAGGGTAGTTTAGGCTGGAGAAATCAACATGGGCTTTACACCTACACACAGCCACGACCTCACTTTAACAAACTCTCTGCTCAATCCCTAGAGCCCCAGAACTATGAGAAATAAATATCTGTTGTTTGTAAGCCACCCAGTCTACCGTATTTTGTTATAGCAGCCGAGCCGACTAAGACACAGCAGACATAGGGCTACAACGTACATATGAAGTGAAAAGATACATCCAAGTTTTCCTGTCTCAAATAAAAGTACTTTAGATTTTCTGCACCAGTGCAATAATGCTTAAATTTGGGATGTACTCAGTTGAAAGGCAGTATTATAATCAAACTGTTTTCACTAAAATGGAAGAATTGCTCACATTAAATTATCTTTATTTTTTTTTAATTTTTTTAATGTTTATTTATTTTTGAGACGGAGAGAGACAGAGCATGAACAGGGGAGGGGCAGAGAGAGAGGGAGACACAGAATCCGAAACGGGCTCCAGGCTCTGAGCTGTCAGCACAGAGCCCAACGCGGGGCTTGAACTCACGGACCGTGAGATCATGACCTGAGCTGAAGTCGGACACTCAACCGACTGAGCCACCCAGGCGCCCCACATTAAATTATCTTTAATAAAATTAAAGATTATTTAGACTACTGACGTGCAATGTGAAAAAATCAGAAACGATGGGTTCAGCAATAAAGGAATGATTAATAATAACTTACGATACATCTACAAGATCATTCTATAGCCATTAAAAAAATTATGATTTTGAAGAATATTTTTAAAAACACAAGAATACTGGGGAGGCTGGGTGGCTCAGTTGGTTGAGACTTTGGCTCAGGTCATGATTTTATGGTTCATGGGTTTGAGCCCCACATCAGGCTCTGTGCTGACAGTGCAGAGCCTGGAGCCTGTTTCAGACTCTGTGTCTCCCTCTCTCTCTGCCCCTCCTCTGCTCGTTCTCTGTCTCTCTTTCTCTCTCAAAAGCAAATAAACAATTAAAAAAAACACACACACAAGAATGTTAAAAAAACAACAAATCCCCAAAAAGCCAGAAGAAAGTTTACAATCTATTAAGTGAGAAGCGTACACAGTGATAAAACATGATTCAAAATTTGTAAGACCCTAAGTATGGGTTTCAGAACGTACAGAAATGCTACATTTATGGCACAGAAAACAGACCAAAAGAAGTTACAACAAAGTAGTTAGCAGTGGTTATCGTTGGTGTAGAAATTATAAGTAATTTTCATTTCTGTCACACATTTCTCCATAAAATTTGTTAAGTAGACAAACACTACCTTTGCCGTAGAGAAAAAACATATATTCTTTAAAAAAATGACCCACCGACAGACCCTGGCTTCTTAGTCTTACCCGACCCTTCTCTTTCTTGTGTTCTTGGTGAAGAGCTTGAACTCGGGCGGTCCACTTGCTTTCCTATGACACAGTAAAACAACAATAATTTATGTGCAATAAAATTGACTCAAAATGGAAGCTTCCTTTGTAGTGAGTACCTCTGGAACCCAACTACCTACTTGGTAAAATTTTAGCAAGCATTTTTTAGATTATAGACGCTCAAAAGTGTCTAAATACATTTGCACGTGGTTATCATCTTAAACTCTAAGGCAGGGGTCAGCAAACATTTTCTCTTAAGGGACTAATAGTAAATATTTTAGGCTCTGGGGCCAAAGGACTCAGTCACCACTACCAGCAGTAGGAGAATATCCACTAGATAATACATAAATGGGTGGGCATAGCTGTGTTCCAATAAAATTTTGTTTTCAAAAATAGGTGCTAGTTTGGCAGTCGAAGGAGCTAAAAGGAAACACCAGGGTTTCTTTTTTTTTTTTTTTTTTAATGTTTATTTATTTATCTTTAAGAGAGAGAGAGTGCAAGATGGGGAGGGGCAGAGAAAGTGGGAGGGAGACAGAGAATCCGAAGTTGGCTCTGTGCTATCAGCACAAAGCCCAATGCAGGGCTTGAACCCACGAACTGTGAGATCATGACCTGAGCCGAAGTCAGGTACTCAACCGACTGAGTCTCCCAGGTGCCCCAAGAACACGAAGGCTTCTGAGGCCTTGGGTTCTGACCTGACAACACAGCTCACAGGAAGGAAACAAAAGAATTTTAGGTGGGACTTTGGGATTCATAATTGCTCCTTCAATTCCTGAGCCCACCTCACAGGGAGCAACTGTCAACAGTTCAATACAAGACACAATTCGCGGTCCCCTACCACATGCCAGGGGCCTCGCTGGGCTGTCGTGGCCAGCTGGGCGAGGACTGAGGGACACACTCTGCCTTGAATAGGAGGAAAGTGGACCTAACAATAGACAGCCCCCCCATAATGTGCATGTGAGCGACCTTCTCAGGACCTTTGCTTGAGGGAACTACCCAGATGCAATAGCCCAAAGGTCCAGGACAACTCTCTAGAAGAGGTGCTGCCCATCTGAAGAATTAAGCCGCAGGTCCTGAAAACTGAGAGGTGTGTGACAAAGAAAGCCACAAGGGCAAAAGCAGAACCACAGAATGCTGTCTCCTGGGACCCATGAGCCGTTTGGTGCAGCTGGGAGCGTTGAGGTAAAGCCGAGAACAGTGTGGGATACCACAGGGTCCAGATCCTCAGGGACTCTGGCTGCTGGTTAAGGATTCCAGACTTGGCTCTGTGAAGAATGGGGAGCCGTGGGAGGATAAGACAGGACAGTGACATGGCCAGCCTGGCTGCACAGTGGAAGGCCAATGGCCGGGGAGAGAGGCAAGACGTGAGCAGCAACATAAGAAACAGTGGCAGTGGTCTGTATTCCAAAAATACACTTACTTTTTAAAATGATATGTATATATTTTTTAATATAATTTATTGTCAAGTTGGCTAACACACGGTGTGTATGGTGTACTCCTGGTTGGGGAGGTAGATTCTCGTGGTTCATCGCTTACATACAACACCCAGTGCTCATCCCAACCAGTGCTCTCCTCAATGCCCATCACCCATTTTCTCCTCTCCCCCATCAACCCTCAGTTTGTTCTCTATATTTAATAGTCTCTTATGGTTTGCCTCCCTCTCTGTTTGTAACTATTTTTTTCCCCTTCCCTTCCCCTATGGTCTTCTGTTAAGTTTCTCAAGTTCCACACATGAGTGAAAACATATATCTGTCTTTCTCTGACTGACTTATTTCACTTAGCATAATGCCCTCCACTTCTATCCATGTTGCTGCCAATGGCCAGATTTCATTCTTTATTATTGCCAAGTAGTATTCCATTGTATATATAAACCACATCTCTATCCATTCATCAGTTGATGGACATTTGGGCTCTTTCCATAATTTGGCTATTGTTGAAAGCGCTGCTATAAACATTGGGGTACACAAGCCCTTATGCATCAGCACTCCTGTATCCTTTGGATAAATTCCTAGTAGTGCTATTGCTGGGTCGTAGGGCAGTTCTATTTTTAATTTTTTGAGGAACCTCCACACTGTTTTCCAGAGCAGCTGCACCAGTTTGCGTTCCCACCAACAATGCAAGAGAGTTCCGTTTCTCCACATCCTCACCAGCATCTGTTGTTTCCTGAATTGTTAATTTTAGCCACTCTGACTGGTATGAGGTGGTATCTCAATGTGGTTTTGATTTGTATTTCCCTGATGATAAGTGATGTTTAGCATCTTTTCATGTGTCTGTTGGCCATCTGGATGTCTTCTTTGGAGAAGTGTCTATTCACGTGTTTTGCCCATTTCTTCACTGGATTATTTGTTTGTCGGGTGTTGAGTTTGGTAAATTCTTTATAGTTTTTGGATACTAATCCTTTATCCAATATGTCATTTGCAAATATTTTTTTCAACAAAATCCTAACTTCATAAACTTTAATCTCCATTTGTTTCCTGGTAAAAAGCAATGTTCCCCTAAACCAGGAGGGCGGAAATTGCCAGAATGACAACTGTGCTGATTATGGACGCCACTTTCCACATGACTGTAATTAGGTTTCATAAATGAAGAAGACCATCAGTACAGCAATGCAGCCAGATATTTCAGCTCTAAAAGTAAAGTTAGTGCTTCATTATGCCTTTCTAGGCCTTTTGACAGCAGGGACCTACCTCTGAAATACGAAAAATAAACTCTAAGGTAATCCCACACAATTCAAGTTGATACTGTGTTAGTCAAAAATGAAACAGTTTTGCCAACCAGTCTATATCTGCATCTGTTAGTCAATCAACAAGCATCTAATGAACGGCTATGATTAATTATATGTGTATTAGGAGACAAGAAGAAAAGAACTAGCTTCATGGTCACGGGAAGAGACAAACCCTTTTTTTGTAGGAAATGCTTGCTGTAAACTGCTTCAGGAAGAAAAATCAGGCCCCGGCTGCAGTTACTGGCCACTGGCACATACCTGACTATCAAGAAGTTGCATCACATTCTGGAAATCCTGGGGATACTGAGGACGTTCTTCTTTAAACTCACGTGCGTCTTTTAACGTGCCAATATTGGACTTGATCTGCATGTTGGACTTCTGGATTTCTGACAATTGCTATGAAAGAAGATAAATGCAAACTCACTGGTGCAGATGTTTATACTTTCAAAAGACTGAACACAAATAAAATTGGGGAACATGTAGCCACTTTTATTTTCCTTTAATTTTTTTTAATGTTTATTTATTATTTTTTTTCAGACAGAGAGAGAGAGAGAGAGAGAGAGCAGGGGCAGAGGAGGGGCAGAGAGAGGGAGACACAGAATCTGAAGCAGGCTCCAGACTCCACATTGTCAGCACAGAGCCTGACGTGGGGCTCGAACTCAAGGACTGTGAGATCATGATCTGAGCCGAAGTCGGATGCTTAACTGACTGAGCCACCCAGGCGCCCCAACATGCAGCCACGTTTAAATCCGACTATCCTTACCAGATGCTTGTTGTGCTTTCTCCTTCTCCCACCTACTGGTTTTCCGGTTTTCTTTCTGCTGCTCTCCAGTTTTTCCAACAGCATATGTACGGGGTGATTGCAACAGAAAGGACAACCTAACTCTCTAATCTTATACAATGGGTCTTAAAATTTCTGATGGGCGCACAACAGTGTCCAGGAACAGAAGAACTGCGTGCAGCTGATTCTCATGATTATTTCTTTTTATTTTTTTACTTATTTGTATTCCTAATATAAATACAATTTTTTAATGTTTATTTATTTACTTATTTATTTATTTTGAGAGAGGCGGTGAAGGCGGGGGGGGGGGGGCATGTGCAGGGGAGAGGCAGAGAGAGAGAGGGAGATAGAGAATCCCAAGCAGGCTCCGCCCTGTCAGCATGGAGCTCGATGCGGGGCTCGAACTCATGCACTGTGAGATCATAACCTGAGCCGAAACCAAGAGTCAGATGCTTGACTGACTGAGCCAGCCAGGTGCCCAGGTTCTCATGACAATTGAGTGGTGAGGCCACCATCATCCTGCAACTGTATCCGTGAACCCATGAGGGACAACATGTTTTAATTTTACCTATTGCTTGTTATGTTATTCCTAAAGTTAGCAGCGGTAAAAAACCCTCAGAAAAATCACAGAAGGTAATACGTTAACCGAAGAAACAAAAGGGTGGGGAGCATCGCTCCCCTGCTTAAATCTGGGCTGAACACAGCCACTTCTTTTCAAAGAGTACAGTGTGAAATTGGTGGAGGCTGACTTCTCAGCAGAGAAACTTGACCGACACAACCTGAGCCGGGTGATCAAGGTCAACACCAACAACCATTAATCATGAAGAGAGTATTAGCCTTGAGATGATGTGATGAAAACTGTAACTTTATCACTGAGGGTTTCATCCCCCAAACCCGTAAGCCCAGTCTAACCAAGAGAAGACTCCTGGGTGAATTCCAGTAGAGGGGCGTCCTACTGACAGGTAAGGTACTCCTCAAAATTGTCCAGGTCACTGAAAACAAGTCAGAGAAAATGTCTCAGACAAGCTAAGGAGGTGTGACAACTAAATATCATGTGGTATCCTGGAGAGGACCCTGGAGCAGAAAAGTGACGTTAGGTAAAAGCTAAAGAAGTGGAACCACAGTATGGAGTTTAATTAATACTAATATATCAGTATTGGCTCATCAACCATAACAAATGTACCAGACTAAGTTGTCAGTAAGATGGAAAACTGTACAGGGTAGGAGAGGGGGGTGTTACATGAAATCTTCTGTACTGGATGCTCAATTTTTCTGTAAGCTTAACTATTCTAAAAAATGAAGTCTATTATAAATAATAATTTTAGGGGCACTTGGATGGCTCAGTCAGTTAAGCATCCAACTCCTGGTTTCCACTCAGTTCATGATCTCTCAGTTCATGAGTTTGAGCCCTGTGTCGGGCTCTGGGCTGGCAGTACGGAGCCCGCTTGGGATTCTCTCTCTCTGCCCCTCCCCCACTCACACTGTTTCTGTCCCTCTCAAAATACATAAATAAACTTAAAAAATAATAATAATTTTAAAAACCATCTATAGCTAAAAATGGGTAAACAACCCACATGTTGTCAACTGATGAACAGACAAATGAAATACGATATTCATGGTTGTTGGCGAGGATGTGGAGAAAGAGGATCTCTTTTGCATTGTTGGTGGGAATGCAAGCTGGTGCAGCCACTCTGGAAAACAGTATGGAGGTTCCTCAAAAAACCAAAAATAGAACTCCCTTATGACCCAGCAATTGCACTACTAGGCATCTATCCATGGGATACAGGTGTGCTGTTTCGAAGGGACACATGCACCCCAATGTTTACAGCAGCACTATCAACAATAGTCAAAGTATGGAAAGAGCCCAAATGTCCATCAATGGATGAATGGATAAAGAAAATGTGGTGTGTATATATATATATAATATATATATATATATATATATATAATATATATATATATATATAATATATATATATATATAATATATATATAATATATATAATATATATATATATATATATATATATATATATATATATATATATATATACATACACACACACACACACAATGGAGTATTACTCGGCAATCAAAAAGAATGAAATCTTGCCATCTGCAACTACGTGGATGGAACTGGAGGGTATTATGCTAAGTGAAATTAGTCAGTCAGAGAAAGACAAAAATCATATGACTTCACTCATATGAGGACTTTAAGAGACAAAACTGATGAACATAAAGGAAGGGAAACAAAAATAATATAAAAACAGGGAGGGGGACAAAACAGAAGAGACTCATAAATATGGAGAACAAACTGAGGGTTGCTGGAGGGGTTGTAAGAGGGGGGATGGGTTAAATGGGTAAGGGGTATTAAGGAATCTACTGAAATCATTGCTTCACTATATACTATTTTGGATGCAAATTTAAAAAAATAAAAAATAAAGTTAAATTAAAAAACAATCTGAAACTCTACATAAAAAAAAAAGAAAAAGAAGTATGATATTCATGCAATGGAAAATCATGCAGCAACTACAGGAATGAAAGAGTGATGTATATACATCCTTACGACGTGGATGAATCCCAGAAACATTATACTAACTGGGAAGCAGCTGCTCACAAAAGATCACATATCGTATGATTCAATTCACACGTAACGTCCAGAATAGGCAGATCCACAGAGACAGAAAGCAGATCTGTGGTTGCCAGTGGCTTGGGGGAGGGAGTGCCAACGGGCACAACGTTTCTCGTGGTGATGAAATATTCCAAAACGTGAGGATGGATGCACAACCCTGTGAACATACTAAAAACTACCAAACTGTGCACTCTAAATGGGTGAATTTTATGGTATAGAAACTATATCTCAATAAAGCCATCTTTTTACCCCCCCACCCCCCAAAAAAGGTAGGAGTGGTAAAAAAGCCCTATGTGGGGAAAAGTCCCAATCCACTATTAAAATTATCCCGGGAGCAGGGAGCTGGGGGCAGGATCCGGGATGGAACCTTAGGCAAAAGAACTCTAATTAGCAGCTTATCACAAAGGGAAAAATGAGTACAGCCTTGATGAAGAAGATGTGAGAAGCCAGTCTTAAATTGGTTAGTATCGCAATCCACCAGTGGGTTATACGGCATCCCACTTTGAACCACAGATAGGAGTTCAGGAAAGGTCCCTGGTGCAGGGGTCGAAAAAGAAACCATGGATAGAGAAATTACTGCCTAGGTGTTCTGATGCTTAGAAACAACAACCAAGGAGAGGTGATATGGAATGACTGAACCAACAAGAAGTTGTAGCCCTACAAAAAAGACACAGTGAACCATCCAAATTTATTCCCTTTCAACTTTTTATTTGCAAATTACAACTTAGAAATGTTGAGGGGCACCTGGGTGGTTCAGCTGATTGAGCAACTGACTCTTGATTTCGGCTCAGGTCATGATCTCACAGCTCATGAGATTGAGCCCTGCATTGGGCTCTGCACTGACAGCATGGAGTCTGCTTGAGATTCTCTCTCTCTCCCTCTTTCTCTCTCTGTTCTTCCCCTGCTAGTGCTTGTGCACTCTCTCAAAATAAATAAAAATTAAAAAAAAAAAGGAAAAAGAAAAGTTGAAAGAATAATATAATGAACACCCATTTGGACCAATTGTTAACATTTTGCCATGTTTGCTTTATAAAGATATGACGGGGCTGGCAAATTTTCTGTAAAGAGCCAGACGGTATTCTGGCTTCGGGAGACACATAAGGCCTTGGTGATAATCACTCACCTGTACGGCTCCAGCACAAAAGCACCACAGACAAAGTGTAAAGGAACACGTGTGGTCGTATGCCAATAAAACTTATGGACACAGAAATGTAAACTTCATGTAATTTTTATGTGTTGTGACATATTCTTCTTATGACCTTTTTCAACCATTTAGAAATATTAAAACCTTTCTGGGCTCACTGGCCATACAAAGATGGGTGGTATGTCAGATTCGGTTCACAAGTTGTGGTTTCCCTACCCCTATGCAAGAGTTCAAGGCGCTTTGGAGAAGGCCTTGAGCCATATTCCAAAAATATCTTTCCATTTTAGTTTGTAAAACTTGTTGGCCTCTAGAGGGAGCTCAAGGATCTTGCTTCCTTTCCCCAAGGGTGACCCGGGACTGGGCTGCCCATCCAGCTCAAATCATTTCTTCGCTGGAGGACAGCGATCACTGTCACAGAGGTTAAGGTCCCAGCTCAGCAAGCCATGTCTCTGTCTATGCATGTGACCAGGGCAGTGTGGAACAAGACTGCTCCTATAGGGGATGGAGACTCATTTAGTTACATTCTGCTTGCTCAGAACAGCTGTCCTTCCCACCGGCCAGGAAGGGACCTGGCAAAAAAAATTCTACTTCTGTCCTTTGTGGGTTGGCTTTCTTCTTCCACATTGGTGATCTGTGTCAGCCTTTCCAGAAAGTTCCTTTGGAACTTAGAAAGCTTCAGAATTCAGGGAGGAGGCTTATGGCTTATTGACTATCCTAACTAGCTAAGGAAACAGAGACCCTCTTCTATGATCTGACCAAGGGTACCAAATGTACCAAATGTTCTTTTTTTTTTAAGATTTATTTAATCTTTATTTTTTAATTTAATTTAATTTAATTTAATTTAATTTTATTTTATTTTATTTTATTTTTTAAATTTTTTAAACCTTTATTGATTTTTGAGACAGAGAGAGAGAGAGAGCATGAACGGCAGAGGTTCAGAGAGAGATGGAGACACAGAATCTGAAACAGGCTCCAGGCTCTGAGCTGTCAGCACAGAGCCCGACGTGGGGCTCGAACTCACGGACTGTGAGATCATGACCTGAGCTGAAGTCAGACACTCAACCGACTGAGCCACCTGGGCGCCCCATAATCTTTAGTTTTTTAGTTAATCCCTATACCCAACATGGGGCTTGAACTCACAGCCTCGAGATTAAGCATTGCATGCTCCACCGACTGAGCCAGCCAGGAGCCCCTCAAATGTACCAAGTGTTCTGCACATGCGTTTGGAGCCAAAGCTCCCACTTTCAAAGAAATGACTTTTCTGACTTGCTCTGTCTTCTGTATGTCTCAAGCTCCCTCAGGACTCTCAAGAAAGGGGCTGTCTGGACCAAGGCACAATAAAGTGATTTCTAGATCCACTGGCCATAATGCCATTCTAATGTTACCTCTCAAGGCAACAATCCTACCAATACTATGAGGAGTACTTGGTTTAATACTTACATATTCTAATGCTGAATTCTTGGAGGTCAATTCTTTAAACTCCTTCATAAACATTTCCTTGACTTTTTCCATTTCATCAACTAGTTTCTCCTTTTCTTCTTCTTTCCATCTATCAAATAACTTCAGAAATTCTTCCTCTTTTGTTTTCTGCATTTCATATTCCTGAAATTATTTGAACGCATGGTTTTAAAAGTTCTATATGAAGCAAAATTTTAAATAAATGACATGTGCAAAATTTTAAATAAATGGACATAGTTCCAGCTAGTTTTGAGTGTATCAGTTAGGTTTGCAATAGCACTTCATATAATGGCAACGTCCACAGCGATTTTTCCAAACCAAAAACAGCACATGGCATCCTTTCATCCTTACACCTCTTAAAATACAAACACAGAGGTCCAAAGTCTCAAGAGTTCGGTGATCTATGAACTTGTATAGTAGATATGCAATAATATGTAAAATGTAAACATCCTTTAAAAGAAAATGTCTATTGGGGCGCCTGGGTGGCGCAGTCGGTTAAGCGTCCGACTTCAGCCAGGTCACGATCTTGCGGTCCGTGAGTTCGAGCCCCGCGTCGGGCTCTGGGCTGATGGCTCAGAGCCTGGAGCCTGTTTCCGATTCTGTGTCTCCCTCTCTCTCTGACCCTCCCCCGTTCATGCTCTGTCTCTCTCTGTCCCAAAAATAAATAAATGTTGAAAAAAAAATTAAAAAAAAAAGAAAATGTCTATTGAGCAGAAGAACCATTCTCAATACTGTATCAATTTGGATAGAGTAGCCCCATCTCACTCCCAAAACACAAATTCCTATTTATACAAGCTAACTTTATGTCTAGTCAATCAGCCTTTGATTTCTCAATGACCTTCAGTTTTGGGGTTTTTTTTGTTTTTTGTTTTTTGTTTTACCTAACTGCAGACTTAACACAATAAACAAACTTAGTCTGACATATACAGAACACCCAAGAGCAGCAGAACATACATTCTTGTTAAACGCTCATGGAAGATTCACCAGGAGAGAGCAAATGTTAAGTCACAAAAGAGTCTCAAAAATTTTAATTATTTATTTTTAAGTTTATTTATTAATTTTGAGGGAAGGGGGAGAGGCAGAGAGAGAGGGAGAGAGAATTCCAAGCAGGCTCCCCCACTGTCAGCGCAGAGCCCGATGCAGGGCTCAAATCTCATGAACCATGAAATCATGACCTGGGCTGAAATCAAGAATAGAATGCTCAACCGACTGAGTCACCCAGGCTCCCCTCTCAATAAATTTTAAAAGATTGAAAGTGTGCTAAGTGTATTTCCCAACCACAGTGGAATGAAGCCAGAAATCAATAACAGAAGAAAATCTGGAAAATTCACAAATACTTAAAAAATTAAACACTGTACTCTTAAGCAACCAATGAGACAAAGAAAAACTCACTAGGGAAATTAGAAAATACTTTGAGATGGATGAAAATTAAAACACAACATATCAAAAAAAAAAAAAAAAGGAGAAACCAAAGCAGTGCTAAGAGGGAAATTTATAGCTGTAAATGCCTACGTTAAAAAAAGAAAGATGTCAGGAGACAAAGGTTACTTAACAATAACAGAGATCAATTTATCAAGAAGGTATAAGAATTATAAATATTTATGTATCCAACATTGCAGCATCTAAATTTATAAAGCATATACTAACAGAACAAAAAGGAGAAATAAACAGCAACACAGTAATCATAGGGGACTTTAATACCCACTCTCAACAATGGATAGATCGCCTGGACACAAAGTCAATAAGGAAACCCAGGATTTGAACACTTCATACCAAATGGACCCAATAGACATATAATATCCAACAGATAGTATCCAGCAGAACACACAGTCTGCTTAGCTCATGTGGAAGTTTCTCCAGGATAGATCATACATTAGATGACAAGTCTTAACAAATTCAAGAGGACTGAATTTATATCAAGTATCTTTCCTGACCACAATTGTATGCAACTAGAAATCAGTAACAGGAAGGGGGAGCCTGGGAGGCTCATTTGGTTAAGTGACAGACCAGCTCAAGTCATGATCTCTTGGTTCATGAGTTTGAGACCCACATTGGGCTCGGTGCTGAACAGCTTGGAACCTGGAGCTTGCTTTGAATTCTGTCTCTTTCTCTCTCTCTCTCTGCCCCTCCCCCACTTGTGCTTTCTCTCTTTCTCCCAGAACTAAACATTAAGAAAAAGAAGAAGAAATCAGCAACAGGAGGAAAATGAAAATTTACAAATATGTGGAAAATAAACAATACACTCCTGAACAACCAATGCATCAAAGAAGGAATCAAAAGGGAAGTAAATAAGATCTTGAGATAAACAAAAACGGAAACACAACATACAAAAACATATGGGATATGGCAAAAGCAGTTTTAAGAGGAAAGTTCACAGCTAAAAATGTCTACATTAAGAAAAAAAGAAATATCTCAAGTAAACAATCTAACTTTATGCCTCAAGATCTAGAAAAAAAAACAACTAAGCTCAAAGTTAGCAGGAGGAAGGAAATATAAAGATTAGAGCAGAAATAATAAAATAGAGAACAGAAAAACAATGGAAAAGATGAACAATACTAAGAGTTGGAGCTTTTGAAAAGATAAACAAAATTAACAAACTCTTAGCTAGACTAACCAAGAAAAGAAAAAGGACTCAAATAAATTATTAAATGAAAGAGGAGACATTACAACGGACACTACAGAATTACAAAAGATTATAATAGCCCACTATGCATATGATTATATGCCAACAAATTGGACCATCTCAAAGAAATGGATAAATTGCTAGAAACATGCAACCTACCAACACTGAATCATGGAAAAACAAAATCTGAACAGACTAATGAATAAGGGGATTGAATCAGTAATCAAATACCTCCCAACAAAGAAAAGCCCAGGACCAGATGGCTTCACTGGTGAATTCCACCAAACATTTAAAAGGAATTAATCCCGATCCTTCTCACCATCCCACCGTTTCCGAACTTAGTACCGTACCTTAGAGAACCTGACAGCGTGGGCGTGCTGTGCAGCCTCCAGCTGAGACTTGGTGAGCTGCAGCTGCTCCTTCAGCATGTCAATCTCACTCTGGAGCTTATCAGTCTGTGCCTTTTTCTTATACTCTGTTGCAACAGAAATATTTTATTAAAATACCACCTCTACTGAAACCTATCTGAAAACTTACAGGGTCTTATTGGTATGACAAAGACAAAGGAAACTGCTCCAACTTGGGATATTATTACTTTTTTGTGCCACATGAGCCAATTTTTGCTCATGAGTGTTTACTCGCAGCCCATCGTGTTACTGGGCACTGAATTACTTTCAGCAGATCATTTTGGCCACTGTATTGGATTACCCTCCAGAGACAGTGTGAGAGCCCATTCAGGGAATAATAATGGTGACAAGGAATAATCCCGGGCTCTTCTTTGAGATGCCTGTCTCGGTGAGAGAAGGGAAGCTTCCACGGCAGGTCACTATCTTTCTGGCTCCCACCACATTCTTCTGAGAACCCCATCAGTGCTAAGACAATCAGAGGCTGGCATTCAAGATGCAAACTGGGGCCATAAACTGTTCACAGGGCCAAAAAGAGGTACCAGAAGGTTGTAAAAGGTAGCAACAAGTGAAGGGAAGATACTTATGTACATGTACTTACATGAAGATGTGCACATGACTGAATGGATGTACATGTGTCTGTGAGTGTAGACATGCAAGGTATGAAAGCCAAAGTGGAAAGTCAGAATCTCAAAGATGACCTGAAGAAATAATACTCATTTCAGAGTCCGAAATACTCTCTGAAACGAGTATGAGATAGAATAAGATACTGAAACAGAAGAGAAAGAAGGTCAGTTTCACACGGAAGAATGGTAGATTAATTAAACTATTTAACCTTCCCAATCTCTCCACTATATTGCTAAGTAGTATCAACGGTCCATGACTTCCATGTGGCATTTTATGCCATTCGTATTGTTTATACAAAGCTTAGCTATTTTTCCTAAATCAATCTGTTTGTCCGAAATAGGCAGGAATGGAAACAGACTGGCAAAAAAGGGAGGTTTCAGAAAGCAAGTACTTAGTGACAAGTTAGGAGTACGTACATCTAGATATGAAAACATTAATATCATAATGAGAATTCCTGTGGGTTACTGGTCTGTAGGCAATCTGCAGAATGCTTTGATCTGCAAGAAGAAATAGACCTGGTACTTTTTAAGAATATTTAAGTAACAGGAAATCTAGTTGATAAGCCACCGAACTCCTGCCTTCTCTTGCTTATGTTCCTCCTCTAAACATGGTTAATTCATATCAGCACCCAAACACATCTTTGTATCTCCTGCATCAAATGAAACAAAAATTTTCCCTTTGTTCCACATTTTCTTCCAGACAATGCTTCATGTCTCTGCTGTCCTCCCAGCAAATGTTACTGAAGTAAATGTCTACAACATGACCACTTGCTCACCTGATTGTCAGCTCAGCTCACTCCCCTTGGGCTTTTGTCCACACCAATCCACTGAAGCTGCTATGTCAAGGTCAACAACAGCCATCGTGACAGCAATAACCAATTCTCAGTCTTCATCTTACTCTACACCTCAGGTACATTCAATAAATTGGTCACTGCCTCCTTCCTGAAACACTTGTTTCCCTTGGTTTCCATGACAACACACTCCCCAGGTCTCCCTCCTGCTTCCATAACTATTTCTCACCCACCAGGCTGCTCCTCCTGAGCTCCTGATGTTGGGAGAGCCTTGAGGCTGGCCCCTAACCACCTTCTCTTCTCTGTCTAGGTGAGCTCATCCAGCCCAGCTCTGCTAACGACTCCTGGATTTGTATCTCCACCCTGGGCCTCACCTTGACCTCCAGAGCCCCTGCATCTCCACTCGCATGGCGTTTGTATGTGTGCCTCAGGTTTACCCTGACCAACACACACTCTCATTCTCCATCCTTCCTCAGCCCACCTCCCACCCCTAGATCCCCACCTCAGTAGACGTCACTGCCACTCACCCAAATGTACAGGACAAAATCCAAGACTGTCTTTCTCTTATCTCTTGTTCTCATGCTAAGTCACACGTCTGTGGGCTCTGTGCAGAACACACGTCCTCTCCATCTTCACTTCTCTGGTCTTCCCTGGTCCCGTCCTGGTCCTGCTGCCACATCACCCACCTGCATTACCCCAGTAGCCTCCCCACTCTTCCACCTGCTTCCACCACCACGGCCCCTACGCTCTTCACCAGCCGCTACCCACATTCCTGGCCCGGGCCTTCAATGCCCCACGTGACCTGGCCCCCTCCCTTCCAATGTCCCCACACACTACTGCCTTGCTCGCTCTATTCCACTGATCTTCTGTCTGTTCCTCAAACATGCTGTGCTGCCCACCCCTCACATCTCCGACACTCAGAGCTCCCCATGTCTGGGATATTCATTCCCCAGCTTTTCCCGGGCTGGGACCTCCTCATCAATCCAGTCTCTGATCAAATAAGGCCTCCTCCATGAAGACTTTGCTGACCACCTCCAGCCCATTCTTGTTTTATTTTCCGTGTTGCATTTGCCACCGTTTGAGAGGAACCACTCATTTATTTAAGTGTGTTTCCTCTGCCCCTCCTAACAGAATGTAAGACCCCAGAGGGCAGAACTTGGTCTGTTTCGTGTGCGCCCATAGCCCCAGGCCTGGTGCTGTGCATGGCACATAGTAGGCGCTCAATATTTCATGAATGAACAAAGACTATGATACTTTTAGAAGGACTGAGAGATGCACTGGACCATGCCTCACTGAAAATAGAGAAAGGCACCAAAAGGAAAACAGCTCTGTGAAGCTGAGCTCGTGACTTACCAAGGTGAGAATCTTCAGGGTGGCGGCGCTGAATGTGACTTTGTAGAAAAGCTTGGTTCATAAAGGCCTTATCACAAAAATGGCACTGAAAAAGAGACAGCAACAAATCTGAATGTCTGTAACAAGTGCTTTCCCACCTAATTTCAATTAAATTGGGGTACCTAAAGCACCACCTCTTGGGAACGGTCCCCCAAAAGATATCATCCCGGCAAGGGATACTAAAAGCAGGACTAAAAAGACAACTGTAAACCAGGGTGTTCTCTCCAAACTGAGAACAAGGCAGTGACAGCTATCTCCCGACAGCCAGAGTAGCCCATTTGGGTGCCTGCAGGAACCCCTGATGCTGCTCCTGTTCCACAGCTGGTTCCCAGCCTGTCACCAACTTGTTCGAGACACTCCAGCCACGCCAGTCTTCTTTCTGTCCCTCAAGCAGGCCAAATTCAGCCTCTGCGTGAGCTCGTGCCCGGCCTGAACCTTGCCCAGACCTTCCCCCCACTGGCTCCTTCCTGACATTCAGGAGTCATTCCGGGAGCATCTTCCCCACTGGGCACGTCCTCAACAAGACCTTGGCAGATGGCCCTCCTGCCAGTCACTGTCCCACCACACTTACTTTCATCATTGCATGTCCCACCAGTTACTATTTCCACGTTTAGCCACTTCACTTGTTTATTGTTCTCTGCTCAATCCCTCTTGGTTCTAGAATGTCACATTCCTGACAGTGTGGGCTCTTGTCTATCTTATTCATAGCATTATTCCCAGAGCCCAGCATTAATAAATCACTGAACACATACTTAGAAATACTTGGCCTCCTAAAATGAATTTTACTGAAAAAAAAATCCACAAATATTTCTATTTTCCACTTTAACACAGATTCAAATTTTAAGCAAAAATTCCATTTGTTTCATCTATATCTTTGTTCCTGGATTACCCTGAATTAAAACCTGGATATTATATATTTCATTTGTTAGTATTTCAGAATCCATCTCTAAAAGGACATTTTTTTCTTAATTTTTTTAACATTTATTCATTTTTGAGAGACAGAGCATGAGTGGGGGAGGGGCAGAGAGAGGGAGACACAGAATCTGAAGCAGGCTCCAGGCTCTGAGCTGTCAACACAGAGCCTAAAGCAGGGCTCAAATTCACGAACTGTGAGATCATGACCTGAGCTGAAGTCGGACATTTAACCAACTGAGCCACCCAGGAGCCTCTAAAAGGACATTCTTAGAAAAAAATTTTACAGTTTGTTTTGAATCAGGATCCAAATACGGCCATATCCTGCAACTGCTCATTATGTCTCTCCACTGTCTTCTGGTCTATAGACCGCCCCCGCCCCCCCATCTCTCTTTTATCTTTGCAATTCTTTTGCTGAAGAAACTAAACACGTGTCCTACAGAGTTTCTTCCAGTTTGGATTTTGCAGTTTCATTTTCATTGTGCTACTAACATGTTCTTCTATTCATGTGCAGTATTGCCTTACTCCAAATCAGTATAACTGCATCAGAAGTTCAGGGTCTCTTTCCCAGAAAGCCAACATTATGGCATATTTCTTGGCCTTGCATTTCGGGGAGTCTTTAAAGTATCTTTCCAGCCTTCTCTGCTCTTGATGACTGCTCAAGTTTAGTATGTCATGGCTTGCCCACTGGACTCAGATGTTGGTGTGGGCTTTAGGGCCAGGCACAGCACTGGAGAAAGGAAAGGATGAGGCTTTCTGGAAACTGTGACTTTTAATTTCTAAAATCAAAAAATAGATATTTTAACTATTTGAACAATACAGAAAAGCCATGAACTCAGGGTAAGAAGGGGTAGGAAAACCTAAACTGTGACAAATTGCTGGAGTCTCACAGTGGAAGAGTCTAAGAGTTAAAAACTCCAGGGAAGAGGGGAACTTTCCCAACTTGGTAAAGACTAGCTACAACAAACACCTACAGCTAATATCACGCTTGGTGGAAAAACTCAAAGCTTCCCCACTAAGATCAGGTACAAAGCAAGGAAGTCCCTTTTCACTGCTGCTTTTCAACATTGTACTAGAAGTCCTTGCTAATGCAATAAGGCAAGGAAAGGAAGTAACAAATACACAGATTGGGGAGGAAGATACAGAATTTCTTTGTTTGCAGATGACATTAATGTCTTTATAGAAAATCCAAAAGAATTGGCAAAACAAACAAACAAAACCCCACAACAACCCCAGAACTAACAACCAGGTATAGCAAAGTTGTGGGATAGAAGGTTAATATACTAAAGTCAACTGCTTTCCTATATTCCTTAATGGAAAGGTAGAATTTGAAATTAAAAACACATCATCCTTTACATTAGTACCCCAAAAATGAATACTTATGTATGAACCCAACAAAATATGTATGAGATCTAGGGGCACCTGGTTGGCTCAGCAGGTTAAATGTCCGACTCTTGATTTTGGCTCAGGTCATGATCTCATGGTTGTGGGATCAAGCCCAGAGTCAGGCTCCATCCTGGGCATGGGACCTGCTTAAGGTTCTCTCTCTCTCCCTCTCCCTCTGCCCCTTCCCTGCTTATGTTCTCATATGCATACACACTCTCTCTCAAAAAAATAAAATAAAATAAAACATGTAAAATATCTATAGGAGGGAAACTACAAACTTCTGAAGAGCAAATCAAAGAACTAAATAAATGAATATCTGTGTTAATGGATAAGAAGACTCAATATTGTCAAAATGTCAATTTTCCCTACGTCGATCTACAGAGTCAATGCAACCCTAATCAAAATCCCAGCAAGTTACTTTGTGGTTAACAACAAACTGATTCTAAAGTTTGTATGAAGAAGCAAAAGTCCTAAAATAGCCAACGAGGTATTGAAGGAGAAGGACAAAGTTGGAGGACTGATGCTACTCAACTTTATGACTTACTATATAAAGCTACAGTAATCAAGACAGTGTGGTATTGTCCAAGGAACAGACAAGCAGATCAGTGGAGCAGAAGAGAGAGCCAAGAAATAAACCCATATAAATATCACCACCTGATCTTTGACAAAGGAGCAAAAACAATACAATGGAACAAAGACAGTTTCTTCAACAATGGTACTGGAAAAACTGGACATCCACAAAGAAATGAATGTTGACACAGACTTCACATCCTTTACAAAATCAAACTCAAAGGGATCACCAACCTAAATGTAAAAGGCCAAACTATAAAACTCCTAAAAATAACATAGAAGAAAACCTAGATGATCTCGATGATGCCTTTTTAGATTCAACACCAGAGACACAATCCATGAAAGAAATAATTGAGGGCGCCTGGGTGGCTCAGTTGGTTAAGCAAACAACTCTTCATTTTGACTCAGGTCATGATCGCATGGTTCATGAGTTCAAGCCCCACACGGGGTTCCGCAATGTCACAGTGTGGAGCCTGCTTGGGATTCTCTCTCTCCCTCCTTCTCTGCCCCTCCCTCATGTGTGCGTGTGTTCTCTCTCAAAATAAATAAATAAAAATTTTAAAGAGAAATAACTGATAAACAAGACTTCATTAAAATTCAAAACTTCTGTTCTGCAAAAGACAATGTGAAGAAAATGAGAAAACAAGCCACAGACTGGGAGAAAACATTTGCTAAACACACACAACTGATAAAAGACTGTTACCCAAAATATACAAAGAACTCTTAAAACTCAACAAAAAGAAAACAACTACAAAATAGTCCAAAGACTATAATAGACACCTCACCAAAGAAGATACACAGATGGCAATTAAGCATAGGAAAAGATGCTCCACATAACGTGTCATTAGGGAAATGCAAATTTAAACAATGAGATACCACCCTACACCCATTAGAATCACCAAAATCCAGAGCATTGACATCAGCAAATGCTGGCAAGGAAGTGGAGCAACAGGAACTCTCACCCATTGCTGGTGGGAATGCAAAATGATACAGCCACTTAGATTACCTATGTCCATACAGAAACCTGCACACGTATCAGTTTATAGCAGCATTATTCATAATTGCCAAAGCTTGGAAGCAACCAAGATGTTCTTCAGTAAGTGACCAGATAAATGAGACATGGAAGGACATTAAGTGCATTTTATTAAGTAAAAGAAACCAATCTGAAAAGGCTAAATCCTGAGTGATACCAACTATATGACATTCTGGAGAAGGCAAAATTACAGAGACAGTAAAAAGACCAGTGGTTGCCAGAGGTTGGTTAAGGGTGTGGGGAATGAATTTGGTCACAGCGTTATAAGATGCATATTTTAACCTATGTCTCTCTGACTGCAAAACGCATGCGTTTTTTTTCTTTTTGTTTTTCTAATGTTCATTATTTTTGAAAGACAGAGCAGGGGAGGGGCAGAGAGAGGGGGAGACAGAGAATCTGAAGCAGGCTCTGCGCTGACAGCAAAGAGCCCAACGCAGAGCTCAAATTCACAAACCGTGAGACTGTGACCTGAGCTGGTCAGATGCTTAGCCAACTGAGCAACCCAGGCACCCCAAAATGCATGCTTTTTTCTACCCCAACACTATCTCCACTGAAAAACTGCAACCAGGGTCAGAAATTCACTGACATAGATTCCAAAATCTGCCTGTAGTGCTAAAGCATGGACAGGAATCTGAGTCTTCCAGCTGCGAAAACAAAAGTTCTTCTTAAAATGAGTCTAAGTCCTGTTATGATACACTGGTATTTTTTAATTTCATTAAAAAAAAATTTGACAACCACATCATTGGCACACACTGGCCTTTACACATGGCCATGAGACTTCCCCAGCTTTTGGAGGTCTCTATAAACACAAATTCATGACTGCAGGCTAAAGTCAAATAGTTATTTAAACAAAATCAATTGTCTTCCTATAAATCTTATCATAGGCCAAATATCCTCACATGTCCGAACCTGGAGTTGAAATAATTGTAACATCTTGGACCCCCAGGTGGCCTATGTGCCAACTATTCTTAGCAGCAGACTTGACTTCCCCTCCCTGAATCACCGCTTCTTACAGCATCATCACTGCAACCCCTGGCCTTCTTCCTGTACCACCGCTATTCACCTCCTAGGAAAGGCGTGAGGCCTTGCAGAGATCCTGAGGAGTCACAGCTCACTACCAAGAAGCCAGTGTGGAAATCAACACCACATGTCAGATGCCATTTGCTGAGACTTCCTTATGCTGCATGTGCATTAGCTCATGGAATTCTCAGAACAGCCCTAAAAGATACCTACTACTAATGTTCTCATTTTCCAGATGAGGAAACTGAGGTCTAGATGTTAACTGACTTGCATGGTGGAATAGTTAGGATTCAAACCCAGACAGTCTAACTCTGGAATTGTCACCCTAAAGGGCTCACACTGCTCAGTCCATCAAGAGACAATGGCAAGGCACCTAAGAGAGCAGAGTTTATCTATACCACACTAAGTAGGAATAAATGGTCTGGGCAATCCTACCTTTACATGGTCACACTGTTATTCAGAGACTCTGCTGAGTGGCCAACTTGGCAGGTGTCAGTCATTAAATAAAACGAAGCCCTTACCTTTATTCATGTGTATCATTCAAACTTGAAAATCTTTACTAACACCTATTTCTATAGTAACTAAAAGAATGAAAAAAATATTCATAAACATAAAATTTCTGTATGTTATAGCTGTTAACATATCACTGATTGCTACCAAAGCTCAATTATTTTTAATGTCTAAATAGAACCTATTCTATTCATTGTTTAATAGATGTATTTATAAAAGGCCATATCAACACTATTTATAAATATGTACATGGCATTTATGAAACAAATAAGCAATTAGCAACATTAGGTGTCATTTGAGGATTATATCTCAGGGTTGTGTACCCAAGGCTAAACACTAAGCCTTTCTAACAGTATTCTGTCCCAATTGTTCACCTATCTTAAGTACACTTCTCTCAAGGCTCCTGTTGGGTCAGTCCTAAGCACTAATGACCACACCATAATCTGTGCCTACACCCAGTTCTCTGCATTTACTCACGCTGCTAGTACCTAAGTCCACTGAGGCTTTTTTTTCCTCCCAGTAAACTCTACTCCTACCATGGGGCTCGAACTCACAACCCTAAGATCAAGAGTCACATGCTCTACTGACTGAACCAGCCAGGCGCCCATTCACTGAGGCCTTTTAATTCATATTTAGCCAAAGTGACTACAATGTAAGGATATGAAATCAGTTTTGTCAGCCTGTTGCTTCTTTGATAACTTTATCAAACATTGTTGATACCCTTTGCATTTTCTCCATCTAATCAATAAAAAAATATATACAACTGATTTCTATTATACTAAAAAATTACAATATTTATCTTAGCTCAATGTCTAACCTGTAAAAGTTAGAGATTAAACACAGAAAAGCAAGAGGTTTCAATTTTTTTAATACTATTGTTACATTAATAAAATATATTTTATTTTACTTTTTAATGTTTATTTATTTTGAGAGAAAGAGAGAGAGAGTACACATGCAAGTGGGGTAGAGACAGAGAGAGGGAGACAGAGAATCCTAAGCAGACTCCATGCTCAGCACAGAGGCAGCCCCCAGGTTAGATCACTGGGCTAGATCTCATCCCTGAGCCAGAAAATCAAGAGCAGGATGCTTAACCAACTGAGACACCCAGGTGCCCCATAAAATATATTTAAAATACTACATGTTCAGGGGTGCCTGGGTGGCTCAGTTGGTTAAGCTTCTGACTTCGGCTCAGGTCATGATCTCACGGTTTGTGGGTTCAAGCCCACAAAGTCAGGCTCTGTGCTGACAACTGGGAGCCTGGAGCCTGCTTCAGATTCTGTGTCTCCCTCTCTCTCTGCCCCTCCCCCACTGGCACTCTGTGTGTGTGTCTCTCTCAAAAATAAACATTAAAAAAATTTTTTTAAATACCAGTTCAAGTAACAAATACTGTTGTTCTATATCATTAATATTGTTACATTAGTCAGTGTTCTTGGTCTTAGGAGATATGCAAACTGAACTACTTAGGAGTCTGGAACTCACTGGCCAAGGGTTCAAAAATAATATGTATATATAGAATGAGAAAATAAACCAAATGTGGCAAATGTTAACAACTGGAGAATCTGGGTGAGGGGTTTATGAAGTTCTTTGCACTATTCTTACAACTTTTCAGCAAGCTTTAAAATATCTTGAAATAAAAGCCCTACAAATTTAATCATTCCAGATCATCTGGGGCCAGACCTCGACAGCAATTTGTACCTGGTTTATTTCTCATTACATCAATTAGGGGGAGGACACAGTTTCTTAAACAGCCAGCGTTTATAAAGAGGACTTTCAGCAAAGCACGACAGACAACATTGCTTGTTTAATTATTAATCCTCTGGTTGTCTACAGAAGGTAACAAACCATGTCAGCTGTTGGTTAAAATTACTATTTTGCTTAACTATGTTGTTTCTTCTGATTTACAGTAAAAATCTCACGAAGGGGAAAAAAAAATCGGTGATCTAGGAAAGGACTCTCAATACCGAGGTGGGAATCGAGGATGTTAAACTGGATTATGAATCGGAATCACAACGCAGCGTCCCACCTGGTAGTAGCTGGCTTTGGTCTCGATCATCAGCTGCTGGGTCGAGATTATCTTTTTCCTGCGTTTACACTCTTCCTTGAGTAACTTGATCTCGCCGGCCTGCTTGGTGAGGAGCTTCCTGCTCTGCTCGCCATCGGCCAGGCTCAGGCGCAGCCGCTCTTCCAGGTGGTGCAGCTGCGAGGTGAGGAACTCCTGCGAGTGCAGCAGGTACTCGATGGTGAGCTGCGCCAGGCGGATGAGCTTCAGCAGCACCGGATCCACCCCCGACTGGCAGTGCGGGCACTTCTCGTCCTCCAGCTTGCAGAAGGTGATGTTCATGATGTTCTCCTGCAGCGTGAGCACGTCCACGGCGCCCGCCACCTTGTCCACGTCGATGGCGCTCAGCCGCCGCCAGTCGACGCTCTCCAGCCGCGGCCGGAATTGGAAGAAGGGCAGGGGGACCGACGCCACGCTGGGGGGGCCACAGGCCATCGTGGCCGCTCCCGCCGCGGCAGCTGCTGCGGGGGCGTCGGGTCCTTCCAGGCCGCTGGCCAGCGGGTAGTAGACGTGCTTCTGAAAGGGCTGCGGGGAGGAGGCAGCGTAGGGGTGGTGAGGGTGCTGGGAGTCCCGGGGAGCCCCGGCCGCCCCCAGTCCCACATCGCCAGGCAGCCCGACCTCCCCGCTCTCACTTACCATGCTTGGAAGCAAACCCGCGGCCTCAGCGGGTATCCGAGGAGGGGGCGGTCCCGTCTACCCGGCCCCGGCCGCCTCCCGGGCCGCCGCCGCCCCACCCTTCGGGAGCGGGAGATGGCCTGGTCTCGGGCGGCGGCGGCGGCGGCCTAAGGTCTGGGCGTCCAGGCCGTTGCTATGGCAGCGCCCTGACCCGGACTTAGAGCAAAGGGCGCGCCAGCCCCCGCACAGTCAGCGTGCGCCCAGGGCCCTGCGGGACCAGAGGAGACCTCGTGGGCGAGCCCGTCCACGGAAGAGGGCACTTCCTGAGCGCCAGCTCACCGGGCCACCACCCTCCCTGGCTCTGGGGCTGAGCCTCCCTGTCCTTAAGGAGTGGGGAGCCACATCTCCGGGAACTTTCCGTTCCGGCCGCTAGCCTCCGGTTATTCACCCCTGTCCTCACCTTAGATTTTGAGATCAGAAATGCCTATTCATCCTCCTCTTTTACACACAGACTTAAGAAACGTTAAACAAAACTATGTAAAATTAAATGGGATGGAGGGGAATTGGCTTCAAAACAGCAGGAAGACACTTTTGGGGCTATAACAGAAATATTCTGTTTTGATTGTGCTTGCTGTTTGTTGATTACCCGGGTATATACATTTGCCAAAACTTATCGAATTGTGCATTGAAAATTAAGGGTGCATTTGTACATTATATCTCAATAAAGTTTTAAAAATTAAAATAGTGGCAGAGCTAATTATATCTGACGGCAGGCTTTCTAAATTTCTTACACCTGAAATACTTTTTAAAATGGGGTCTCTTTTCCTCTATGGATTGCCTACATATAAAAATAAGATACTGGTAAGTACAAGACACTGATAAAAGTACAAATTAAGGGGCGCCTGGGTGGCTCAGTCGGTTAAGTGTCCGACGTCAGCTCAGGTCACGATCTCGATCTCGCGGCTTTTGAGTTGGAGCCCCGCACGAGCCCCGCACGCATTGGGCTCTGTGCTGACAGCTTGGAGCCTGGATCCTGCTTCGGATTCTGTGTCCTCTCTCTCTGCCCCTCCCCCGCTCATGCTCGCTCTCTCTCTGTCTCAAAAGTAAATAAACATTAAAAAAAAAAGTACAACTTAAGGAACTTCCACAGATACTATTAATACTTTTTGTACTTGTCTTCCCAAAAGGATACCTTTTCAAAATGTGAAGGTAAAAAAATTATATATATATAAGTATATAAATATAAATATATATATATATGGAGGGGAACTTTAACCATCAGCTTTGTCCCATCAAGTTTTAGAGGGCCCCGGTGTTTACCTTACAAACTTGTGAGGCAGCTGCATTCTGTGATCTGCAGAGATCTGCAGCATCTGCTGCTAGTTGCTCTAGCAGCAACTTGTAGACATCAGGCCTTTCATTCTTGGGGTCTTTTGGGTGATGCCTGTGGCTACCACAGAGATCAATGAGCTGAGGAAAAGCCAGACATTCCTCAATCCACCGGGGTGTCCCTGCGTGGACCAACCATCAGGAATTTTTTTTTCTTTCCTAACAGCCAGATATGTGAGTAGGAGAAAGGAAAATACCATTCAGAGTAACTTCAAGCAAAGTTGTAATATCAAATATTTTTAGCACTCCCAGATATTGTGAACTAGAAATAAATCCATATAAAAACATCCAAGAAATAAAGCATGCAGTTCATATGACTTCATATAAACTGTACATCCAAACAACTTTTAATGGGTCTTTAGGAAAAAAGAACTATTAACGGTTCACTGCAGCCAGTATAAAATTAAAGATCTAGGTTCAAAGTTTGATTCTTCCATATACTTGCTGCTTGACCTAGAACAAGTTATGTCAGTCCTAGGCCTCAGTTTCCCTATCTGTTTAAAGGACGTCAGGTTACCGACCTGGCAGGTCTGTGTCCTGTGGGCTCCATCCACTGGACTGCAGGATCAGCGGGAACAAGGGCCGTGATTTCTTTTGCTCACCGTGTGTCCCCAGCACCTAACAACGGACAGGCACAGTGAGGAGCTGAGAATTTGCCAAATGGACACGTGGATAAAGAATGATTGAATGGATTAGGCGCTTAAATAACTGTTGGCTCCCGGCCGGTATCCCTCCTATTTTCTGTGCCTCTGGCCTCTTAAGGAATTCACCCGTGCTCTGGGCCCAGGCCCTTGGAGCTGAATGAGAGGGCTGGTCCGCACGCCCCCACTGCGGTCCAGGGAAGAGGCGCGCGGGACTGAGGTGCCCATCTCTGTTCGCCGCCGCCACTCCGGCCCAGAGCGCCGCGCTGCTGGCCATCCTTGCCCCTTTGGTTGAATCTCGGTCGCAAGATGGCCGGAACAGGAAAGAAGGGGGCACGCTTTCCCGTTCCCTCCGTCCCCCATCCCGGGGCTGGGCAGCAGCCCCGCGCGGCGCAACCAGTCCTTGGTGCACTGCAGGGCCGGCCAGCTGAACCCGCAAAGACAAAGGCCGGGCTGGGTGGGCTCCAGCGAGGGCTCGGCGCCACCCGTTAGAAGGTAAACTGAGGGTGGGGGCTGCCGCAGCCTTGCCAGCGGGGTCTGCAGTGCCTCGGCTCGCAGCCGGGGAAAGCGGGCGGAGGCCCTGGCTTCGCGGGCCCCGAGATGCGCGGTCCGCCGCAAGCTCCCAAGGTCTCCGGGCGCATCCCGGGCCTCGGCTCACCCCAGTTGCGCGCTCCTTGGCGGGCGCCGGGCGCTGCAGGCGGACTGGGGCGACGCTGGGGGCCCAGACCCCAGAGGCGCTGCTGGCGCAAGCGGGGCCGGCGGAGGCAGAGGAGCAGCCGAGCGGGAGGCGGCGGGCCGGCTCCTTCTTCCAGGGCGCAGGATGAAGCCTGTCTGGTTTGGGCAAGTTGCGGCGTGGCGGGCCTGGCGCCGTTGGGGCCTTTCCAGACTCGCGGCCGCTGGCGCCTTGGGATCCCCCACCCCCCACCCGCCCCCCTCCCCTCTGCGATCTCCCTTCGGCCTCTCCTCTCGGCGTCCCAGCTCCTCTGGCAGCTGGGCGGGACCGCGCGCGTCTAGACCGCAGCACTAAAATGCGCTCCGCCAATCCCGCCGTTGGTGCAGACACGTGGTGCCGGGGCGCGCTCTGTTGCTGGCGTGGGATGTTCTTCCCAGAAAGGCTTTTCAAAGAGAAACCAGGTTCAGTCCAATCCTTCGGGTGGCCTGGCCCTCACCATAGGGGCTTTCTGTGAACTCGCTCCCAAGAAGAGAGGAGTTTTCATTGCAGAAGTCTGCAGATGCAAGGAACCTTAAAGAGGCTATCTAATGCAGCTGTGCATTTGAGTGACGTGGAAAACGGGATTAGGGTCTGTGCACAGAAGCACATACGGAGTAAACCCACGTAGGTTTCCGCGTTCTTTCGGTTTTGTCCACTTCAGGACGCGAGGCACGTATCTCTGTTGGTACAAAGTTTGACAGTGGGGGGAGACGGGATGTCGCAGTTCAAGAGTAGTGTAGTTATTTTTTTAACCTAAAATTGGAACACTTGGTCTGACAATTGGACAAAATTCAGTATTTTAAAATAAGTAGTAATCCGGAAAGTATGTATTCATGTATCATTTATAACAGCCATGAGCTTGACCCAGATTGAGGAATTTGAGTGCGTATTTTGCATAATTTTAGCGTCTGCTCTAGCAAAAAAAATGTTCTTCACTTAGAAAGGAGTAACTACAGAATCTTTTCAGGATGGTAACATGTTTTCCCTGTGATTCTCCCTGACCCAATCAATTTTGTACCGCATTTTATTTAGCACAAGTCTTCAAGCATAGTAGTAGCTTAATAAGTATTTATGTGAATTCCTTCCTTTAGTTTTTACTTGAAATCATGAGGCCTTGCACAGCCTTGGTGAGATTTTTAAATGTGTTGAATTTTAAAATGCTTCAATTCGAAAGTGAATCCAAGATCCCATAAGAATCCTCTAAAGTAGAATGGGTAGGGGGCACCTGAGTGGCTCCCTGGGTTAAGCTTCTGACTTGGGCTCAGGTCATGATCTCACAGTTGGTGAGTCTGAGCCCTGCCTCGGGCTCTGTGCTGATAGCTCAAAGCCTGGAGGCTGCTTCAGACTGTGTATCTCCCTCTCTCACTGTGCCTCCCATGTTCATGCTCTGTCTCTCTCTCTCTCTCAAAAATAAATAAACTTAAAAAAAAAATTAGAATGGGTAAAGATCTCTAGGTAGAATTTTCAGGCATTATGAAGTAGAAAGGCCATTGCTTTTGCAAAGTCTATGCTCTGTAGCCCTTTCTGGTATGTGTGTGAGTGTGTGTGTGTGTGTGTGTGTGTGTGTGTGTGTAGCATGATAGTTGAACATTATTTGATGATACACCATTTGAGTTCCTCATATCCATCATTCCCCACGGTCAGTACCTTACCCCACATATATGGAGTTGGAAGAAATAAAGTGAACCAGTTGACTTTAGTAAGGCATGGCAATCATTCATACATTCTTGATTCTTTCAAACTTCTCATACCAGTTAGCACAGCCCAGCAGGAAGTGGTTATGATAATTACACAATTCGCTTTTAAGAAGCTGTGTAGGGGGGCACCAGGGTGACTCAGTCAGTTAAGTGTCAGACTTCAACTCAGGTCATGATCTTGGGGTTCACAAGTTCGAGCCCTGCATCAGGCTCTGTGCTGACAGCTCAGAGACTAGAGCCTGCTTCAGAATCTGTCTCTCTGCGCCTCCCCTGCTCATGTTCTGTCTCTCTCTCTCAAAAAAAAAAAAAAAAAAAAAAAAAAAAAAAAAAAAAGAAAAGAGAAAGAAAGAAAAGAAAAAGAAACTAAGTATCTATCTCCAATAGACAATGAGAACTTCAGGTATTCTAGCATGTTGAGCATGTAGTAAATGCTCAGATAAGTATTTTTTGAGGACAGAAATATCCTAAAAAAGGAAAATAGAAATATTGATGAATATTGATACTTTTTTTTAATTTTTTTTTAACGTTTTATTCATTTTTGAGACAGAGAGACAGAGCATGAACGGGGGAGGGGCAGAGAGAGGGAGTCACAGAATTGGAAGCAGGCTCCAGGCTCTGAGCCATCAGCCCAGAGCCCGACGCGGGGCTCGAACTCACGGACCGCGAGATCGTGACCTGAGCCGAAGTTGGCCGCCCAACCGACTGAGCCACCCAGGCGCCCCAGGTGAATATTGATTCTTATAGTAAGTAAACAAAAATGTAGTTTAATTTATTTCAAAATTTTGTTTCTATTTCTCTTGTTTGAAAATAGCAAGTGTGAGAAAATGAAAATTACATTGAGGTAGGCAGTTGGCGTAGTGATTAGCACCGTTTATTATCATTTTTTTAAGTGTATTTATTTTGAGAGACAGAGAGTGAGAGAGCATGGAAAAGGGGCAGGGAGAGGGAGTGACCGAGAATCCCAAGCAGACTCCACAGTATCAGCACAGGGTCCAATGTGGGGCTTGATCTCACAAACCGTGAGATCATGACCTGGGCCAAAATCAAGAGTTAGATGCTCAACTGACTAAGCTACCCAGATATCCCCACATCGATTTATCATTAAACACAATCAGGCCTTACATGAGTAAAACCAAGATTAGATACCGAAAGTGGGACTATGAAGCAAAATACCTAAAATGTATTGAACCAGACGATACATGTCATGTATGCCCTTATTTTGATCACCTGACTAATGTCTTTTAGTCATAAGTATAATATCCTATATATAGTATGAACAGTCTGTAAAATGTATATGCAAAATTTGAGGAGTAATAGAATGAATACTTGTATACTCACCATCCAGGTTAAGAAATAAAACATTCCTAGCATTTTGGAAATCCCTCTCTATGAACCCCCACTATCACGTCCGTCTCTACCTTCCTATTTAACAATTGTCCTAACTTTTGGGTTAAGTCATTCCCTTTTCCTTGTAATTTATACGCTATATGTATATCCATTATTATACATTATATTCTTTACTTTTGAAAAACTGAGTAGCAAGCCCAAACTCTGTAAAGATGAGTCAGATGACTACCTGGGCCCATACTGCCTTTACACGTCAGCAAGAGGACTTTCACCCCAGCCTGGCTGTTTAGAAAAGTCCAAGGAGCTAGTGGACCAGGCCCTCTAGCAGCCTGTGCTTTCCCATTCTAGACCATGTCCCAGCTGCACGGAAGCCCAGAATTTCCTCCATAAACAGCCATGCTGACTTCCAGAACCTGCAAGGGCTGCTTCCCAAGTCTGTCTTCTCAGAGATGGACTGCTGCTTATGGTTAGCACATGGGATGGCCTAACCATTTTAGCACTTCTAACAGAGTTATTCAAAAGCACTAGATAGTGTAGACATACAGGTTGGTGCTTATACACCTGTGCACACCAAGCCCCTCACTTGTTCGGATGGTGCCAGCTGGGAAGAGAAGAGTTGCTGCCCTGGGAGCTTGGCTGAGAATCCAAGAACTCTGCCTTCAAACCTGGCTTTTCAGCGCCAGCTTCCTTTGAGGACCTTAAAATGGGGTGCTGCTGGCAGGCAGTTATAGATGCATATTGCAAACTCTAGGGTAACCATTAAAAAAGTTAAAAAGAGAAGTATTACTGATATGCTAAGAGAGAAGATAAACAGAACGATATATAAAGTGCTCAGTAAAGGGGCACCTGGGTGGCTCAGTTGGTAAAGCGTGCGGCTCTTGATCTCCGGGTTGTGAGCTCAAGCCCCATGTTGGGTGTAGAGATGACTTAAAAAAAAATCTTTAAAGAAATTACTTAAAAAATAAAGTGAAATAAAATAAAATGCTCAATTAAAACCAGAGGGGGCAGGAAAAGAGGGAGAAAAGAAATCAAGAACAAGTACAATGAATAGAAAATAGTTACAAACATGTAAGATGATAACCCAATTATATCAATAATCATTTTAAATGTGAATGGCCTATGCCATTTGCAACTACGTGGATGGAACTAGATGGTATTAAAGCAGATTTCAGAACAAGGAAGATGGTCAGGGATTTAAGAGGTACTACATAATGATGAAGGAATTTATGTTCCAGAAGGACATAATGATCCTTAACATGTATGTACAGTTGACCTTTGAACGATGCAGGGGTTAGGGGTGCTGACCCCCAAACAGTTGAAAATTCATATATGACTTTTAAATCCCCCAAAACTTAACTACTGATAGGCTACTATTGACTGGACATCTTACTGATAACATAGTCATGTTATATACTGCATTCTCACAATAAAGTAAGCTAAAGAAAAGAAATGCTATTGAGAAAATCATAAAAGAGAGAAAATGCATTTACAGTACTGTACTATATTGAAAAAAAAATCAATGTATAAATGGACCCGTGCAGATCAAACCCGGGTTGTTCAATGGTTGACTATACTGCATCCAACAACAGAACACATGTTCTTCTCAAACTTGCACAGAACATTCAGGAAGATAGACCACATTCAAGGCCATTTAACACACCCTAACAAATGTAAGAGAATAGAAATCATGCAAAATATATTCTCAGGTAACAACAGAATTAAATTAGAAATCTATAGAAGAAAGATAGCTGGAAAATTCCAAAATATTTGGAGATAAAACAACATACTTCTATGTAGGACATGGCTCAAAGAAGAAACCTCGAGAGAAATTTTTAATTTGGGACTAAATAAAAAAGAGAACTTACCAAAATGTGTGAGATGCAGTGAAAGTAGGGCTTAGAGGGATATTTGCTGGTTACAAGCAAGTCACTTTTACTTACACCCAAGGGGACAGCAGTTAGTTTTGCCTTTTCAAGGGAGGAAGCCTCAAAGATTTTGAGGCCATATTTTGAAATCACCACAGCAACCCATACCTCCCTTTGGTTGTTCTCTGTGGCCTAAGTAGTGAAATGGCCTGGTGGCAATTTCAAGTTAGAATTTAACTGAGCAGCTCATGGTGGCTCAGTCGGTTAAGTCTCTGACTTGGGCTCAGGTCATGATCTCGCAGTTCGTGAGTTTGAGCCCCACATCGGGCTCTGTGCTGACAGCTCAGAGCCTGGAGCCTGCTTCGGATTCTGTGTCTTCATCTCTCTCTCTCTACCCCTCTGCCGTTCATGCTCTGTCTCTGTCTCTCTCAAGAATAAATATTTAAACAAATTAAAAAAAAAAACCACAAAAATTTAATTGAACCATTAATGTATTGCCTTGAACTGACTCAGATCTGGAAGACAGGTTAAAAACAAAAACAAAATCCCAAACCTGTCAAGGAAGGTGGCTCAGTCCTGGCGCTTGTGGTGGCGGGGGAAGGGATCATACGAATCAACTCAGGACGTATGGTTTCATGACATGCCACACTTTGGAGCCACCTGATTAATTTATCACAACTGGGGGGGGATATCCACAGGGGCCGGAGTATTTTAATTGGAATCTGATTGCCATGGCCACGGTACTGCCTGCCAGGATAACCAAGTGCAGTTTACCCCTGGTGGTTAGCAGCTTTCACATGGGCACACGCATCTTGAGCTCCTCCCGTTCCCCTGAGATCTGGGAGCCCATCCCAGTGACAGCGCTCGCACTCAGCATTCCGTGTTGAGAGAAGGCTTTTTGTACTGAGCTGTCACCTCTCTTAGGAGACGGATACAGAATCTGTTCACTACACCTTCATGCCTCCTTCCTTAAATGTATCTTCTTGCTCTGCAGAGGCTGGAAAGCTAAAACCCATGCCTTTCTCAGACTCCTTTCCAGCTCATATTCTGGAAGCAAATTGGTTTCTGCCAATTAGATACACTCTTGAATGACATGAAAGAGAGAAGTGGGACAGGAACTATTTGCCTGCCGTCGTTTTTGCTGGCAAGCAAGGCTATGCGGATCAGTGTCAGTAGGTAAAGGCAGCTGTTGAACTAAGCGTGTCTAGGCACAACTCTCAACAGCATCAAGTGGCTGTTGAGACAGCGGTGCCTTTTTCTCTTATCAGAGGATCAAACTCCAGAATTTCACAGCTCCGATGCTGTCCTGCCCTCCACACACTCCTGTATCTCTGTTATGATTTTGCAAGCATCTAATTGGGTGCAATTATCTTACTGCTTAAACTACCTGCAGTGGTTTCACTTTTCCTACCATAACACTGGTTCCCCTTAACTGTCTATATGTTTTGTTATGAAAATGAAAGTTTATGTCAAAAAATGTGGTGGTGGGGAGCTGCCTGGACTAGGTGAGCATCATCTATCCAATCCTTTATTCCCTTTTCCTCGAGTCTCTGTATTCTTTCCTTTAGACTTGTTAAGGGATTTCTGACTTTTGAGATGTAATTGGTCGTGGGACAAAGTTCTGTACACATTTACATCGAATGGTCTTTCCCCAACTTGTTATGCACTGAATACACAATCTCTGGAGGTTCCCCGTATCTGTACATTCTTCCAGGTAGAATATGGGGACCGTGCTCCTGATCTAACAACCTCAAAGTCTAGTTCCCCATTCTCCAAGTTTCAGAGGGGACATAGTTTAGCAAATTTCTACAACTTCTTCTAGACTTCTAACTCTGGTGTATCAGTTGTCAGGATTACCTCCCCCTCCGCCTCCCCCTACCAGGGCCATGTGAAATTTGTGGCTGATTGCCATAGCAACCATGTGACTTGGGCTCTGAGGGAAATTATTAGTTCTCACATGCAAAGGTGGCAACGTGCCCTTGGCCAAAGAAAGCAGGGTGAGGGGTTATTTCAAGATGGTTTGAGGATTTCAGTTTCCTTTATGTCAGTTCCTCTCAAACTTTCATCAGAGTCCCCCCGCTCCCCATCAGAGCTGTGAAGACATCCTAAACCTGACAGCTATGAGCCCACCTGAGAGTCTCTGATTTAGTAGGTCTGGGGCAGGGCTAGAAAATTTGCATTTCTAGCAAGTTCTCAGGGGATGCCAATACCATCTCAAAGATGCACTTCATTCAGTCCTACAAATCCTCTTCAATGTTGCCTTTCCCACTAGCCTGGATGCACTCCCTCCTGATCATTTCTCCAACCTTCATGTGAAAGACGTACAGAGACTTGCAAAGTCAACTCGCAAAATCAGTTTCTGGGTTTGGTTTGTACGTCTTCAACCTTACAGCTTTAGAGAGGAACCGATTTTTTTTTTTTCAAAGTTGCAGAAAAAACTGGCATATCACCAAGATGAAATTTTGAGATTTGATTTTGTTCTCTTGTTTTAAGTTATACATTGAGTGAAAAAATGACCATCATACCTGGTTGTCCGCCATTCGTCATCCCTTTAATTTGGTCAGGGAAGCAACTATGAGGCTCCCAGAGCCCCAAACTTATTGAATATTAACAGGAGTCTCAGATTCTTTTGCCTCATAGTAGTCAAATAAATAACTAATTCCAAACACCCCACATTTCCCCATGGGTGCTCTTTTTTCTGGCACCACTTTCCCTGTTAATTAAGGTTCTTTGCTTGTCAATAACAGAAACTGATTCTGGCCTGGGGTGACTGGCAGGATAGTAGGTAGTTCACATTATCAAAGGAGAAATCGATCAGCCTTCATGAAAGACAGTAACCAGGTGAGATCCAGAGCTCTCTGTAACTCAAGGCAATCCCCCTGCCCCATCTACCCTCAGCCCTTTGAAATTCTACTCCAGATTCCATTCCTGTGAGAGGGAATGTGACGGACCTAGTGTGGATCATGTATTTGATGGACCCTAAGGTGGTAGTAGGAAAAGGGGCTTTGATAGAGATACCGTCAGTGGTTCAGAACCCAACACGATTGCATGGAGAGTGGCGTGAAACTCCCCAAAAGGAAGATATTCCAAGCAGAAGGGTAACAGATGTCTGTCTAGTCTGAACAGTACTGACTCTCTTTTACCACCCAGCTCTACGACCTTGCTTTTAGGAAAGGTATCCTGATGCTTTTCTTCAACAGGTTCTCTCTCCCTGAAGCGAAGGGTCAAGATTTAAAGATGCAGATAACACAGGACAAAGGATAGCACCTTTCTTTTCTTTCTTTCTTTCTTTCTTTCTTTCTTTCTTTCTTTCTTTCTTTCTTTCTTTCTTATTTTGTAATTTACATCCAAGTTAGTTAGCATATAGTGCAACAATGATTTCAGGAGTAGATTCCTTAATGGGCCTTAGCCATTTAGCCCCCCCCCCCCCCACAACCCCTCCAGTAACCCTCTGTTTTTTCTCCATATTTAATAAGAGTCTCTTATGTTTTGTCCCCCTCCCTGTTTTTATATTATTTTTGCTTCCCTTCCCTTATGTTCATCTGTTTTGTATCTTAAAGTCCTCATATAAGTGAAGTCATATGATATTTGTCTTTCTCTGACTGACTAATTTTGCTTAGCATAATACCCTCTAGTTCCATCCACGTAGTTGCAAACGGCAAGATTTCATTCTTTTTGATTGCTGAGTAATACTCCATTGTGTATATATACCACATCTTCTTTATCCATTCATCCATCGATGGACATTTGGGCCCTTTCCCTACTTTGGCTGTTGTCAATAGTGCTGCTGTAAACATTGGGGTGCATGAAGATAGCACCTTTCTATCCCTTTGAATAGTTTGGATTTTTCTCTCTCAGGGAGGTACATACTCCCTACTTATTGATTCTCCATCTAGATTCTGGGATCTTAGCTTCCTTCATACAGATACTAGGATCCTAACCGGCTCAAGACAGGACAGTCACTGTTGCTTAGAAAAGCATAGAAAATCAAACACATTCATAGGAATTTTCCCATTCTTTTCAGGGATGTATGCTGTTGCTTATTTTTTCTTCTTCTGTCTTGTTCTCCTGCCTTCTAATTTTAGCTTCACCTGCAATAGTAAGGGGAGACAGCGTTCAGGACCTGCTTCTGCCTCTTGGCCCTGCTCCTTGTGAAAGCCAGTCTCCCCCGCACCCCCTCAAGCACACATCGAGTCTTTATTCCAAAGGACAAGATGGCTTTCAGGAACCAGTACATAGTACGGGTAGTACCAGAGCGGCTGGCAACCAGAAACTGTATCAGTTGGCTTTCACCAGAGTAGCAAACAATCCCCCAATATCGTATTGAGGATAGGAAAGTCTACTGTTTATGTTTTACATCGGCTGTAGGTTGCTGTGGCATTGATGCATGTGGTCTCCTTACAGGACCTAGACAAGAACAGCAGCCCCTTTTCTGAGACATGCTTTTCTTTTGGAAGAACAGCTAAGTCACATGTTAGCTCTTGAAGAGGGAGTGATAAACCCAAAGTGGCAAATGGGGCACTCCAGATGAAGGGTGTATGAGGATATTTTGTACTATCTTTGGAACCCTTTATAGTAGGATATAGGTTTCCCCCAACGCTGAAAATAGGGCATTCCTAGGAAATCTTCTGTAAGCTGCAATGATGTAAGGCAAACAAGCAATTACACTAATTTATATGGAAAATGTTTTGAGCACTCCCAGACCCCAAAATTTACCTTTCTTGGGCACATCTTATGGATGCACAAAATACAGGGAGATAAAGCACAGATGCTTGCAGGGACATTTCAGAGCTCTGGTGGCCTGATGGCTGCAAAGCCGAGTCTAGTTTCCAGGGAACTAGGGGCTTGCACGCTTGCTGCTCACAGCACACGCTGCCTGTATGAGGGCTCCCTGCAAGACAAATGCTGGACACTATTTCTGCTTTTTTTTTTTTCTTTCATAAAAGAGAAAATCCTCTTCAGGTTTCTTTTGGTTGGAGAAAACAGTTACTAATGTTGGTCTTTCGTAAAAGTGGAGTGGCATACCATGAATTTTTGAAAGGGTGGTGGGGTGAGGGTAGCTGTATAAATGTGTCTCATGTAAAGGTGTCCTGAGGAAGTGTTGGGTCACCATATTGTACACCTGAAGCTAACAGTATACAGTATGTTAACTAACTGGAATTTAAATAAACACTTAACAAATAATAAGGGCAATCCCGAAGAAGGCAGTGTGGGTCTGTATACTGGTTCCATGAAGTTACCAGGCACCCAGCTTCTCCCGGCTCTCTGCAACTTTCCATGTGCCCTGCCCCCTTGTGGTTGAAGATGGGTGCTGCAGTTCCCACAATCACCCTCTAGGTCACTGCATGGAGTAAGGGGAGACTATGCTTGTTAACATTTAAGTGTAAAATTATGTCAAAATAAAAAGTTAGGAAAAACAAGTGATTTGTGTAAACATTTCTCTTTTTTTAAGTTTATTTATTTTGAGAGAGAAAGAGAGCACAGGGGAGGGGCAGAAAGACAGGGAGAGAGAATTCCAAGCAGGCTCTGCACTAACGGCATAGGGCTTGAACTCAGAAACTGTGAGATCATGACCTGAGCAGAAATCTAGAGCAGGACCCGTAACCGACTGAGTCACCCAGGTACCCCAACACATTTCTTTTTTAAGTAAAATTTCAATAATTATTTTAGCTAGGTATCATAATGGGAGTCGTGACAGTGATGAATCCAATCATTTAGGATTTCTAGAAATTTGAGGGACTAGAAATTTAAGATTTTGACAAAGGGGATCATCAAATGGGAAAGAGGATCTAGTAAGAAGTGAAGCTTCATTATTTTTCTTGGAGGTAAATATAATATATAAGTCCAGGAAAAATTTCTTCAAGAATGACTCATAGGAACAATATCCTGGTGTTCTCACATGTTAAAAATGGCTGATCTGTGGCCTTTGTTCTTTTGTGTGTGTGTGTGTGTGTGTGTGTGTGTGTGTGTGTGTGTGGCCTTTGTTCTTACATAAGTTTTGCTCAATTGCCTTATAGAAATGAATGCCCAGCAATACAGAAAGTATAGACCCACCCAGTCTAAACTTACTTTATCTAATAAATGACCTGAACTTTTTGTCTGGCTGTTCATAGTGTTACTTCTTTTTCTTTAGAATTTAGCATTTTTACCTGGATATGTCTCAAGAGTGATAGTTTTGAAACAGTTTTTCCTGGTACAAAGGTACCTGAATTTAAGGTACACATTCAAATCCTATTCTAATCTTGGAGAATTGTTTTATGTATTGATACATGTGTTCTCTTCCTGTATTTCCATTTTCTCTGTTGGGAACTCAGAAGTGTGTGTAGAATTGGATATTGCTTGCCTGCTTTCTCATCGACATTTTCTGCCAATCCTTATTTAAAATTTTTTTTTCAATGTTTTTATTTATTTTGGGGACAGAGAGAGACAGAGCATGAACGGGGAAGGGGCAGAGAGAGAGGGAGACACAGAATCGGAAACAGGCTCCAGGCTCTGAGCCATCAGCCCAGAGCCCGACGCGGGGCTCAAACTCACGGACCGCGAGATCGTGACCTGGCTGAAGTCGGACGCTTAACCGACTGCGCCACGCAGGCGCCCCTGCCAATCCTTATTTTAATTAACATTTTTATTGAAGTATAATATTCCTATGAAAACTGCACAGATCATAAATGCATAGCTCATTGAATTATCATACCCATGTAGCCACAACTCATACTTTAATTTTAAAAAAAAAAATTTTTTTTTCAACGTTTATTTATTTTTGGGACAGAGAGAGACAGAGTATGAACGGGGGAGGGGCAGAGAGAGAGGGAGACACAGAATCAGAAACAGGCTCCAGGCTCTGAGCCATCAGCCCAGAGCCCGACGCGGGGCTCGAACTCACGGACCGCGAGATCGTGACCTGGCTGAAGTTGGACGCTTAACCGACTGCGCCACCCAGGCGCCCCAAATTTTTAAAAACATTTTATTTAATTTCATTTTGCTTCCTTTTCTCATTCCTAAACTGTACGTATCTTTCTAGGTTTTCAGCATGAGTTTCCTTTCCAGTTTGGCCTTCAATGCTGTAATTGCTTCTTTTTTCCTCCACATTTTTCCCTGAGTTCTGTCATCTTTCAATTCTCCATTTCCTCCCCAGGCTCTGTATCTCTACTTGTTCTTTTGATGTATTGCATATTTACAGGAAAGTGCTACATACTAAGTATATCCTACCTATGATCATGCAATATAGGCAACATCTAAATATATCATGATCTTGGTCCATCAAAATACATAATATTTCCAATATGTAGGACCCCATATACTCTTCACAGATAATACCCATTACCCAGAGGTAATTTCCATTCAGGCCTTTTCACTATAGATTAATGTTGTTTCTTCTTGAACTCTTTCATATAAATGGAATTATCCAGTAAATTGTCTTTTGTATCATTATTTTTAATTGTGGTAAAATATACATAGCAAGGGGCACCTGGGTAGTTCAGTCATCTGACTCTTGATATTGGCTCAGGTCATGATCTTATAGCTCCTGGAATCAAGCTCCACGTGGGGAACCTGTGCTGACAGCATGGAGCCTGTGTGGGATTCTCTGTCTTTCTCTGCCCCTCCCCTGCACATGTGCACGCACTCTATCTCTCTCTCTCTCCCTCTCAAAATAAATAAAAAGTATATATGTAACAAAAGTTTACCTTCTTAATCATTTTAAGTCTACAGTTCAACATTATTAAGTATAGTCACATTGTTACAGTACGCACTCCTTTGTGTTTATATTATTAAAGTCATTATATGAATGAGTTTATCATTTTTTAAAAAATTCATTCTGTTGAGATATTTTCAGTTTGTGGCTATTATACATAAAGCTGCTGTGAACATTATTGTACAAGGCTTTTTGCGGACATATGTTTTCATTTTTCTAATACCAATGCCTAGGAATGGAATTTCTAGGTCATCAGGTAGACATAGATATAATTAAAAAAAATTTTTTTAAAGCTTATTTATTTTTTAGAGAGAGGTAGGGGGGAGAGAGAGAGAATCCCAAGCAGGCCCTACAGGGCCACACGAAGCCCAATGTGGGGTTTGAACTTATGAACTGTGAGATCATGACCTGAGCTGAAACCAAGAGCAGACACTTAACGACTGAGCCACCCAGCCGCCCCAGATATAAATTTAACTTTGTAACACATTACTAAACAGTTTTTCCAAAGTGGTTGTAACATCTCATGCTCACCAGCCATGTGTGAAAGTTACCGTTGCTCTAAATGCTTGCAACCCTTGATATTGTCAAACGTTTTTCACTGTAAGTCATCCTGATGGGTGTGCAGCAGTATCTCATTCAGGTTTTAATTTGCATCTCCTTGGTGACAAATCATGTTGTGCACTGTTTCATGTGCCTATTGGCCACTTGATTCTGTTCTTTTTGATTACTTATCTTTAAATGAAGTGAAGTTTTCCTAAAGCTGTTTTTGTAGGGAGTTTGTATAGAGGAAAATATGGGGCTGTGTTCCATGCTGGTCATCATTTTTCTTATGATCCAAGGATTGGTATGAATTGATCTAGTTTTCACTACTTCTGTGCAAAGGGAGACATGTAACCACAAGGCTGTTCATCACGTGAAGTTTCTCTTCTCTTCCATGGTGATACACTGCTTCTGGGAAATGATAATTAATCAATTATCATTTATTGATGATACATAACATCATTTATTTCAAGTCCATATCTTTTGTTTCTTGGAACTAGAATGTGCTGTAAGTAGCTTCTGTCACCAACCAGTGTATCTCATTCGTCTTGTTGCAAGCCAGGTATTTGGGTTTTGCAGTATAGGAAATGCCTCTACCTTGGAGAACTATCTTGCTGAATTTTTAAACTTTTTTTTTTTTTTTTTTAGATGTGCATTATCAGGCATCCTCTCTCTGATTCCTCTACCGTTTGGCATTTCTCCCGCTTACTTTGGGAGTTGGAGATCCAACATTCTTCTACATTTTGTTGAGATTGCAGTTAGCTTTCCTCTTTCTTATTTGTTGTGGTGATGCTGGTGACTTTGGGTGATTTCCAAGAAGGAAAGGAGATACTGACCTGTCACTACCACCTTCAAAGTAGAAGTTTTGGTAAATATCAATTACCAAATTAAAGCAGTTAGTTTGCTTCCATATTTTGCTGAGATTATTTATTTATTTTTAAAGTTTATTTATTTATTTTGAGAGAAAGAGAGAGATCACAGGAGAGAGGCAGAGAGGCAGAGAGGGAGAGAGGGAGAGAGGGAGAGAGAGAGAGAGAGAGAGAGAGAGAGAGAGAGAGAGAGAGAATCCCAAGCAGGCTCCACACTGTCAGCCTAGAGCCCAACATGGGGCTCCATTTCAGGAACCATGAGATCATGACCTGAGCTAAAATCAGCAGTTAGGATGCCCAACTGACTGAGCCACCTAGGCACCCCTATTTTTTTTTAAACATGAATGGGTGCTGTATGTTATTTAAGGATTAAATATATTAGAATGATTTTTCATCTACCTGTTAATTTGACATATTTCATTGAAAGATGTTTTTTTTTTAATTTTTTTTTCAACGTTTATTTATTTTTGGGACAGAGAGAGACAGAGCATGAACAGGGGGAGGGGCAGAGAGAGAGGGAGACACAGAATCGGAAACAGGCTCCAGGCTCTGAGCCATCAGCCCAGAGCCCAAAGCAGGGCTCGAACTCACGGACCGCGAGATCGTGACCTGGCTGAAGTCGGACGCTTAACCGACTGCGCCACCCAGGCGCCCCTCATTGAAAGACGTTTTGATGTTGATCTATCCTTGTATCCCAGGATAACCTCTTCTTTGTCTTCCATTTTTAACTACCTGAATTTGATCTGGAAATATTCCATTTAAGACTGCTTTATCTAGTCTCATAATTTAGTTGATGATTTTCTTTTCTTTCCAATTTTATCATCTAGCCTCTTAAAATGAGTTGGAGAAATTTTCCTCTTTTTGAAAATACTCTGAAATACTTTGTATATAGCAGGGATTACAAATCTGTGAGGGCCAGGTGGCTTTTTTTAGGAAGAGACACGTAATTACTAATTTACTTTCTTTAACAGCTATTGGCTTATCCAGACATTCTATTTTTCTTTTCATCTCTACTTTCGAACTTACTGGCATAAAGACATTCAATGTTTTATCTTACAAATTAAAACATCTCCACCATATTTCTGGTGTGTGCTCCTTTTAAATTCTAATCTGCCTTTTCTCGATTTTTTTTTAGCTTGTTCTATTTATGTCTGTTTTGTAACTTCTATCAATAATGAACTTTTTGGTTTAGATCCCTCATATTTCTTTGCCACTCCCAATACAGTCATTTCTGCTCATTTTTTATTATTTCTTTCCTTCTATTTCTTTATTCCTGCCTTATAGTGTTTCTAGCATCCTGAGCTGAACATATTGGCCATTTCACTTGCTGTAGCAGTATTCCACGAATTACGATAATGTAGCATTTTCATTATCATCTTGTTTTGTGTAATTTGGAATTTTCGTGATGATTTTGTTTTTACCACGAGTAATTTAGAGATATATATTCTTTTGTTTCCAAGCACATGACTTGGAAAAAAAAAATCTGCTTTTTGTGGACTTTTAATTTAATTGCACTAAAGTGAACATGAAATGAACATGAAATGAGTAAGTAAAGTGAAATGCATGATAGTGATTTTTTTAATGTTTGTTTGTTTGTTTACTTATTTATTTATTTATTTCCTTCCTTACTTACTTATAGCATGAGCAGGGGAGGGGCAGAGAGAGAGGGAGAGAAAATTCCAAGCAGGCTCCAAGCTCAGCACAGAACCCGACTCAGAGCTCGAACTCAGGAAAGGTGAGATCATGGCCTGAGCCAAAATCAAGAGTAGGATGCTTAACCAACTGAGCCACCCAGGTTCCCCTGTATGATCACGATTTTTAGGAATTTGTAAAATTTCCTTTGTGAACTAGGATTTGGTAGATTTTTGTAAATGTTGCGATTTGGAAAAAAAAAAAGGAGGTCCTATTTGATAGGCAGAACATCATCTTTTTTGTCATACAGAGCTGTTAGAAAAAGTATTAGAAAAGCTTGTTAAGTTTTTGTTTGTAAGGGTTAAATTGTAGTGTAGGGCTAAGGCTTAGCTTGAAAAATAACAGCTTTGTGTTGACACTGAAGGTTAAGAGATAACAGCCTTGCTTTGCTCTGGTAAACTACGTCTCATACCCTTGTAAATTAGGCTTCACCAACTAAGGAAACAAAAGTTCAAAGAGAAGAGCATCAGAGGCAGGGTCAAGGAGATCCACTGGTTGCAACTTAGAGGCAGAAAGTCTAAAGTAAACACCTCATTAGGCAACTGTTTCTAACTCATCTGGAACCTGTTTCTTTGTTCTGTTCCCAGGTGATGATAAAACGATGTGATCGGTTATAAAAACTCTGTACCCCGGCTGTTCGGGGCCGCACTCTTATCAAGAGTGTTGGTCCCGATCGGTCGGCCTTGCCTCTCATTGTAATAAACTTTGTTGTGACTGTCACTGGTGCCCGTAGCATTCTGTTTCAGGAGTCGTGTGGATGCAACATGTTCACATTTACTAAGATTTTCTGGGGTTTCCAATCCTTACTATGATTTTTGTGTGTGCCTGGTCTAAGAGTTTCTGATAGCGGTATGTTTTAAATTTCAGGGACTAATCTTTTTTTTTTTTTTAATTTCCAAGATTATTTATTAATTATTGTGGTGGGTTAAATAATTCCTCTTACCCCCAAATTCTAGTTTGCTCAGAGCCTCAGAATGTGACTTTATTTGGAAATAGGGTCTTGGTAGATGTAATCAGTGAGGAAAAAGAGGAGAGGACACACACAACAATGCCACACAAAGGTGGAAGCCGAGATTAGAATGATGACTACAGGCTAAGGCATGCCAAGGATTGCTAGGGACCACCAGAAAGGAGGGAAAAGCCAGCAAAGATTCTTTTCTAGAGCCTTCAGAGAGAGGATGGCCCTGTCAGCTCCTTGATTTTGGACTTCTGGTTTCCAGAACTATAAGAAAAATAAATTTCTGTTGTTTTTAAAGCACACAGTTTGTGGCAATTTATTATGGCAGCCCTAGGAAGTTAACACAATTATTATTTTTTTTTATATCCTCCTGTTCTCATTTCGTTTATGCCTATTTTGTTCCGTGCTTCCTTTCTTGCATTTGCGGATGTATTGTATTGGGTGTCTTGTATGGATGTTCTTATATTTCCTGCATTTATATCTATAAAGCATCCTTAGTCTATAAAGTTAATTTCCTCTTCTATGAGTTCAGGCTCCGTTGTTGATTTGTTGCCCGTCTTTCTTGGCATGACAGCTCTTGATATGTTTTGAACTTTTATTTTGCAGTTCCATTTTGGGTGGACAAGTAGGTTTGTATTTGCTATTCCTCTGTGAGCCTCCTAAAGTGGCTGGCTCCTTTTCATAAATGAGGCCTCATTTACTGCCCTCCGTCCATCAGCAGGCCTGTTGGCTCCGCCTCCAAAGTAGATTCCAAATCCTACCGCTTCTTTCCATCTTGGCCATTACCACCTTGAGCTATAAAACTTTCTGACTGGTAACTCTGTTATCGCTCTTGCTCACTGAATCAGATACACTGATTGTCAACTGTGTGGGTACCCCAACAAACTCCCCAGGGCCTTTGAAGTTACATGGAGTCATGTCTCTAGTTATGGCCAATGGAAGTGTAAATGACATGTGTTCATTTCACATGAATTCGAGCTCTATTTTTCTTTCTATGCCTGGGCAACCTGAAGACGTTGGATACATTATTGCCTACTTGTAGGGAGCTGTACAGGAGTTGCCTCATAGGGAGTTTCATAGGAACTGTGTTGGAATTTGTGTACGTTAACTGTATCCCAGAAATTTTCATATGTTGTATTTTCTTTTTTATTCAGTTCTAATGTTTTCTAATTTCTGTTGAGGCTTCCCTTTGACTCATGGGTTACTTAGAAGTGTGTTGTTTAGAAATATTTGAAGATTTCCCTATTACCTTTCTGTTATTGATTTCTTGGTTAGTTGTATCATGGTCAGAGAACATACTTTATATAATGAGTTCTTTTATTTTATGATTGCAATTATTTTAAATTGGTGAAGCTTTGTTTTATGATGTAGGATATGGTTTATCTTGGCGAATATTCCATGTGCACCTAAAAGGAATGTGTATTTGTGGGGCACCTGGTTGAACGTGTGACTTCACAGTTCACTGTGCTCTCACAGTTGCTGAGAGAGCATCGGGCTCTGTGCTGTCTCTGCTATCTCTGCACTTTGGATCCTCTGTGCCCCTCTCTCGCTGCACCTCCCCTGCCCACGTTCTCTCTCTCTCTCTCTCAAAAATAAATAAACGTTTTTTTTTTTAAATAATGTGTATTCAGTAGTGTTCTATAAATGTCAGATGGATTCAGTTGGTTAATGAACAGTTCTGATTTTCCTTGCTGATTCTGTGTACTCATTCTATGTATTACTGAGAGAGAAGTATTAATGTCTCCAACTAAAATTATAAATTTCTCTCTTTTACCTTTCAGTTCTGTTAGTTTTAGCCTCGTGTATTTTGAAGATCTGTTGTTAGGTGCATATCCTCTAGAATTTTTATGTCTTCTCATTGAATTGATCCTTTTATCAATTGTAACGTCCCTCTTTATCCCTGGTCATTTTGTTTTGCTTTGAATTCTACTTTGTCCCATATTAATCAGTCTTCTGGCATCTTCCTTCCTTCCTTCCTTTCTTTCTTTCTTTCTTTCTTTCTTTCTTTCTTTCTTTCTTTCTTTCTTTCTTTCTTTCTTTCTTTCCACTTATTCATTTTTGAGAGACAGAGAGAGACAGAGCATGAGCAGGGGAGGGGAAGAGAGAGAGGGAGACACAGAATCTGCAGCAGACTCTAGGCTCCGAGCTGTCATCACAGAACCTGACGCGGGGCTCGAACTCACAAACAGGTGGAGATCATGACCTGTGCTGAAGTCGGACGCTCAACCAACTGAGCCTCCCAGGCGCCCCAGCATTTTTTTTTTTAATGTCTTTTTCCACAGCTGTCCTGAGATTTAGTACATTTTAAAAATTGTGGTAAAAAAGGTCTAGCAAAATAAACCATATTAACCACTTTTTTAGAAGTTATTTTTGCTTTGAGAGAGACAGAAACAGCATGAGTGGGGGAGGGGCAGAGAGCGAGGGGGTGAGAGAGAGAATCCCAAGCAGGCTCTGCTCTGCCAGCGCAGAGCCTGATGAGGAGCTTGAACCCATGAAGCCACATGCGCATGCTAAGGAAGCCTTTTCAGGTTGTTCCTGGAGTTGGAGGTTAGGGAGAGAGAGAACATGAGCAGGGGAAGGGCAGAGAGAGAATCCCTTCTTGACAGTGCAGAGCCTGACATGCTTGATCTCATGAACCATGAGATCATGACCGGAGCCAAAATCAAGAGCCACCCAGATGCCTCTAACCACTTGAAAAAAAAAGTTTATTTATTTATTTTGGCAGGGGGGAGGAGGCAGAGAGAGAGAGAGGGAGAGAGAGTATCCCAAGCAGGCTCCAAGCTATCAGCACAGAGCCCGACGCGGGGCTCAATCCCAGGAACCATGAAATCACGACCCGAGCTGAAACCAAGGGCCTAACTGACTGAGCCACCCAGGGGCCCCATGTTAACCACTTGTAAGTGTACTGTTCAGTAGTCTTAAGTATATTCACAATTATTATGCAATAGAGCTTTTCCATAATGTAAAACTGAAACAACAGCTCCCCATTCTGTCTCCCTCAAACTGCTGAGAACCACCATTCCACTTTGTTTCTATAGGTTTGCCTACTTTAGATACCCACCCCAGCTGTCTTTCTTTTGATTAGTATCTGCATGATAAATATTTTTTCCATCCTTTTACTTTTTCTTTTTTTTTTTAGAGAACTCTATTGACTTATAATTGATATAATTTACTCATTAAAAATATTTTTTTTAACGTTTATTTATTTTTGAGACAGAGACAGACAGAACATGAGTGGGGGAGGGTCAGAGAGAGGGAGACACAGAATCTGAAACAGGCTCCAGGCTCTGAGCGGTCAGCACGGAGCCCGACGCGGGGCTCGAACTCACGGACTGCGAGATCATGACCTGAGCCGAAGTTGGCCGCCTAACCGACTGAGCCACCCAGGTGCCCCTATAATTTACTCATTTAAAGTGTACAGTTAGGGGTGACTGGGTGGCTTAGTTGGTTGAGTGTCTGACTCTTGATTTAGTCTCAGGTCATGATCCCAGGGTCATGGGATTGAGCCTGGTGTCAGGCTCTGTGCAGAGCATGGAGCCTGCTTAAGATTCTTTCTCTCTCTCCTTCTGTCCCTCTTCCCTGCTCACATGTGCTCTCTCTGAAAAACAAAAAAATAAATGTGTACAATTATTTTTAGTAAATTCATGGATATGTGCAACCATCACCACTACCTAATGTTAGAATATTTTCATCACCCCCCGAAAGAAACCCTATCCACATTAGTAGTCACTCCCTATTCTTTACTCCCAGCCCTGGGATACCACTAATCTTGCCTGTATGGATTTATCTATCCTGGTCATTTCACATAAATGGAAGCCTACAATTTGTGGCCTTTTGTGACCAGCTTTTTTCACTTAGCATGATCTTCTTCAGAGTTCTTTGATGTTGTAACGTGTATCAGTACTTTATTCCTTGTTTATCGTCAAACAATATTTTATTGAATGGATTTAGCACAGTTTACCCACTGTCTTGTTGATAGGCACCTGAACTGTTTCTACTTTTGATTATATAAGTTAGGAATGTCCATGTAACAAGATTTTGTGTGAACATGTTTTCAATCCTCTTAACTATATATCTAGGAGTGGAATTGCTGGGTCATATGGTAAGTGGACATTTAACATTTTGATGTTTGTTTTCTAAAGTGGCTGTGCCATTATACATTCTCAATAACAATATGTGAAAATCCCCATTTCTCTATATCCTCACCAACTCTTGGTTATAGCCATTCTATCAAGTATGAAGTGGTACCTCATTGTGGTTTTGAATTGAATTTCCCTAATGGCTAATGATTTGGACTATCTTTTTATGTACTTATTGACCATTTACATATATTCTTTTGAAAAATGCCTATTCAGATTCTTTGCATATTCAATTGGGTTGTCTTTTTATTCTCGAGTTGTAAAAGGATATATATATGTGTATATATATATATATATATATATATATATATATATATATATACATACATACTTTTTTTTTTGGATACAATTCCCTTATCAAATCTACAATTTGCATTTTTTTTCTTCCATCTTGTATATTGTCTTTTCATTTTCTTGGTGTCCTTTGAAGCACAAGAAATCTAAATTTTTATGAAATCCACTTTAATTATTCCTCTGTGCTTGTGTTTTTGGTGTTGTATCTAAGAACCCTTTACTTAACCCAAGAACATGGAGATTTACTACTATCTTCTTTTATGAGTTTTATAGATTTTATACTTTATGGTCTAAGTAGGGAAGGGGTCCAACTCCATTCTTCTGCACATGGATCATTTGTTGAAGTGACCACCTTTGCCCCATTGAATTGTCTTGGCATCTTTGTTGAAATCACCAGGCCACAAAAGGAAGTTCATCATACCATGTAGACAGCTTTATAATTGATACGTTATTTCCTTTATTGTCCATTTTGACATTATCTGTCCTTTAATTATTGTGTTTATAAGATTAAATGCAATTGTTTCTATGCTTGGAGTTAGATGCAAGGATATAATTTAGATATGAGATAGATATTAATATCTATAAGTATATTAGATTTAAATATTTAGATATCTAGATATTCATATATATAAATCTATAGACATAAAATCTGGAAAAAATAAAGTCCTTATGATTTGTTATCATATTTTCACAAGAAACCTTTATAAAGACATTGACTATTAGAATTCACTTTAGAAAGTTTGTTTTGAAGAGTTTACCCATTGTATGTAAAACATTTTATCACTAATTTCATATAATCAAAAATCAGAAGGCATAGAACTGTGCCAGTTTTTACATTTTTTTATTGAGCTATAATTGACATATAACATTGTATTAGTTGTAGGTGTACAATGATTTGATATGTGCACATATTTTTTTCTTGTGATGAGAACTTTTAACATCTGCTTTCTTAGCAACTTTCACATATACAATACGGTATTGTTACTTTTTCAAATTCAGTATTATTAACTATACTGTCCATGTTGTACATTATATTCACAGGACTTATCTTGTAACTGGATGTTTGAAACTTTTGACCACCTTTGACAACCACCAATTTGTTCTCTGTATCCGAGTTTTTTAGATTCCACATACAAGATCATATAGTATTTATTTTTCTTTGACTTCTTTCACTTAGCATAATGCTCACAAGGTCCACCCATGTTGTTGCAAATGGCAGGATTTCCTTTTTTATGGCTAAATAATACTCATGCAGGCATGCCACATTTTCTTTATCCATTAATTCATCTGTTAATGGTGCTTAGATTGTTTCCATGTCTTGGCTATTGTAAGTAATGGTGCAATGAACATGGGGTGGCCACAGAGCTGTTTAAAAAAATCAGTATTAATTCATTACAACTGTCCAAAGATTCATCTATTTATTATCAATATTACATGAACGTTTTATTTATTTAATACTCAGTTGTATACTTATTGGTAAAGTAAGAAGTTTATTCTTGGCAATAAACACAGAACAGCATTACTGTTGTACTCCACCTAAAACATCACTGATGTACAGCTTGCGAGCTGGATTGTGTTGGGGACGCCAGAGAAAGTGGCTTTGAACAAAACTTAACGCTAAAGCGAGTAACTCGAATCTTATCTTGTTCAGCTTCCTATCTCTCTTGTTGAGTTTCCTTTGATGAGGACATGATGCAAGATCTTTCTAACAGGTCTCCCCCCTCACCCCCCTTATGGTTGACGTTGGCTGCACTCTCCAGACCCCCTTGCTCTCTTAGCAGCTGTGCCTCCCTGGTTGTTTCTTCACAGAATCTTCCAGAATTGTTCTCTTTTCTGGGCACGCTGGTCCGCTGGCCAGTGGTGGGGAGGGGGTTCCCGGGCTTCCAAACCATTCTCGCGGGCCTCGGGTCACTAACGTACTTCTGCCCGGCTGTCCCCGAAATGCTCCGGGCCCCACCAGCTCACCCTCCTCTACCGAGCCCGGGCCTCTGGCCGTTTCTCGAGCACTCTTCAGAGGAGTCTGTACTCGTTCCCAGACGCTCGGCTGGAGGTAGCAGGCTCTGAGAATCGTGCAGTTCGCCGGTCCATTCCGAGACCTCCACTCCAGGCGCTCGGACTTCCTGGCACCTGGCTTGGCCTTCTCATTGTGGGCGCGGCGGCTTCACCTAGCTGGCCAAACAGCACACCGGAAAACCTCCTCCTCGCTAACCTCCGGCTCCAGGATCGACCCTAAAAGGCTTCCGCGGCCTGCGCATGCGGACTCGGCGGCCGCCACACAGCCGCCCCGGCCGCCTCCCTCCCGCCGGCCGCGGCAGTTTGGAGCTCCCTGACAGCTCCACGACCAGCGGACGCAGCCTCGTCTTGTGCCTCCACGTTGTCCTATCAGAGACGGGGCGGGGCGGCGGCCCCCGCAGCCTATCAGCGCGAACCACGATCCCGGCGAGCCCGGTAGGCGCGGGGCCAGGAAGAAGGCGATTGGGCGGCGGCGGCGCTCGGGGCGTAGCGTCGCCCGGACCCCGCCCACCGCTGCCTTCCTCTGCTGGGCGCCAGCTGCGGCTTAGGCCTGAGCGAGAGCCGACGGCGGGCGGGCGCAGCTGCACCCTGAGCGCCGGCGGGGCTGGTGGGCCCCGCACCCTCTCTCCTCCTTACTGCCCGCGCCCTTGGACATGGTGGCCCCCGGCTCTGTGACCAGCCGGCTGGGCTCGGTGTTCCCCTTCCTGTTGGTCCTGGTGGACCTGCAGTACGAAGGTGAGTCCTTCCCTGCTCTGGCCGGGGAAGCGGGCGCCCGGGCCAAGCCCCCTGGCGCTACCCCGTCTGCGTCCCGGCGCGAGTCTTCCGGCGGCCGGGGCCGCGGGGCGGGCATCGGGGACTCCGCGCGGACCGGCTGGGCCTGAGCCCGCCCCGGGGCGGGGGCCGGCGCTGGGTTCCGGGTTTGTCCGGGGACGGGGTGGTGGGACTGGCGGGCCGCCGGGCGGGGACGGCGGGTTTGGAGGGAGGAGCGGGACCGGAGGGGGTCGAGGGGGTCTAGGGGAGCGGGGCACCCGGCAGCGACTTCGGGAGTGTCCTGGGACGCGGAGTCTGGAGCAGCCGTCGGGCCCCGGCCTCGCTTGGGACCCTCGCTTGGCTCCTGGAGACACTTGGTCAGTGGTGCTGGGAGGAGGCAGTAAAGGTGGCCAAAGGGGAGGCTTCTTTCGTTTTGGAGTTCCGGGGGGAGGGAGCAGTGTGTCCGGCCGCGTGAAGCGGTGGGGGGGACAGTGTTGACCGTAAAAAGTTGAGTAACCATCGCACTCCTGTACTCTGCGGTGGATAGAAGTTGTTTGGTTGTTGCCGGTGCTGGAATTCAAGGTCCCGGAGGGCAAGGCACAAAGTTTGTGGTTTTACTATGCTCAGGATGGTGTCCTTCTACTTAGGGCTGGTTTTCCTTTTTCCGAGTTCTCTTGGGGGGGGGGGGGGAAGGCCCCCTTAAAGGTGCAAACGCTTAAATTTCGCTTGGGTCCTACAGATTGGAGTGTTGGTTACTCTAACAATAGCAAAAGTAGAGGGCTGTCCCATCCTAGAGGTCAGCAAGTGGAGTAAGAATTAAAGTTGAAGGTGCCAGTTGAACTAATGCTTCCAGCCTGGTGACTGTGACAAATAATTGGGCATAATGACCTATTACAGTCACTGATCTACTTTCATTCCTATGCAAAGGGCTAGTAGTCAAGGGGTCACACATTTCAGTATGAGACTTAATGTTAGATTTAGAGGAAGTGAGGAGCTGAAGTTGGGACTTGTTTATGGTAAAATCCCCTCAAAATTCTCAACTTCATTGATGTTGTTCTCCTGGTGAGCATATTCTTTTCTGAACCCCAAATCCGAACATATAGTGTGACAACACTGGGACAAAGAATTTGACATTCGTATTGCGCCAGTCTAGGAAGTTGAGATTTGAATGCCTGGACCACTTTTAATATGGGTCATGTACCTATTCCAGTTCTCTTGCATTTTCTAATGCTAACCCTCCCCCGCCCCAGTGTCACATTTATGTCCAGTTACTACTGGTGGTTTATTTTGACCACTTAAGAGAAAGTTGCCTATGTTCCATTTAATGCTTTTTTTTTTTTTTTTTTTTTTTTTTAATGAAAGTGCACACTTCTATGTGATTTTCTTTTCCTGCTAGCTTTTGGACTACCTTTTTGGAATTGCTGTTCTGTATATTGTTCTGTAAGACTCTTATTTTTTTTTTTTTAAGTTTATTTATTTATTTTGAGAGAGAGAGAGGAGGGGCAGAGAGAGAGGGGGAGAGAAAGAATCCCTAGCAGGCTCCACACTGTCAGTGCGGGCCTGACGTGGACTGAAACTCCTGAACTGTGAGATCTGAGTCACCCAGGTGCCCCTGGTTCTGTAGAACTCTTAATATTTCATTTCCCTCCTACAGTATTTTCCAGAAGGAAAACTTTGTTAGGGAGTTTTTCTGTATAGGAGGCATTGGTGACAGTTCTCAGAGGAAAGCCAGAGTGCTGTTTTTCAGGAGCATTGTCTGTATGAGGGTAACAGGGACTTGGTACAGGTGGCAGGGAAGAAAGGGAAAAGACGTGAAATTTATTAAAGGTCTGTGTGCCAGGCACCTTTCTATGAGTGATCTCTTACGGAGGTATTTGATACTATTCCTCCTTTACAGATGCATTTAATTAAGTGTAGCTATAAGGTCACAGAGCTGTTAAATCTAAGAGCCATAAGTTAAGCTCAGTTTTTCGACTCTGAAGTTCATCTTGTGTGCAGGCTGGAGGCAGAAGTTAAGTGGCTGACAGCATCATGTGGGCCCAAACATTTGTAACTGGTGGCAGCTGGGAAAAATCAGCATTTTGTTTGTTTTTTTTTTGGCCACTGGCAGTAATGAACAGAAAGTTGATTTCCTGGCATGTTTAAAAGTGGTCCCCAAACTTGAGTGTGCATCAGAAGCTGCCTGGAGGGCTTTTAAAAACCGAGTGCTGGGTTCCCCTACCAGTGTTTCTGATTCAGTAGGTCTGGGTGGGACCTGAAATTTTGCATTTCTAAAAAGAAATCACTGGTGAGAATCACTGGTCTAACAAGACATATAGAGGAGTAGATTAGGTGTCTGCCATGTACCAGACACTAAATTTGGTGACGAGGATATAAAGATAAGAAAGAACCTCTTAGCTGAATTGGCAAACTGTTAGCTCCTGTTTTCCAAAATAAGTTGTGTTTGGTTTCAGTAACCTCAGAGTCCTTCAGGGGGATTTAAGTCTGAGGTTTGGAGGGAGAGGAACTGAAGGAGAAGGGTGTGAGAAGAGTGAGTGTGAAGCAGCGAGAGCTGCATGTGACAGAGAGGGTCACCAGTAATTGGCTTAGTTGGCCTAGTTTCTTCCGTACTTAAGAATACTCGTCTTTGGTTTTTTCTAGGCTTTTCTGTTAATTGTAATCCAAAGAAAGAAACTATGTAGCAGTCTTATGAATTGAAAGATTGCATCTCTTAGCACCCCCTTTTAAAAAGGCCCTTGAAAGAAGGAAGTCTAAAGCACTAGGTTAGGAGTAGAATTTTTGGAACAGAAAGAAAACTTTAGTAGTGTCTAGTATTCTCATGTTACAGATAACGTAGCTATTTTAATTCTTTGCTAATGGTTTGTTCTGTTTCAATGGGAGCACAGCCTGGGAACCAAACTTTCTTTTAACTCTTTTTCTTACTAACATGCTACTGGGACTCAATTTTTCTTTATTTCTCTGAACTGACCTGACTAAACTGTTTATTTGGCCATAGGAAAAGAATAGTTGGAAAGTTTTAAGTATAAGTGATATTGATAACTTCTATATTCGCCTAACCTACTGAAAGTATGTTTTGTCTTCTCTAGGATTTTCTGACGTTATTTAAATTCGGAAAGAAAAAATAAAGCAGGGAAAATGAGTGACTTTAAGTAATATATATACATTAAGTATTTATTTATTTTTATTTTTTTTAATGTTTATTTTTGAGAGAGAGAGAGAGCGTGCGCGTGCAAGAGCGTGAGCAGGGGAGGGGCAGAAAGAGGCAGACACAATCCAAAGCAGGCCCCAGGCTGTCAGCACAGAGCCTGATGCTGGGCTCCAACTCATGAGCTTCGAGATCATGATCTGAGGTGAAGTTGGACGCTTAACTGACTGAGCCACCCAGGCGCCCCTATACCAAGTATTTTAGCAGGTGGTCAGATAGCTTCTAGAATTATTTTAATGCAATATGCTGTAGTTAGTAGTGTAAAAGTTCCAATTTACTTGACTAGTTGTTTGCTGAACAAGAGCCTGAAATGCAGTTTTGATTCTGTGGGACAGGTTGTTCTCTGATGGGATTCTTTGTAGTAATTATTAGGCTTTATTTTCTCATATGAAGTGAATTAATTGTGGTTAAGTTGAATTTCTAGTGTCATGGTTTTCCTTTGATTAATGTCCAGCAGTTTATCTTTGTTCATATGGAAGTATCATGGGAACCCAGTCACCTGCTTTTTAGAACTAAGACATTTCAATTATAGATTTATTTTTCTTCCAAGATCTTTAGAAAGCTGTTTTTAAAAAATTTTGTTTATTTTTTGTTTTGTTTTGTAAATCTGATGAGTTTGTGTCATTTGGAGTTCTGGATATGGGAAAGACTCATTTAATCAGTCAGCAGAGGCTTACACTGTAGTGCTTTCTGAAGAGATACACATAGTGTGGAACTCACAGTTTTTGTCATCGAGCTTACCGACCACTTGGGGGTATAAGACATGCTTTGTAAAGCATATATATTCTTTTCCCTTCTTTCTCAGTTTAGATTTAGTGGTCCACCTTGTAGTTGCTCTGTTGAAAACAGCCTTTAATTTCCTTGCTTCTGTATTATTTTGTCTTACTCACTTGGCAAAATTTGACACCTCTTCAGTCCAACTTGGCAGACTTGTTTGTTGTACCTCAGAGTTGAACATGGCTGGAGAAAAATGGAGATAACCTTGCTGACTGGTTTCATTTTAAGCACATAATCTCAATTTCAAATGCATATGCAATACTGCCAACATTCCTACAATTGCCTTGTGTGTCTGTTCTTGAAAATCTGCATTTCAAACCTTTTCTTTCCTTAAATCTCCAATGTAACCCTCCTTTCCTCCCTTCCTTTACCTTATTCTCTTAGAACGAGTCGTTGTTTGAGAAAATGAAGGCCATCACAGGGTAGTTTCCTTTTCTTTCTTCCACTAAAGGCACTCACTAGCGTACGTGTATCTGTACCCAGTTTGCTACTTTTCTTATGTTAAAATGGATAAAGCTTCTCTATTCCTGGCAAAATCCAATTCGTATACTTATGTCCTGGATTCCATTTTCTCTCATCTTCTGAAAGTATTGCTCCTATAGTTATCGTTTTTCTCCTGCGTCATCACTTTGTTCCTCTCTGTGGGATCCTTGACATCAGCACTCCCAAGATGCTGTGGTGTTTCCATCCTAAACTGTTCTTTGATGTAGTGTGTCCCTTCAGCTACTGAACTGTATCTTTGCTTCTCTGGACAGCAGGACTTTGAAGACTTGTTGATAGTCTCTATTTCCTCCTCTTCTGTTCTCTCTTCAACACGTTACTCCGCTGATAACTGCAAAGCCTTACATATCAGACTCTTATTTACTTACACCTATTTCGTCCTAATCTTCCCCTCATCGTTAGGCTCCCACCACACAACTTCTTTTACTTCCAAATGCCAACCTCATTTCTGACTGAGAGTCTTGATTCTTGCTGTTCCCACGGTTTGGAAAGCTTCATATGAGGTCTTCAAATGAACGTTCGTATTTCAGAGAGGCCTGACATACTCTGTTAAAAAGCATGCTCTCCTTCAGTTAATAGTCTGTTTACTTTTTTGAATTTTCTTCATAAACTTTCACATTGTCTGAATTACCTCGTTTACTTGTCTTGCCTGTTATCTCAAGAATATAAGCTTTGTGGAAAGAGCTCTTATCTCTGTACCTAAAACATGTTGAGATGAAGTAGATTAAATATTTTTTAAATTGGTGAGTGAAGTTGGCTGAGATTTTGTTTGTTCGTTTGTTTTTAGTTCTGTTTTGTTTTTGCAAGGACTCTTCATACTTATTTTCTACATTCCTTGAGCAGGGGATCACATCACAACATTTATACCTTCACAGTTAATTGAAGCAAAGACAGACAATGTCCACTGAAATTGAGCAAACCTGGTTACAATAGATTTTATTTTCCAAGTTCATCTAAGGAAGATTTCGGTGCAGACATTTAGTTCAGATGTATTACACAACTACTCAGCCTTTTTTCCTTTCATTTTGGCTGAACCGCTTTTTAGGTCATAATGACTTTAGGGTTTCCAGCTCAGTGTATTTTTATTGAAACTCTTTTGTCATTGGTCCTTAGTTGACTATGGAATTGCTAAGATAATGCACTTCTTGCTCTTTCTGTGGCCAGTTTCCACTTTTTCTGTGTTTCTGCCATGAGACTTCTTTCAGACTCTGCCCCCCTCTTGCTTGCATCTTGGATTCAGATCAGATCTTTTATAGACAGTATTTTGTCCTTTTTTTTTTTTTTTTTTGGCCTCATGTGCCTTTGTAGAATGACCTTTGGGTTTTCCTCATCCCTAACATTTTTTTTCTTCCCTTTTAAAGATTTTATTTTTAAGTAATCTCTACACTCAATATGGGGCTTGAACCTGCAACTCCAAGATCAAGAGTTCCGTGCCGTACTTACTGAGCCAGCCAGAGGTCCCTCTCATCTCTCACATTCTAAGTGCTCCAACCTGAATAGCTTACCCTGGGCTTGCTTCTGGCCCTGTCACCTGGCCTTAGCTTGAACCTTAGTATCTTTGACCCTAGTTGTTGCCTTTTTTGTTCTTGTTCTTCAGTCTTGGTTGTGATTCTCACCACATCATAGTCTTTTTTTTTTTTTAATTTTTTTTAAACGTTTATTTATTTTTGAGACAGAGACAGAGCATGAATGGGGGAGGGGCAGAGAGAGAGGGTGACACAGAATCCGAAGCAGGCTCCAGGTTCTGAGCCATCAGCCCAGAGCCCGACGCGGGGCTCGAACCCATGGACTGCGAGATCGTGACCTGAGCTGAAGTCGGACGCTTAACCGTCTGAACCACCCAGGTGCCCCACCACATCATATTCTAAACCCCTCAACTTTACATTTCTTAAAATTCTTTAATTTTGCTCTTCAAAATATGATGGATTTCAGTACTAACTTCATTGAAGGACTTAACTACTCTACCTTTTTTCTTATGCTTCCTGTATATTTTGCTGACCTATGGTTATGCTCATCTAAGGAGGAACCTATTGTTTCATGCTGATTAGGCAATGGCATGATGTTTGGTTGCCTAATCAGAAAACAGGAGATAGCTTGTTACCACTGCCACTGGATGTGGCAAAGGAATAAAAAGTATCCATGGCTGAAAATAGGGTTGAGATACTACAAAAACAGCCATGATTTATAAATAATTTTTTCTTTTTACATATTAGTGTCTTTATGAATCTTTGGTAGCATCAGTTTGATTTGGTACTTGTTATCACATATTACATATTACACTAAGTATTTTGTTGTATGCTGCTGCCAGTGTATGTAAAATATACATATTCTTGTGAAATAGAAATTTATGAAAATGCAGAGAGATGTTAAGGATTGACAAAAGTAGAATTTTAGTATGGCATATGTTTAGGGATAAGCTTTTCTACAGGCTTCAAATGTAGTGCTCCTTTGAATATTCACTGGTTCATGAAAAGTGGGTTAGAAAACCATCCACAGATTCATTTTTCTACCAAAAGGAACAGACCTTCTGGGGTCTGAAGGGATTCCTACTTGAAGTTACTCTAGTTAGCAGGGGATTGTGTTGAACCTTGTACAGACAGAATTGTTTCAAATCTGCAGCCACTTGAGAAAACTTCACAAGCTTGCACTCCTGCTTCCAAGGGAGCTGTTGAACCCCTTGCTTCATAGCCACAACCAGTGGAGGAACCAGACATTGGATTTTATTATTATGATGAGTTGTGATACATTTAAGAAGGAAGATAGTTACATCAGTCAGTGAATATTGAGTGTCCATTGTGGGCAAGGTACTGGATTAGGTGATATAAAGAAGAAAAGATGGTTTCTTTTCTCAAACTTGCTTTTTACCTGGGTTGGGTTCTCAGGGGTTGTGAGAGACCAGCAAACTGTGAAGGTCAGTAATTGAGACAGTGGTATTGCAACTTAAACTCATGTACTTTTGAGTGTGGAGATGTCATAGGAGCACAGAAGGGGCTTTCTCCCACCCACCCTCTCACTGCAGTAGTTAGGGGAGGTCTCACAAAGGAGCCAGCATGTGAGGACGGAATCCTGTTGGGGTAGAAATATCCCAGGGGGCAAGTGGGAAAGTCCTTTTCATGGAACAGCAAGTGCAAAGGGATGTGGCATGAGAACACAGTCTCTTCAGGGAAGTACAACCAGTTCATGCTGATACAGGAGTGTAAAGTAAGAGGTGGAGGAGTGGTCATGATGAGACTGGACACACATCATGGGATCTGATCACGAAGGGTCTTGTTTGCCTTCAGAGCTGAAGGGGTTTATTTTTATTTTTGTTTTTTAAAAGTTTTTCTTTTCTTTTCTTTTTTTAATTAAGTAAGCTTCATGGCCAGTGTGGAGCTCAACATGGGGCTTGAACTCATGACGCTGGGATCAAGAGTCAGCTGCTTAACTGACTGAGCCACCCAGACACCCCAGATCTGAAAGGGTTTAGATTGAACTTAGCCAGCGATGTGAAAATACCGCATCCTTTTTATTAGGAGTGCATTTTTGAGGGATCACTTTGGCAGCAGCATGGGGGGCTGGATTTGGAAGAAGGTGAGAGAAGATCCCAGTTAGAAGGCACACCACCTCTTGCAGGGAGAAAGGCGCCTATGCAACAACCCTTATGCTGTGGCAGGGTCTGTTAGGGAGACGTGTCTAAGGTGCACTGAAGGCATAATCATTCTTTCTGGATGATTGGAGAGGGCCACAGAAAATTCTTGTAGAGGAGGTGGTATTTACTTATCACATTAAATAGAAATTATATGGGACAAAATTGTAACATAATAAAGGTCTGAGTTTCGTTTAGAAGGGACAGAGAAATGCTGGATACCTCTTGTAATCCTAGAAGGTGAGAGAAATTTAGTTTGAAGAGTAACTTAACTTTTGGGGTGAGAGTAAGGCATAACTTTTTTGGAGGGTATATACCAAATTAAATTTATCTGAGGGAGCAGTACAAATGAAATAACTTAAGTGGAAGTGTTGGTATAGTTTACAGAAAAGTTAAAGGTAACCTCAGCATGCATGCTTATCTTTGGTGACCAGGGAAGTCAACCTCATGACTATGTGAAGCCAGCCTAAGGCTTAGCTGTCATTGTTACTTGTCTCCCAGGATGTGCTTATCAAAGAGATACTCTGCCATACCAATTCTGGGGCCCCCATTTTTTGATGGATTTCACCTGCTCATTCAGGTAATAAATGTCAGTGAAGTCACATAAGTAGCGGTCATTTTTGTCAGTGACCAGTTTGTGCAGTATTGTGCATTCAGTAGTGACAGATTTATGCGTTTTTCCAAGGTAACACTTGCACACTCCATTGCCTTCAGCCAGCTCTCTCACTTACCATGGTTTAGTTTCTTGATATCCTGAAAGATTTGAGATTTGGTCACCTGGTTGGTTCTGCAGCTTCCTCAGTATCTTAGCATGTTTCCTCTCTTGAGATTGGAGAAGAAAATATCTGACAAAGTTCTTCAAAGCCACACCATTGAGGTCAAAGTAGTAAGGCATGGAGGCAGAAGTAGGTAGAAGTAGGAGTCAGAGAGCTCCAGGTTGATCTGGCAGTTGATGGTGGTCCCTGGTTCCTGGTTGTAGTTCTGAAACACCTGCGAGGGTAGCCAAGGAGGGTTCTTCTAAGGGCACTGTGGGGAGGTGGTGGAGAGTCAGTTGGGTGTTGAGCTCTGGTTCCTTCCAACCACTGTGAAAGCAGGAAACCACAATGACTCAGTGAGGAATGTCTGACCCAAAATGACTTGATGGAATAGTTCAAAGAACTTGGCAGATGCATTCCTTGCTTCTCACTAGACCTAGGTTCAAATCAGCCTTGGAGGTTGGAAACCATTGTGCTAAAATGTCATATTAAATGATGGGTCGAGTGAATGAAGCATACAGGGCTTAGTAACTGCGGGACACCTAGCCTAGATTAGATAGGGAAAAGGATCATGGCCTATGCTGAAAAGAAAGTTGGGCTTTGGAATCGAATCTTGTTTTGACAGATACTGTGAGTCTTCTAGCAGCATGGGTAACTTCTTTAAACCTCAGTTTTCTGAGCTGTAAGAGTATGAAACATGTTTATTTTCTAGGGTTGTTGTGAAAATTAAGTGAAATTATGACACTGAAAGTATCCAGCCCATAGTAGGTTCTTAATTCCTTTTGTGTTACATCTTTCCTGTTAAACATTTTCATAGTTGGATAAGGAAAACATTTTCACTAATAGTTTATCTCATGCCCAAATTTCTTCCCTCCTCGGGCAGTCTGGAATCTTGTATTGAGTACATTGATCTGATCCTCCCTTTGAGAAAATGTATCAGGAAAATGTTTTAAATGAAACCTTCATACTATTTTGAAGACTACCCCCTTCATACCCCCTGCATTTTGAGAATACACAGAATCCCATCGACATGCCCCTGTAATTACTTGAGCCTCCTGTAATGGGCTGGATTGTTCCAGAGTTCACACACAGTGCTTTCACCATTCTTATTTGATTCTTAGTCATTCTCTACTTTAATTTACCATGGCTTCTGTACACACATTTCTCCCTTCATGAGCGATGCACAAATTTTTGTATTTTACACTAGGCACTATAAATGTTTATGGATGGATAGCTTATATTAGAAATTATCTTTTAAAAAATGAAAATGAGCTATCTTTAACTGTTTTAATATTCCACCCCTAATCCCTTAAAGAGATTTAATATAAAATTTTATTGTGGAAAATTGCACACATTTACAAAAGTGGGGAATGGTATATGAACCCCTAGGTACCCATCTCCTAGCTTTAACAGTTACCAACTCATGATTGATCTTATTGCATCTATACCCATGGATTATTTTTAAACCTATCATACATGCTCTCATTTCATTCATAAATATTTTAGAATCTGTAAAAGATAAGGATTGTTTTAAATTTTAGGATCTATATCACCTATATTCTCTGCAGTATCTGATTATAATGCTGTCCCTTTGAACTACACTTAAACAAGTGAGGCAGGGTGTTGTTGTTGTTGTTGTTTTTGGGGGTGGGAGGAATGAAACCATTTTATTGAAGTGCTTGGGGGAAAGGTCCAGGGGTAGGAAGACAATGAGATCTAACATCCTCTGTCCTGTTGGAATCTCCCCAGCTGCACAGTCCTCTGAGAAAGGAGGCAGGGTTATTTTGCTTTTCTTTCCTGACTTAATTGGCTGCTTCATTGTAAAATATTATATGTATATAGTGTTTGCAAATATTCTTTACAAGAGTTTTCAGTTGCAAGTGATTATTCAATCAGGAACATCTTTCTCAGTTTATTAAGTTTGTACTGTATTAGTACATGAGTACATTTTTACTGGAAAAAGTTAATCTAGGAATATATGTTATATATATATTTTAAGCATAAATCAAATCAGAGTGTATATACTATAATGCAGCTTGCTACCCACCACACTTCTTCACATTCTTGTCTGCCTCTAATCTCTTTTCCACACTGCAGCCAGCAGGGGTCTTTTTAAAATGTAAATCAGGTAGTGAGTTCCTTAGTAAGACCCTTCTAATGATGTGTCTTTGTACTTAGAATAAAATGTAAGTTTCATACCTTGGCCTGAAAGGCCCATTGTGATTTATCTTGCCTGCATCCTCTATCCTTTTTTTTTTTTTTTTAATTTTATTATTTTTAAATATTTATTTTGAGAGAGAGAGAGAGCACACATGTGCTTGCGCATGAGCAGGAGAGGGTCAGAGAGAGAGGGAGAGAGAAAATCCCAAACAGGCTCCACCCTGCCAGCGCAGAGCCCTACATGGGGCTCTATCTCAGGAACCGTGAGATCATAACCTGAGCTGAATGGGCTCTATCTCAGGAACAATGAGATCATGACCTGAGCTGAAATCAAGAGTCCGAAGTTTGACTGAGCCACTCAGGCACCTGTCCTCTATCCTTCCTAACATGCTGGAGCCTCCTTTTGATTCCTCGAAGGTGAGCTTGGTCCTATCTAAGCCGTTTCCACTTGTTTTGTACTCCTTGTCTGGACATATTTTGGCATTCTGGAGGCACTTGTCATTCAGGATCCTCCCTATCCCCATACCCTTTTGTGTTTTAACTCAAACATTATCTTCTTAGGGAAGACTTATTTGACCCCTTTGTATTAAGTACTCCTCCTTTCCTCTGGCAGTTTGTTATGGCACTTAGAAATGATTTTATCTTTTTCTCCACTGCTACAGCAATAAATGAATAAATAGTTGCTCTGTTCTGTGTGTTATGAATGCTGCATCCTTTTGAATTTGTAAGAATGGCCATTATATTCATTTTTAGAATTTTTTTATTTGTTCCACTAATTATTTCCCCTAAATTCTCTTACTTGGTATTAGTTTCTTAAAGATTGATTTTATGATTATCTTTGTAAATTTCGGAATTGCTCATTGCCAGTGTGAGAGCAGTTTGTGGGAGAAGGCCAATTGTCTGGAGGCTGGGAAATCCAAGGGTCCCTTCCTTTTCCTTGTATTGGAGTTTGGAGCACAAAGGACTGCATCTACCTCCATGGCACACATTCCCCGGAATGGTGTTTGTATGTGATTTTGCCCACTAACCCTATTCTGTCCTTTCTACATTTTCCCCCTAAGATTTCTGTTTCTCTGATGGCCTTCTTCTTTAAATAAAAATTCCCCCCTCACCCCCAGCAAGGTTATGCATTTATTCTTTAAATAGCTTCTGTAAATTTGAGTATGTTGGGAGGTAGGCTCATGTGCTAGTCCCTGTGGTCCACTTACTTCAAAACATTTTTGATGTAAGAGATTTTTTTTTTAATGTTTTATTTTATATTTGAGAGAGAAAGAAAGAGAGAGAGCACGAGCAGGGGAGGGGCAGAGAGACAGAGACAGAATCTGAAGCAGGTTCCAGGCTCTGAGCTGTCAGCAGAGAGCCCAATGCGGGGCTTGAACTCATGAACCATGAGATCATGACCTGAGCCAAAGTCGGATGCTTAACCGACTGAGCCATCCAGGGGCCCCAGTGTAAGAGATTTTTATAAGCCAGTTTTCTCCTTATTGAAAGGATTTAAATTTTTTAAAAACTTGATTTGGGAAAATCTTAAAAATATACCAAAGTAGAGGGAATAGTATTGTGAGCCAGCTTCAGAATTTATCAACATATGGCCAGTCTTATTTCACTTATACTTTCATTTTCCTTTCAAGATTATTTTGAAGTCAGTGCTGTTCTTCATATTATATATTCTGTAAATACTTCAATATGTGGCAGAGATGCCAGTGTAATGTTCAAAAACAGCCTTTCTCCAGAGTCACTGATGGGAACCCTGCCCGCTAGGGCATTCTCATAAATGACTAAAGCCTGAGGGATTCTCCTCATTGCCTCTTTGAGGAAGACCACCCTGTTCATCTCTCTTATGGCCACAGTTTAACACATAGTGTATATTCAGTAACATTTGTTTAATGAAATACCTTGGTTTCCGTAGTCTTCATTATGAAAAGCAGGTTATTTTTGGATATGGTATGGAATTAGGTGGAACTACAGGTGACCCTCACTGTCAGAACGTAACTGGTTTCTGAATCGTTACTGCATAGTGAATTTACAGAGCAAGAGCCTATATTCTCATTTTTAAAGGGAAAAATAGGGGTGCCTGGTGATGAGGTTTTGGGATGATAGTGGGGTTTGTGGGGTCTGGAGCCGACAGCCAAGAAAGAATTCTTGAAGACATCTTTGGTGCAAAAGTCATTTTATTAAAGCACGGGGACAGGACCCATGGGCAGGAAGAGCTGCTCTGGGACCCTGTGGAGAGACTACTTATAGAGTTGGGATTTGGTGGGAGGTAATGTCAAGAGGAAGTTTCCAAAGAGATTTTCATCTGCTAAAGAAGACTCACAGGATACTGGAGGCCTAGCTATTGTCAAGCTAAGGTGGTTTTTCCTCTAGCAAAGCATTAGCATTAAGACCGTAGGGAGTTCCTGGAGAAACTCTAGCCTCAGGTAGTTGTTAATGGGTTGCAGGTTATAAGGAAATTTAATTTTATCTGCTGTTTCCTTCTGCCTTTGTTTCCCACATCACCTGGGGGGCTCAGTCAGTTAGGCATCCAACTCTTGATTTTGCCTCGGGTCACGATCTCATGGTTCATGGGATCTTACAGTGCTTGAGGCCTTGGAGCCTGCTTGGAATGCTCCCTCCCTCTCTCTCTGCCCTTCCCCCTGCTCATTCTCTCTCTCTCTCTCTCTCTCTCTCTCTCTCTCTCTCTCTTTCTCAAAATAAAGAAATAAACATTAAAAAAAAAAATAAAAGGAAAAATAATGCTTTCCCAGCCCATTGAAAACTCCCAACTAATTTCTCTACATGTTACTCACACACTCTTAAATAGGGTAGACGTCTTCACATTGTTGCCCCAAACAAACAGGGTTCACAGGATCCTAAGTTTTTGAGGCCATCAAGTTAAGGTTTTCTCCTTCCCTCCCTCCCCTTCCTTCCCTCCCCTTCCTTCCCTCCCCTTCCTTGTCTTCCTTGTGTGGAGGGGTCCATCAGGCAGCCAAGGTAATAAGACACTGCACAGAAACTAGGAACGCTGGAAGCTGAAAAAGCTACTTTGTTTAGTAGGGAAAATAGCAAGATAGAGTGCATTTCTTTCAGCTCTTTGCTATGTTAGATGAAATAAAGAATTCAGTTGCTTTTGATGGCTGAAGTGGCAGGCTCACATAGTTGCCCACATTGTTGTGGATATCCTGGACCCTGCACTCCTGGTCTTTCTTCACCTGCCCTCCACATCCAGCCAGTCACTGCAAGTCATGTGTAGTTGTCTTTCTCTCTTCTATTCCTCTGAGCAATCTACTCTTCTTTTTTTTTCATGGCTTCTCCTCCACACTCCTACTCCACACTCGATCGCCTCGCTGTCAAGTTACCTGGGTTGTTGTAACAGGATACCTTATAATTTCCCTCTTCCGTGCTGGCTATTTATGAGACTCACCTAGCACTTAAAGTGACCCACTCCAGAATAATTAAATCATGATGGAGAGGAGAGAGAGCTGAAACGCAGGACTTTAATTTCTCTGAAAGCCTCATTAATTCTCTTCCGTCTGGGCATTTAAATGTGATGTTCTTTGTGTTTGGAGTGTTGGTTTTTTTTTTTTTTCCCTCTTAAGGCTTTTTCATGTAGGCGGTATTGTCCCCATTTTTCCTTTGGGTTTCGGGTGATACTTCAGTAAAACCCCCCTCAGTGCCGTCCAGTAGAACTTTCTATGATGATGGGAAGTGTTCAATATTATGTGCACTGTTTCCTGGACTAGCCGGTAGCTTTCCAGCACTTAAACTGTGACTAATGACTGAGAAATTGAAATTGTTTTCATTTTTAAAAAAAATTATTTTTGAGAGAAAGAGCAGGGGAGAGGAGGAGAGGGAGGGAGGGAGGGAGGGAGGGAGGGAGAGAGAGAGAGAGAGGAGAGAAATGAATGAATCTTAAGAATCTTAAGCAGCCTCCATGCTCAGCACAGAGCCTGACACAGGACTCCATCCCATGACCCTGGGATCATGACCTTAGTTGAAATTAAGAGTTGGACAATCAACCCACCAAGCCACCCAGGCACCCCAAATTTTAAATTTTATTTAACTATAGGTGTTAGGTGCCCTTACTTGTGTCCTTACAGCACCCTGCGTGTATTCCCCCACTACAACACTATATTGTATATTTTCCGAAAATTGTATTATTAAAACATTTCATAAAGTTGAAAGAATTTTGTAATGTATGCTCCTATATCCATCATCTCGATTCTGCCATTAATATAATTATCATACTTGGTTTTAACACATATTTATCTGGGCATTTCTCTACCCATTAATTCTTTTCAAAAAAATATATTTCACGGGGCACCTGGGTAGCTCAGTTGGTTAATCGTCTGACTCTTGATTTTGGCTCAGGTCATGATCTCATGGTTTGTGAGACCGAGCCCTGTATGGGGCTCTGCGCTGACAGTGTGGAGCTTGCTTGGGATTATCTCTCCCTCTCTTTCTGTGTCTTCCCCCACTCAAAATAAATACACAAACATAAATATATATATTTCATAATATCCGTGCAGATTTCCCTAAACACTTTAACATGCATATCATCAACAGCTTTTTTGGGGGTAAAATTTATGTATAATAAAATGTCCATATTTTAAGTGTCTATTTGCTGAGTTTTGATAACTGCACCTCCCTGTGTACCCAAACCTCTATCAAGATTACAACATTATCACCCCAGAAGGTTCTCATCTGCCCTTTCCCAGTCTGTCCTTTCTCCCACCTTCCCAAGTGATGATTGTTCTGAATTTTTTTCGGGCAGTGTCTATTTTAGCATCATTCTAAGTATCTGAATAGTGGAACCTCATGCTCACCATAAATGAGAAATGCTTTGGCTTCTTAGTTTCCATATGCACCCTTCTACACACGTTACATTCAATTTTGTGTTTGATTTTCAGCTCAATCGGCTGTGTGGCTACAAAAATAAGAAATTGTTTTAGGGCTGACATGGAAGCTCGCAGAAAGAGACTTGGGCTGAGGGCTCGGGCTGAGCTGCTTCTTTCTTTGTCTCTGAAAGTGCTCTAATGCACTCAGAAGAATCCCCCCAAACCACAGTCCTTACCTTCATCACTACTATTATTGGGGTCAAGTGCAACAACAGTCTCGGTTTTCTAGTTAGCATGGGATTACTGTCAACCACAAATGGTATCTTGATTAATTATGATTCTAATACCTGCTATGGATTACTGACATCTTATTTCTCATTGACAATGAGCTCATCACTACATTCAAGCTCAAGGATATGACCAAACTTGTCCTTAAATCCTGTCTTTGTGGGTCTGCTAGGACCATTCCCCAGTGCCAACTGTATATAAGTCTGGATCCATTCAGGAGACAGAGACCACAGAGTAATTTAAAAGAGGGAAGTTTAAAAATTTTTTTTTTTTTCAACGTTTTTTAATTTATTTTTGGGACAGAGAGAGACAGAGCATGAACGGGGGAGGGGCAGAGAGAGAGGGAGACACAGAATCAGAAACAGGCTCCAGGCTCTGAGCCATCAGCCCAGAGCCCGACGCAGGGCTCGAACTCACGGACCGTGAGATCGTGACCTGGCTGAAGTCGGACGCTTAACCGACTGCGCCACCCAGGCGCCCCTAAAAGAGGGAAGTTTAATATAAAGAATTGTTACGCTATGATAGGAGAATAACTATAAAGATGTAAAGGGAGCTCTAAAGGATACTCTGGGGCTAACAGATGGTCCCCAAAGAAGGGCCAACTTAGAGGGGTGAACTACTAAAGTCTTGGGTTTAAGATCTTATTAGAGAAGGTAGAGGTACAACCTTAAGTTGCTGGTAGAAAAGTTTGCTGAGTTGCTGAGATTAGAGCTGGTCCACTGTAGCTGGGCAAGCAGGAAATAACCCTCTTAAGTGTAGTTGAACCCGGGTTGGGTGGCCTGTGTGTGTGTGTGACGGGGGGGGGGGGGGGAGTCAGGGTGCTGTGTGTGGGCATAAAACCTGGACTTCATGGTGTCCTCATTGGGAGGTAGTGCCTGGTCAAGGCTACCAGGTTGCTGAGGGACTGGACCCAGGGGCATATGGCTAGGACTGGGAGCCACTGGGTATCCTCCCCATAGGTACCGTGCAGTAGGAACCAGAACAAAATAAAGATAGCAACAAGACCCTGAAGGTGTCTTTCCTGCAGTGCCCCTTCAGTACCTTTTACTTGACAGAGTAATATTGTACTCAGTATAAAGAAGAAATGCTTAAAAACTCCAGTCCATTTTTATTAAAAAAATTTTTTTTTTCAACGTTTATTTACTTTTGGGACAGAGAGAGACAGAGCATGAATGGGGGAGGGGCAGAGAGAGAGGGAGACACAGAATCGGAAACAGGCTCCAGGCTCCGAGCCATCAGCCCAGAGCCTGATGCGGGGCTCGAACTCACGGACCGCGAGATCATGACCTGGCTGAAGTCGGACGCTCAACCGACTGCGCCACCCAGGCGCCCCGCAGTCCATTTTTAAAGCCAGGTACTGAAAGATGAATTCAGAGGAGAGAGGTAGCACATTGATAACTGGCCTAGTCAGTCAGAGGAGGTTATTTTACTCACAGTTCCTCACGAGCTCCCCATTTTACCCAGAGTGAAACCAAAGCTGTACATGGCCCTCTGCTTCTTGACCTCATCTTCTAGTACTGTTTTCCTTGTTGGCTCTGGGGTAGCCATCCTGGTCTCCCTGCTGTTTCTGAAACATAAGCTGGGATTCTCCTGACTTAGGGCCCTTGCACTAACTGGTTCCTCTTAGAAAGTTCTTTTTCTACATATCTGCCTGGTGAGTTCCTTCCTTTCCTTTGTCTTTGCTCAGATGTCAGCTTCTCCATGAGGCCCGCCCTTGTCCATGTTCTTTAATACTGGAAGCACCAGCACTTCTGGTGCCCTCATGTGGCTTGACTTTTTCCGTGGTACTTCTCACCTAACATACTGTGTAGTGTATGTATTTCTCGTGTCTGCCTTCTCCCTTCATAATGTCAGGTGCCGTGAGTGGCAGAGGTGTGTGTGTGTGTGTGTGTGTGTGTGTGTGTGTGTGTGTGTGTGTGTTTTGCTCACTTATCCCAAATACCTAGAATAGTGCCTGATGCATTGTAGATGCTTAATTAGTACTTGAATATTAGAGTGGACTTGGTGATAATACCCATTAAAATGAGATTCTAGTTTAACAAAGGAATTCTGACTTTGTTGTTCGATGTATTTTTACTACTAGGTTATGCAGTTTCCCTTATATTTTGGAGACAGTTACATTCTTTTGATATGACCAGGGTGTATTTTTGGGTGGCTTATATGCTTTAAATGAAGCACTGTGCTTTATTAAGTTACCTTTTCTATAGCTAAAGCTATGTCTTTGGCTTCTGTGACTCTTATCTGGGCAAATACTTGAGGAAGATAACTGTATTTTTAACATTTTATTCAGAATTGAATCTTGGTCATGGAGAGTTAACTGATTTTTGTTGTTGTTTTTAGGTGCTGAATGTGGAGTAAATGCAGATGTTGAGAAACATCTTGAATTGGGCAAGAAATTACTTGCAGCTGGACAACTAGCTGATGCTTTATCTCAGTTTCATGCTGCAGTAGGTTTGTATCTTGGAACCAAAACCCTCAGTGGCCATCCTAGTTATTTCTAGTTAATAGCATTTGGATAACATTTAAAATAAGCATTATTTAATGTTGAAAGAAAACATTTAAAAATATTTGCAGGATTTTGGGTGAAATAGATTAATAAAATAAATACACAACACTTAAATGCATATGTATCTAACACAAGAGAATTTTCCAGATAACTACATTTTCTACTGTAAGTATCAAGAATAAGTCAAGATAGTTTTTTTTTTAAGATTTTTTTTTTTTAACCTTTATTTATTTTTGAGAGAGACAGAGCGAGAGCAGGGGAGGGGCAGAGAGAGAGAGGGAGACACAAAATCTGAAGCAGGCTCCAGGCTGTCAGCACAGAGCCCGATGCGGGGCTCGAACCCAGACTGTGAGATCATGACCTGAGCTGAAGTCGGATGCCCAACTGATAGAGCCACCCAGGCGCCCCAAGTCAAGATAATTTTGACAGAAAGCTTTTCTCACTGTATTATATAGTTTTTTACCCCCCCCCAAAAGATTTCATTAAAGACGGTTTAATTTTCTTGATGACTTGAGATCAGAAGTATAGTTCTTTTACTTTGAGGCCCTTGGGGGTTCCTGCAGTCCGTTGCCTCTTCTGTGTTGGTCAAACTTCCTCACTCCCTTAGGCTGGACATCCTGTTGCTCACTTATGTTTGTCTATAGTTTCTACTCTCTGCAGCTTTTAATCTATTGGGACTGAGAGAAACGAGATGGCCACAATAAATAGGTTCTAAGTGAGGGCTTAAAGGATTTTCTATATGCTTTTGTGCAGGACTTTCTGACACTGACTTTTTGGAATCCTCTCTTAAATTATACATTCTCACCTTTTTTGGGATGGTTAAGAGTGACAAGTTAACCTGTAGGGTAATGAGGTGGGTTTTTTTGTTTATTTTTTTCTATGTTTTTGATAAGATAAAGTTCTCACCAGAAGAATGATCATCCCACTCCTGTAATTTACTTTGTAAACGGAACATAATTAGATTTTGGTTTGGCAGTATTTTTCTTAATGCTTTTTTGTGAACTCACACTTTTATTACTGGTATTATTAACCCTCTGGAATAACAGGAAACCAAGGTTTTTAATCTTGGCTTTGCCACTTGATAATCCTATAATTATTGGTTAAGTTATGTAAGTAAATATAGACTTAAACAAGTTACCTGCATATTCCTAGCAGTTTTCACTGTGCCACCTAAAAGGATTTTTTGTGAAGATTGGTGAGAATAATGTATATAAAGATTTTTTTTTTTGAAAATAGGGTACAATCACACATGTAGGATCTGTAGAAATACAGTTTTTATGTCTCTGAAAATTAAGACTTTTAAAAAACAGACTTGATATGTTAATAGAATTTTCTTAACTATGTGAAATTTCTGTCAGGTAGGTTTTTTCATTTTAGCAATTAGCTCACCTTGGGAGGTGGTAGGTAATCGGCACAGCAATTTGTACCAGTTAATTTTCACTGGAGACCATATACTAAATGACCATGTCATTACTGAGTCCACACTGTTCTGGTGGTTTGAGCTCTGCTGCAGCGTGGTAATTAAACAAATTTCAATTATTGTCTTAGATAAAGCATGTCTTAAAAAATACTGATTCTTCCCTAGTACTGCAAGAATATTTGCAGAAACTTACACCTCCTACCTATTTTCTGCTTTATTATTTGCTTTTTTAAATCTCCCTTTTAGCAGAAACGTTAAGGCCATGGCATATTGTTACGGTCGTTTAAAATGACTTCTTGCTTTTCTTTAGCTTCACTGCTGTACTTGAACTCTTGAGATGGTTCTTCCCCAAAATACCCAATAAAATATTATATTCATTGTCAGATGTCAGTTAGTAAAGCTAAGAACTGATAATTTATTTGTGAAATTCGGCGAAGGGAGAAAGTGAAGCAGTGCTAGTGCCTTCAGAGTTCAGAGAGCTGTAGAGCTATGTGCCCTTTTGTTTGTCATGATTTGGCGACTTACAACAATTCTCAGAATGTTCACGTCTTAATTTCTCAGAAAGACCTGTGTAGTTCGGGATGTTCATCATCTTAGTTTGTGTCAAACACAGATTATAGCCAACTGTAGAAAACAAAGATTAAATTGTATATGATGGCAGTATACAGGAGATGGTGAGGGGGGTGGTGGTGTCATGGCCTACTGACCCTCCTATTAAAAGTGTGTTTATCAGAAAAGAACGTTAGATCCTCTGTTTCAGTTGTCTGGTTTACCAGACCTCACATTTAGCATGGCCACACTGGCTGCTTCAGGTAGCCCAGTGAGTTAGGGAGAGCGTCTCACCAGCAGTGAATTTGTCCGGGTCTCCTGACTTGTAGACTAACAAGTTGTGTGCTTGTTGCTGTAGGCGGTAGAGCTGGGCTGCTGTAAAATATATGCCAATCTTCTGTGGTGAAATATCACCCATGGTTTAATACATTGCTTTAAACTGACTGTGTAAAAGAGTTCATTAAATGTTTATTCATTTGTTACACTTCCCAGCTTCTAAATTTTGTGATGTACTTTATTTAACTTCTGTGATTAGAAATTGATGTGAAAGTTTGTAATAGAATTTGGCTGGCAGCATTGTAAGTATCAATGGATCATTTCTTATTATAATGCTGTAGTTGACATTATTTATGGTTGTGGCACCCTTCCATTTTCATTCTTGAAAAATTACTAGGTGCATTTTGAAAATTACTTGGGCTTGGTATGTTTTATGATTACATTTTTAACACAATAAAAGGTTTATGTATTAAAATTCAGTAGCATCACATTGTTCCTACAGAGTGGTATGGGTCTATCAGTGATATGAAGTTTTTTTGTATCTGGCATATGGATATTTTTTGGCAGGAGTTTTAAGATTTAAGATGGGGAAATATTCTTGATCTGTCAGAAACTGTGATTTAAGGAAGGATGTTGATTATCACTTTCCAATTAGTCTTCTAAAACAGTTGCATCCATTTCAATGTTATGAAGTAGTCAGACACAAGTATTGTTTAGAGATTTATCATTAGAGAAAACTGCAGTGCAATGTGAAAATGACCTGACTCTCATTCCCGCTGCATGGTCTTAAGGAAATAATGAATTCTAGGGTCTGAAATCACTTTTTTGATAGACCTAACAGAATGTCTGAGCTATATTGGGCAGGAATGCCTGTCTAATGTGGTGGATTAAATGGTAGGCATGTCTGAAATGATAGTTTTCTCTATTTGCTTGGTAAGAAAGTCAGTATCACATTTATAGTTTTGCTAAATCAAAAAACAAAACCTATGCCTACATTTATTTGTCACAAACGTATCATGGTGCTTTCTCATCACATTTGGACCTCATTTGTGAAATGGGGATGGGCATTTACTATTCACATTTAGACAGAAGGAAAGAAAGTACCTTAATGACTTTTTAAACATCATGTTCTAATGCAAAAGATTGTGAACTTCTTAAGGATAGGTAGAATCTCATTGTTGTTATTACCATTGTCATTATTTTTATTGAAGTATAATTAGTATACAATGTTAGTTTCAGGTGGATGGGCAACATAGTGATTGACAATTCTACACATGATTCAGTGCTCACCACAATAAGTGTAGTCATGTCATCATACAACATTATTATAGTATTATTGAGTATATTCCCCTACTGTGTGTTTCATCTCTTTTTTATAAAATAAATAATTCTTTTTATCTATTTTACCCATCTCTCTACCCCACCCCATCCAGTAGTCATCAGTTTGCTCTCTATATTTAAGAGTCTGTTGTTTGTTTGCTTATGCTGTTTTTTAGATTCTACATATAAGTGAAATCGTATGGAGGGTGCCTAGCTGGCTCAGTTGGTAGAGCATGTGACTCTTGATCTTGGGGTTGTGAGTTCAAGCCCCATGTTGAGTGTAGAGGTTTATTAAAACTAAAACCTTTAAAAATAAAATAAATGAAATCGTATGGTATTTATCTTTTCCTGATTTATTTCAGTTAGCATAAAGCATAATACCTTTTAGGTCCATCCATGATGTTGCAAATGGCAAGATTTAATTCTTTTTTTATGGCTGAGTAATATTCCTCTGTGTGTATGTGTGTGTGTGTGTGTGTGTGTGTGTGTGTGTGTGTGTATGTGTGTGTGAGAGAGAGAGAGAGAGAGACACACACACACACACACACACATCTTAAAGATAGGTAGTATCCTATTTTGCCATTATTTTACTCTCTGGTAGGTGCTCAGTAAAAGTTTAAATGAAGGGATAGAGTTGGGTTAGCTGGGAGCAAGAATAACATTTTTCTGTATTTAGACAAGTGTGGTCTTTCTGTTTTCCACTACCACTGTTTATAACATCATTTGTAATTGGCTTTCTGATGTATTTTCTTCATTAGTTGTATTTTATTACAGCTTATCTTTTCATATTTGAATAGTAGTTTGAAGATTAGACCTTAAATCCATCTCTCATGTTCAAGTTTCTAATAAACGAGTATAACAATTTGAATGGCATGTTTTCACATGAAATCTAGTATTTCTATAGGTAGGCTTGCAAGTATTTTAAATAATGAACTGTATTGTGTATTGAATGGATAACAGGATAAGTGATTATTTTCAAGGTTGTCAGATGTTGTTTTATGAGAAATTAAGCATGAATTTTATTTATTTATTTTTTAAAATTTATTTTATTTTATTTTTTTAACGTTTATTTATTTTTGAGACAGAGAGAGACAGAGCATGAACAGGGGAGGAGCAGAGAGAGAGGGAGACACAGAATCTGAAACAGGCTCCAGGCTCTGAGCTGTCAGCACAGAGCCCGATGCGGGGCTCGAACTCACGGACCGTGAGATCATGACCTGAGCCGAAGTCGGGCGCTCAACCGACTGAGCCACCAGGTGCCCCTAATTTTTTTTCTTTTTTAATGTTTATTTATTTTTGAGACAGAGAGAGACAGAGCATGAATGGGGGAGGGGCAGAGAGAGAGGGAGACACAGAATCAGAAGCAGGCTCCAGGCTCTGAGCCATCAGCCCAGAGCCTGACGCGGGGCTCGAACTCACGGACCGTGAGATCGTGACCTGAGCTGAAGTCGGACGCTCAACCGACTGAGCCACCCAGGCGCCCCAAGCATGAATTTTAAAAATTTTTTTTTTCAACGTTTTTATTTATTTTTGAGACAGAGAGCGACAGAGCATGAACGGGGGAGGGGCAGAGAGAGAGGGAGACACAGAATCGGAAACAGGCTCCAGGCTCCGAGCCATCAGCCCAGAGCCTGATGCGGGGCTCGAACTCACGGACTGCGAGATCGTGACCTGGCTGAAGTCGGACGCTTAACCGACTGCGCCACCCAGACGCCCCCAAGCATGAATTTTTAAACCGATCCTTGTTCAGTTGCTACTTCATGCACAATGATACAGGAATGGACACTAGTTCTAGGAACTGTTGGTATTTTAAGATGAAGATCTAGGGGAAACTATTTTGTTTTGCCATCCATGTGACCTTATACGACTAAGAACATTGATTTGAAGGCAAGGGAAATAAAAGGACGAATTAACTATTGGGACCTCATCAAGATAAAAAGCTTCTTCACTGCAAAGGAAATAATCAACAAAACTAAAAGGCGACTGACAGAATAGAAGAAGATATTTGCAAATGACATATCAGATAAAGGATTAGTATCCAAAAACTATAAAGAACTTAACCAAACTCAACACCCAAAAAACAAATAATCCAGTAAGAAATGGGCAGAAGACATGAATAGACACTTCTCTAAAGAACACATCCAGATGGCCAACGGGCACATGAAAAGATGCTCAACGTCACTCCTCATCAGGGAAATACAAATCAAAACCACACTGAGATACCACCTCACACCAGTCAGAGTGGCTAAAATTAACAACTCAGTAAACAACAGATGCTGGCGAGGATGTGAAGAAATGGGAACCCTCTTGCACTGTTGGTGGGAATGCAAACTGGGACAGCCCCTCTGGAAAACAGTGTGGAGGTTCCTTAAAAAATTAAAAATAGAACTACCCTACGACCCAGCAATAGCACTACTAGGAATTTATACAAAGGATACAGGAGTGCTGATTCATAGGGGCACATGTACCCTAATGTTTATAGCAGCGCTTCCAACAATAGCCAAATTATAGAAAGAGCCCAAATGTCCATTAACTGATGAATGGACAAAGAAGATGTGGTTTATATATACAATGGAATACTATTTGGCAATGAGAAAGAATGAAATCCTGCCATTTGTAACAACGTGGATGGAATTGGAGGGTATCATGCTGGGTGAAATAAGTCAGAGACAGATCTCATGTTTTCACTCATATGTGGAACTTGAGAAACTTACCATGGGGGGAAGGGAAGGGAAGGGGAAAAAATAGTTTCAAACAGAGAGAGGCAAACCATAAGAGACTCTTAAATGCAGGGAACAAACAGAGGGTTGATGAGAGGGGCAGCAGAGAGGGGAAAATGAGTGATGGGCTTTGCGGATGGACTTGTTGGGATGTGCACTGGGTGTTTTATGTAAGCGATGGATCACAAGAATCTATACCTGAAACCAAGAGCACACTGTATGCACTGTATGTTAGCTAACTTGACAATAAATTATATTAAGAAACAAAACAAGGTGTTCACTGAAAACATGAAAAAAAAGAAAAAAAATAAAGAGCACATTTATTTATTTTGAGAGAGAGAGAGCAAGTGCAGGAGGGGCAGAAAGAGAAAATCCCAGGAGGGGCAGTGGGAGGTGGGGGAGGAAAGAGAGAGAGAGAGAAGTGGGGGCTCTCCTGAAGCAGGGTTCGTGCTCACCTGAAGCAGGGCTCGGCCAGTGTGAGACTCAAACTCATGAACTGTGAGATCATGACCTGAGCCTGAGTCAGATACTTAATGACTGAGCCACCCAGGCACTCAGAACATTGATTCTTGATTCATATGTTGAGCCATTGTCATTTGATTACTCAATTTTGTAGGTTCATTGTTATAAAATGGGTCTCTAATCTGATTTCATATCTTAAAAATACCTAGAAACTGAAGAATAAAGTAAATGAAAGTGCTCCAGATTATTGTATATAAACATTTTTTAATATATGTGTAATCAAATACTTAAAAGCTGTGTCATATGTAATCCTCATTAGAGGTTTTTCTGCATGGACTGAAATGGTCAGTTTTTCCCCAAATAGAAGTGTAGGTACTTTCTGATAAGTTGCCCAATGCTAGCATTAAGCATTCTTTTTTTTTTTTTTTTCCTTGAAAGAACTAGATACAGAGGTCAAAATAACCGACATCTGTTTTTCAACATGCCATTGCTGATTTCATATGGGAGAATGATCTGAATATCCTGGTGAGGCACATTTTTTTAAGAGCCAGGTCTGTTCTCTGGAATCCCTGCGTGGGGTGGCTGGCAGGGAGAAAGGGAACTGGGTGACCAGATGTTTGTTTGCTTTGCCTCCTGGATGGAAAGCACTCCAAATGGAAAGCTTACCCGGACCAGTGAGGTCAGAATCTACAAGCAGCAACTCTTTGAAAAGCAAGAGATGGCAGTGTCTGTCATACCCTCTGTGCCAACTTGGGAGGACTGCAGGGACCAGAGGGCGGGCAATGCAGCAGAGACTTTAGCCCCCTTCCTCTTTTGTCCCCTCTGAGAAAAACCTCTTCTGGGCTGGACAGAGTGTGACAACAAAACATTTGCTCCCTGGGTTTACAGACCTGGCTCTGGAAACAAGACCCATGGGAAGTGGACCATATTCATCCGGAGGCTGGGAAATGTTTCTCTTGGTCTGTGGCAGGGCTGATGTTGGCGTGCTTCCTCCTTGTCCACAACAGGATGGCACTAGGGAAAGCAAACAGAACAGAAGCCCTTCACATGAATGGTTTCTTGGGCTTTCTCAATGAGAAGGACCCAGGAATCAAAGCCAGAAGCAAGGGAGGAGCTCCTGGGGTATGGTAGGGCTGAGGAGACCCTGTGGGAAAGCTGGCTAGCTCCAGGGACCCGCTGAGTACTACAGTGTCCTGTGGAAATGAAAGACCAAAGAAGCCATGTCTGTACTGACTTAGCCCCTTGCTTGTCCTAGGCAGGTCTCAGTGTTGGCATTTGTTGTGGTGATCAGGAATTTGTTTCCATTTCCTTTTATTTGAATACCTTGGGCCAGGTCATATGGAGACACTCGAGTGAATTCACTCAAGGAGTTTTATTTTCTCTAGACTGAGGTGTGTGTATAAATAATTGATACCAGAGGGAGTGATAAGTGTTATGGGCACAGTAAGAGGTATACTGTATTATAGAATGTTATGGAAATTGAGGGAATGGAAGGTATATATTTCACATGTGTCATCAAATGAGTCATTTGAGCTGTGCCTCAAAGATTGAGTAGGATTTGGACATACGAAGATGATCATGTGTGATGTAAACTCCAGGTCTTAAATCATGTTACTTCTAGCATTTTTTGCTTAGTGTAAATAAGTCATGGAAAACTTAATTTTTTTTAAATTAATGAATATAAAAGCACTCCATGTTTATTATGAAACATTTTGGAATGTGTTTGGTATAAAGAAGAAAATCTGATCTCTCTGCCCAGATAACTACTGTTGACATGTGGTGAATTTCCTTTTACTTTCAGAGGCAGTCACTTAAAAGTGACTGGTATCAAGTCATTGTTCAGGCCAGTTATGCTGCCCAGACTCACATATTTTTTAATTTATTGTACATTCTAAATCAAATATAAACTGAACCTAAAAATATTATATATCATTTATGCTCTTAAGTATAGTTACTCTATATCTTACTTTTTCCTCAGGCTAATTATAGCATTAGGAAATACCCTATATACAGGCGGCTGACTATGCTCTTTTTTTTTCCTGGTCTCCTGAGCAAAATTGATCAGGAAAGAAATTTTCAGTGATGCTTAGCTGGGATGTATGGATTGTTTTGGTTTTTGTTTCAGATTTGAGGAAAAAATAGTTCTTTAATTGTTAAAATGCCCAGTTTTCATAGCTTTTCAAAAATTTCCTAATAAAATAGTATAATGAAAAGTATGTTACAAAATTTTACTGTTTTGACCATTTTTAAGTGTATTGGGTTAGTGGCACTAAGCGCATTCACATATTTGTGCAACCTGCATCACCATCCATTTCCAGAGCTTTTTCATCATCCCAAACTGAAACTCTACCCATTAAGCAGTTGTTCCCATTTTTCTCACTCCCTTTCTCTCCTTCCTTCCTTTGTTTTTGTAATAGCCATCTTAATGGATGGGAAGTGGTATCTCACTGTGGTTTTGATTTACCTTTCCCTAATGATTAGTGATGGTAAGCATCTTTTCATGTGCTTCTGGCCATTTGTACATCTTCTCTCATATATGGTTTTATAGCTTTACTTTCTCCTCCTGTCCTCTTTTGCTTAGCAGTGGTTCAGGTAGGTTAATGCCATTAACAACTGCTCAAAACCATATTTTGAATGATGACAAACCATCCTGTCATAGATTGCCATTGGTTATGTTTTTCAGATGATAAGACCTTCAGGGGTAGAACTTTCAGAGAGTTTTAGTTGTAAATCTTATAATGATAGAACTGTGCATAAATAAATATTTGTTTAAGACACATGGCTGGATTTGGTCAAGATATATATCTATATATCTATATATACACACACACACACACATATGTATTTCAAAATTGCTTTCTAGAAGGACTGTTTGGCAGCACAAGGTTTACTTCCACTGAGTAAAGTAGAATTAGCTAAAAAACCTAATCATCCATCTGTTTTCCTTCTTTCAAATATTGGTAACTTAGTCTTGTCTCATTTCCATTCTCCTCCTTTGTCCTAAGGTTTGTATCTTTATTTCTTCACTGCCATATTAATTGGAATTTGTGAGGGAACAGAGATTGTACATTTAATATGTCAGTTTAATTGGAAGTCTATAATTTTCTTAACTCTGAATAAAGCATAGTCACATTCTCAATCAGTATTTTTAAAAAAAATTTTTAATGTTTATTTTGAGAGAGAGAGAGAGAGAGCATGAGTGGGGGAGGGCAGGGAGAAAGGGAGACACAGAATCTAAAGTAGGTTCCAGGGTCTAAGCTGTCCACACAGAGCCTGACACAGGGGCTCGAATTCACGAACCATGAGATCATGGCCTGAGCTGAAGTCGGATGCTTAACTGACTGAGCCACCCAGGTGCTCCTCAATCAGTATTTAACTTAAGGAAATTTCAGTAAAGACAAAGACTGAATTGCATACTTATAAAAGTTGTGAGTCGAATATAGTTAATATTTTAGATCAGAGGTTGGCAAACATTTCCTCTAAAGAGCCAGATGATGAATATTTAAGCTTTTCAGCCATACAGTCTCTGTGCATTTATTTTTATTTTTATTTTTTGATAACTCTTTAAAAATGTAAAAGATATTCCTGAAGCCTGTGGGTTGGATTTGGCTCAGAGACTACAGTTTGCCAATCCTGTTCTGGATTTATTTGGAGTGATCTTGCTAGTCAACTGGACCTATTATTGATGGAAAGACTCTTAAATGCCTTAAGGGAATTGCAAACTCTAGTATGGTTCAGGTGATTTGTGTTTTTAAGGAAATTACCAAGAGCTAATATTTATTATTTTAATTTTCAGATGGTGACCCAGATAACTATATTGCTTACTATCGGAGAGCTACTGTCTTTTTAGCTATGGGCAAATCAAAAGCAGCACTTCCTGATTTAACTAAGGTGATTGAACTGAAGATGGATTTTACTGCAGTAAGTGCATCTAAACTTTCTTTAAAGAAAACTTAAGGAAATTTGGAAGAGGTAATTTGTTTTTAAAGGTGAGGATCGACCTGTTAGGCATAGCTGGGGAGCATAGGAAGCTGCTGTGGTGTAGTAGACTGGGCCGTAAGAACAATCCAAAGTCCCTGGAATCAAAGATCTGTGTGAAAAAGGAACAGTGGGTAAATTTGGTTAATTTTAGAAGCTTGGCAGTGACATCATCCTTGTGGCTTAGAAAGACCTCTGTTTTTGGGGGGAGTGTAGGGCAAGATGTGAGGCTGAGTAACCAGTTATCAAGAGGCTATTGAATTAACAGGCTGTCAAGTGACTGACAGTAGTTCCAATTAAGGCTGTCATAGGAAAGATAAAGAAAAGGAGATAGGTCACTTACATAGTGGTTTGTAGTAAGGACACAGTTCTGAATTAGATGGCATCCTCCCCTGCAACCAACACACAAGCTTCAGAAATGGAGGAATTTACAGTCTAATGGGATATCCTGATGTTTGGCATTTAGTGTAATGGCTTAAAATAATGGGATAAGTTAGATGCTTTCAAAATTAATTTGGTAGCCCGTTTACTGTTTATATCCTGCCATAATCTAAAAAGGACTTGGGATAACTGATTAGATATGGGTGAATGTTTGGTTTGAAATATTACTATTATTTTAGGACGGAATTGCCAAGTGTCAGACTTTCTTTTAATCTGTTATTTTATCTAGCTAACTGAGCACAACCTTTCACAAAAGTTGAGTAGTTCATTTTCCTAGTATTATTAGTTAAAGTGGCTTTGTTTTCCTTTTTATGTGTGTTGATGCGCTTAACAGAGGATCAGGGAAATTTTTTGTACTGTCAAAGTAATGTGTTAAGTTTTTTTTTTAATTTTTGTTTTTAATGTTTATTTATTTTTGAGACAGAGAAAGACAGAGTGTGAGTGAGGGAGGGGCGGAGAGAGAGGGAGACACAGAATCCGAAGCAGGTTCCAGGCTCTGGGCTGTCAGCACAGAGCCAGATGCGGGGCTCGAACCCATCGACCACGAGATCATGACCTGAGCTGAAGTCGGACACCCAACCGACCGAGCCACCCAGGCGCCCCAGTAATGTGTTAAGAGTTTTAGTGGAATGTCAGTGTGGTTTCTGTCTTATGGTCACATTGGTCATCAGAGAGTTGGTATTCTTGGAAGAGATGGGATCATGCACATGAGAAGAGGAATACCAGAGATGGAGGGGGAAAAATGATGCATGGGAAAAGGGAAGAGGTGTTATTCGGTTGTAGTAGAGTGAATATTTCCAAAGTTAATAAAGACAAAATTATATCTAGAACTTTGATTGGTAAAGTCCCAAATTACACAGCTTTTTTTTTGTGGTGACAAAAAAGTTATTACGATGGCCAAAAAAAAAAAATATTGAGATAAAATTCACATATCATCAAATTCATCCTTTTTTAAAGTGTATAATTCAGTGGTGTTTTAGTGTATTCACAAGGTTGTGCAGGCATCACCACTGTCTAGTTCCAGAACATTTTTATCACCCCCAAAAGAAATTGAGTACCCATTAGCAGTCCCTCCCCATTTATGCCCTGGACTCTGGCAACCACTTTTCTTTCTGTCTGTGTGGGCTTGCCTATTTGGACATTTCATATAAATGAAATCATTCAGTATTTGTCCTTTTGTGTCTGACTTCTTTCACTTAGCATATTGTTTTCACGGTTCACCCATGTTGTAGCACGTGTCAGTACTTCATTCCTTTTAATGCTGAATAATAATAGCAATATTCCATTGTGTGTGTGTGTGTGTGTGTGTGTGTGTGTGTGTGTGTGTGTGTGTATGTCACATTTGCATATTGATTTATTAGTTGATAGGAATTTGGGTGATTTCTACTTTTTAGCTATTGATTTGAACATCCATGTACAAGATTTGTGTGGATACATATTTTCAATTTTGGGGGATATAGCACAAAAAGTATTTTTAAAGAAGCATACTTAATGCTTAAAAATTATACACATTCATTGGTTCCAGGAATTGTTCTCAAGAGTGCCAAGTCAAATGGGCATTGGAAAAATAAATATTTCGTTAATAGTTCATTAGTGTATTTGGTTTCATTCTTTGTGTTTAAAGAAAATTTGGTAATGCGTGTTCTCAGAACGCCCTTTCTTTTTTCTAGGCAAGATTACAGAGAGGTCACTTATTACTCAAACAAGGAAAACTTGATGAAGCAGAAGATGATTTTAAAAAAGTGGTAAGTTCAGCTTGTATTTGGTTTTATGAAGATGTTGAACTCCTTTATGAAGATGAGTGAACATGTTGGACTTATTTTTTTATATAGTGAGACATTTAGTAATAACTTTGTAGCTAAAAGGGAAAATCATTTGATTTGTATATATAAAAATCACAGTTTCTGTATTAATACATAGTGGCTGACATGAAAGAATCACTTTAAGAGTTGGAAGATAAAGTATATGGAATTAATATATAATTTTAATTCAGTTTATATAGCTCACGTGTTCTGCTTTGTTTTCCATGAGGATCTAGAGATATCAACTGAACTATTCTAAAACTCCTCTAGATACCCCTGGGAAACACTTCATTTGATTTGAAGGAATAAGGAGACATTCTTAAAAGGGAGTTTTGTAATTTCCTGTATGGCTACTCTACAAAGTGTAGTGTTTTGAATTCATTGGGGGATGTTATAGATTACCTATAATTGAAAAATGATTTGTTGGAGAGACAGCCAAAGTCTTTATGCCCTCATGAAGCTTATTTTAAGATCTGCATTTTTGTTCCATCTGGATTTGTTTGTGAAGTGGTCTAGAAAGGGCATATATACAGTTGACCCTTGAACAAAATGGATTTGAACTGCATGGGTCCACTTTTATGTGGGCTGTATAATTACTGTTAATGCATTTTCTCTTCCTTATGATATTCTTAATAACGTTTTCTTTTCTCTAGCTTACTTTATTGTAAGAATACAGTATATAATACGTATAACATACAGAGTATGTGTTAATTGACTATGTTATTGTTAAGGCTTCTGGTTAACAGTAGACTACTAGTAGTTTTGGGGGAGTCAGAAGTTTTATGAGGATTTGACTGCGTGGGGTGGGTGGCATTGGTGCCCCTAACCCTGTGTTGTTCAAAGGTCAACTGTATAAAACCCCATTGTTCATTATTTGCATTTTTGTAGTTTATAAAAATACTTAGTTACTAGATGATAATCACTATGAAAATAAAACTGAAATTTCTAATATTTTCATAACCTCAGTATTTTATACCCTTAGTATTTCATAACCTCCGTGTTTTCACAGTACTCAGTCATATGCAGAGAAATTAAACATTAGACTTAATTGTATTAGAATCTAATCAGCAGCTGTCTCCTGGTCTCAGTAAAACTGGATGTCCTTTTATGTTTATTTAATTTTCCTTACTACTTGGGAAGGTGCTTGAGAACAGGCTGAAGGATAGGTCGTGGGATGTGATGGCATCTGAGTCCCCAGCCTCGTTCTTATACATAGCAAGTGTTGTGAGAAATTTGTTGAATGGATGGATGAATGATAAAACATAAGAATGAGTTTCCTTCTTTTTAACAAATGCCTAAATCTATTATGTAGAATTGTTTCTCAATCACAACATTAGAATAGCCTTTTAAGAATAACACAATTTAGAAGAAAGCTTTAGCAAAAATTAATCCTTACTGGGCATTGGATATATCCTTCTGGAAAAGTGAGTTCTTTGAATTTTGGGTATGTCTTCAGTTAATGTCTTTTCTGTGATCAATATTAAAACCTCACAGAGGGGTGGCTGAGTGGTTCTGTCAGTTGAACATCCAACTCTTGATTTCAGCTCAGGTCATGATTCCAGGGTTGTGGGATTGAGCCCTGTGTCAGTTTCCACATTGAGCATGGAGCCTGCTTAAGATATTGTCTCTCTCCCTCCCCTTCCCCCTCCTTCTCCCCTCCCTCTCCCCCTCTCTCCTCTCTCTCTTCTTTCCTCTCTTTCCTCTCCTCTCCCTCCTCCCATCCCTTTCTCCCTCCCGCCCCCCTCCCTTTGCCCTCCCCTGCATTTGCTCTCTCTCTAAAAAACAAACAAACAAACAAACCCTCCCAAACCTCACAGAAACAAAAGGGGGACTTTCCACTTTTATTTATTTTTTAAAATTTATTCATTTAACTTCAAGTAAGTTAACATACAGTGTAGTATTGATTTCAGGAGTAGAACCCACTTACATATGACACCCAGTGCTCATCCTAACAAGTGCTCTCCTTAATGCCCGTCATCCTTTTAGCCCATCCCCCTACCCACCTCCCCTCCAGCAGACCTCAGTTTGTTCTCTGTAGTTAAGAGTCTTATGGTTTGCCTCCCTCTCTGTTTTTATCTTATTTTTCCTTCCCTATGTTCATCTGTTGTGTTTCTTAAATTCCATGAGTGAAATCATATATTTGTCTTTCTCTGACTTATTTTTCATAGCATAACACCCTCTAGTTCTATCTACATTGTTGCAAATGGCAAGATTTCATTTCTTTTTGATGACTGAATAATATTCCATTGCATGCGCGCGCGCGCGCACACACACACACACACACACACACACACACACACACCCCACCTCTTCTTTATCCTTTCATCAGTCAGTAACCATTTGGGATCTTTCCATAATTTAGCTATTTTTGATAGTGCTGCTATAAACATTGGGGTGCATGTGCCCCTTTGAATCAGCATTTTTGTGTCTTTTGGATAAATACCTAGCAGTCAAATGCTGGGTAATAGGGTAGTTCTATGTTTAATTTTTTGAGGAGTCTCCATTCTGTTTTCCAGAGTGGCTGCATTCCCACCAAGAGTGTAAGAGGGTTCCCCTTTCCCTCTTGCCAACGTCTCTTGTTTCCTGAGTTGTTAATTTGAGCCACTCTGACTGGTGTGAGGTGGTATCTCAGTGCGGTTTTGATTTGTATTTCCCTGATGATGAGTGATGTTGAACATTTGTAACTTCCTGATGAGTGATGTTGAACATCTTTTCATGTGTCTGTTAGCCATCTCGATGTGTCTGTTCCTGTCTTCTGCCCATTACTTCACTGGATTATTTGTTTTTGGGTGTTGAGTTTGATAAGTTCTTCGTAGTTTTTGGATACTAACCCTTTATCTGATATGTCATTTGCAAATATCTTTTCCCATTCTGTTGGTTGCCTTTTAGTTTTGTTGACTGTTTCCTTTGCAGTGCAGAAGCTTTTTATCCTCATGAGGTCCCAGTAGTTCATTTTTGCTTTTGTTTCCCTTGCCTCTGGAGACATGTCAAGCAAGAGGTTACTGTGGCCAAGGTCAAAGAGGTTGCTGCCTGTGTTCTCCTATAGGATTTTGATGGTTTTCTGACTCACATTTAGGTCTTCCATCCGTTTTGAATTTATTTTTGTGTATGTTATAGGAAAGTGGTCCAAGTTCCTTCTTCTGCATGTCGCTGTCCAGTTTTCCCAGCACCATTTGAAGAGACTATCTTTTCCATTCCATATTCTTAACTGCTTTGTGGAAGATTAATTGGCCATACATTTGTGGGTCCATATCATATCTAGGTTCTCCATTCTGTTCCAATGATCTTTGCGTCTGTTTTTGTGCCAGTACCATACAGTCTTGATGATTACTGCTTTGGAATACAGCTTGAAGTCCAGGATTGTGATGCTTCCAGCTTTGCTTTTCTTTTTCAACATTACTTTGGCTATTCAGGGTCTTTTCTGGTTCCATACAAATTTTAGGATTATTTGTTCTAGCTCTATGAAGAATGCTATTATTTTTGATGGGGATTTCATTGCACGTGTAGATTGCTTTGTAGTGTCGACATTTTAACAATATTTGTTCTTCAATCCGTGAGCATGGACTGTTTTTCCATTTCTTTGTGTCTTCTTCAGTTTCTTTCATAAGCTTTCTATAGTGTACAGAACTTACTTTTTTGGTTATTAGGTTTATTCCTAGGTATCTTAAGGTTTTTGGGGCAATCGTAAGTGGGATTGTTTTCTTAATTTCTCTTTCTGCAACCAGTTTCATTATGTTGATTTTATATTCTGTGACTTTGTTGAATTCATATATCAATTCTAGCAGTTTTTTGGTGGAGTCTTTTGGGTTTTCCACGTAGAGTATCATGTCATCTGTGAAGAGTGAAAGTTTGAGTTCTTCCTTCCTTCCTTGTATGCCTTTTATTTCTTTTTGTTGTCTGATTGCTGAGGCTAGGACTTCCAATACTAAGTTGAACCACAGTGGTGAGAGTGGAAATCTCTCTCCACTGACCTTAGTGACAAAGCTCTCAGTTTTGCCCCATTGAGGATGTTACAGCTGTGAGTCTTTCATATATGGTAATTATAATGCTGAGGTATGTTCCTTCTACTCCCAACTTTCTTGAGAGTTTTTATCAAGAAAGGATGCTGTATTTTGTCAAATGCTTTTTCTGCATCTATTGAGAGGATCCTATAGTTCTTTTTTTTTTTTTTTTTAATGTTTATTCATCTTTGAGAGACAGAGACAGAGCATGAGGGGGGAAGGGGCAGAGAGGGAGACACAGAATCAGAAGCAGGCTCCAGGCTCCGAGCTGTCAGCAGAGTCCAACGCAGGGCTTAAACTCACGAACTGCGAGATCATGACCTGAGAGAAAGTCGGACCCTCAACCGACTGAGCCACCCAGGTGCCCCTGAGAGGATCATATAGTTCTTATCCTTTCTTGTGTTAATGTGGTGTATTGCATTGATTGATTTGCGAACACTAAGCCAGCCCTGCAGCCCAGCAATAAATCCCATTTGATCATGGTGAATAGTGCAGTTGAGTGTCTCTTAGTTTCGGCTCAGGTCATGATCTCATGGTCCTTGGGTTCGAGCCCCGTGTCGAGCTCTGCACTGACAGCATGGAGCCTGCTTGGGATTCTCTCTTTCTGCCCCTCCCCAACTCACGTGTGCATGCTCTCTCTCTCTCTAAATAAATAAATAAACTTAAAAAAGAAAATAAAAAGAGAATACTCTTTAAGAAAACGAATGTCTGGTAGAATTCCCCTGGGAGGCCATCTGGCCCAGGACTCTGGGAGATTTGTTGGGAGATTTTTGATAACTGATTCAGTTTCTTTGCTGGTTATGGGTATGTTCAAATTTTCTTTCTCTTACTGTTTCAGTTCTGGTAGTGCATGAGTTTCTAGGAATTTGTCCATTTCTTCCAGATTGCCTCGTGTGTTGGCATATAACTTTTCATGGTATTCTCGTACAGTTGTTTGTATTTCTGTAGTGTTTGTTGTGATCTCTTTCATTCATGATTTTATCTATTTGGGTCCTCTCTCTTTTCTTTTTTATAAGCCTGGCTAGGGGCTTATCAATTTTGTTTATTCTTTCAAAGAACCAGTCAGCATTGCCACTTTTCGATTGTTTTCTGACGGTCATACTTCTGCTAGTGCATTCTTAAAATTGCCGTTGCTATTATTATTACAGGATACTTCCATGACAGTGTGCAACTGAATTGAATGATTTTTTATTTTTAATTGAAATTTGTATTGAGATAATTGTAGATTCCCATACAGTTGTAATTAATAATACAGAGAGATCCTGTGTACCTTTTACCCAATACCTACTGTCCCCCAATGATAACATCTTGTAAAACTGTAGTACGATATTACAACAAAGATATTGACATTGATACAATCTGTCTATTCAGATTTCCTCAGTTTTAGTAGTAGTCTTCATTTTTTTTTTTTTTTTAATGTTTGTGTATTTATTTTGCAAGAGACAGCGATCGGGGGAGGGGCAGAGAGAGAGGGAGACAGAGAATTCCAAGCAGGCTCCTCACTGTCAGTGCAGAGCCAGATGTGGGGCTCCATCCCACGAATTGTGAGATTATGACCTGAGCCAAAACCAAGAATCAGTTGCTCAATGGACTGAGCCACCCAGGCCTAGTGTCCGTGTCTGCGTGTGTGTTTAATTTGATACACGTTTTATTTACACCACAGTTAACATACTCAGCACTTCTGTTGCCACAAGGATCCTTCCTGTTGCCCTTTTATAAGCACACCCACTTCCCTCACATACTGTTTTGGCCCCTCATCCACTTTCGGCGACCACTAATTTGTTACTCATTTCTTTAATTTTGACATTTCAAACATTATACATGGACAAAAGGTTATATAACCTTTTGGCATTGACTTTTTTTTTATTCCATTTAATTCCCTGGAGATTCATTCAGATTGTTGCATATATCACTTAGTTCCTTTTAATTGCTAAGTAGTCCATGGTATGTGTGTGACACTCATTCATCAATTAATGGACATTTGGGTTGTTTCCACTTTTTCACAATTATGAATAAAACTGGTATGAACTTTTTTTTTTTTAATGCTACAAATATTCTTGCATAGGTTTTAGTGTGAACAGAAGTTTTCATTTTCCTGGGATAAATGCCTAGAAGTGCAATTTCTGGGTTGTGTCATAATTGCCTGTTTAGTTTTATAAGGAACCACCAAACTGCTTTTCAGAGTGACTGTGCCATTTTATGTTCCTCTGCACTTTGCCAGTATGTGGTTTTGTCACTGCTTTTTTCTTTTTAAAATTTATTTATTTTGAGAGAGCACATGGGTGTGCCTGCTAGCAGGGGAGGGGCAGAGAGAGAGAGAGGGAGGGAGAGGGAGAGAGAGAATCCCAAGCAGGCTCCACGCAGTGAGCACAGAGGCTGACTGGGAGCTTGGTCACATGAACCATGAAATCATGACCTGAGCCAAGATCAAGAGTCGGATGCTTAACTGACTGAGGCACCCAGGTGCCCCTCTTTATGTATTTTCAATACTTTATCACATGTGTGGTCGGCAAATATGTTCTCCCCGTCCATAGCTTGTCTTTTACTATTCACAGGGTGTTTCAGAGAGAAGATGTTTTTAATTTTGATGATATTCAATTTATCCATTTTGCTTTTTCTTCTGCATACACTGTTTTCGATGTCCTGTTGAAGAACTGTTCTCCAAGCCTTACATTCCGAACGTTTTCTCCTATGTTATTTTTTTTTAAAGTTTTATGGTCTTATGTTTTACACTTAAGTCTGTGCTCTATTTTGACTTAATGTTTGTGTAATGTGTGAAGTTTAGGTTGAGGTTGATTTGTTTTGCCTTTGGATATGCCATTGTTCCAGCACCATATTTTGAAAAGGCTTTCTGTCCTTCACTGAAGTGCTTTCACACCTTTAAAAATAAGACGTTTGCTGTACTTGGGTGGGTGTATTTCTGGGTTCTCTCTTCTGTTTCCTGTGTGTCTATCCCTCTGCCATTCCTGTACTCTGTTGGTGTTTTAGCTCTATAAGGAGTCTTACTAGGGAGTGGAGTGATTCCTTCTCACTTTATTCTTCTCTGTCAGTATCGTTTTAGCTATTCCCTGGCCTTTACCCTTTTATGTAAATTTAGAATAAACTTCTCTATGTCTACAAAAAGCCTTGCTGATATTTTGATAGGAAAGGAATTGCAATAAGCTTAAAAGTCAGTTTGGGGAGAAATGAAATACTTATTATGTTGAGTCTTCCAATCCATGAACATAATATGCCTCCCCATTTGTTTAGGTCTTTGATTTCTTTTATCAGTGTTTTGTAACTTGCAATGTACAGATCCTGTACATATTTTGTTAAATGTATATACCCGAGTTCTTTTTTGGGTGTGGGAGGGATGATTTAAAATGGTACTGTGTTTTTCTGTTTTTTTTAAATGTTTTTTACATTTATTTATTTTTGAGAGACAGAGAGAGACAGTGTGAGCAGGGGAGGGGCAGAGAGAGAGAGTGAGACACAGAATCAGAAGCAGGCTCCAGGCTCTGAGCTGTCAGCACAGAGCCCAATGCGGGGCTCAAACCCACGAACCGTGAGGTCATGACCTGAGCTGAAGCCGGACGCTCAACGGACTGAGCCACCCAGGTGCCCCTGGTACTGAGTTTTTAATTTCATTTTTCATATTGAATAATCTTTGTGATTTTTTTTTTTCTTCAGGAAAGTGTTCACATATTTAAATTTGTAGAAGAAATTAAAAAAAATTGTTTTAATGTTTATTTACTTATTTAGAGAAAGAGAGTGAGCAGGGAGGGGCAGAGAGAGAGGGAGAGAGAGAATCCCAAGCAAGCTCCACACTGTCAGCATGGAGCCTGACGCAGGGCTTGAACCCACGAACCATGCGATCCTGACCTGAGCCAAGATCAAGAGTCAGACACTTAACCAACAGAGCCACCTCAGTTCCCCATGGGAATACAGATGGGAGGCCAAGTTAAATCTTAACACTGCAAAAGCTATGTTTAATATGTAATAACAATTTTGTGTGTAATAATAATTATATTAGATTGGATTGGGTTTAGAGGAAGATACAAGTACAGAATTTATTATTTTACAGATATTTTATGTTTCACTTGGAATAAATTGGAAATACCTGGACTTAAGATTCAGATTAATAATTAGAAAATCTGACATGTATATCTTTTGTCTGAACAGTAATTACAGTGTCCCAAGGGTGTAGGTGTTAGAGCATCATGAAATGAGAATATTGAGAAGAACTTATCAGTTAACATATGTATATAAACGATTAAATTTTAAGCATTTGGAACCTTGATTCTACTGGGAAAATGATAAAAGAATGTTATCAGATGGACAACACGAGATATAAACCCAAACCCAGTGTCTACAGTGTCCAGTCTTTCTAAATGTAAAGATGAACATTAGAACTATTCACAGGACCACTATCTCTTATGTTTAGCAAAAATAGATAACATACAGCCCAACCTTGATGAGACTTTAAGAAAATGTTTCCAGTTATATAATACTGTTGACATTGCAAGTATAAATAGAACTTTTACAGAAAAATCTGGCGGTAAGTATTATGAAAGAAAAACATTTTGCCCAAAGATACTTATTGGAGTTCTATTTGTTTTGGAAACTATTAGAGAATATTGTGTCAGTATGATAGAATAATATTCATAAACAAGAATTATTTATGTTTGCTATTGATTTATAGACCTACATTACAAAATAAAGTCAATTAAAGGGCAAAATAAAAATTGTGTGTAAATGCTATTTCTGATTACAGAAAACTTTTGTGTGCTAAACTGGTATAAGTGGCAATTGGTTAAAATTTATAGTTTTTTTCTGTTTTAAAGTTGTATAAAACAAATTCTGAAAAAAAAGACAAGTTTTGGAACAAGAGGCAGGAAGGAGCGTTGGGTTTTAGATCTACTTTTGTACTTCAGCCATGGTTTGTACAGCACTCAGCATGCACGGGGCGTATTGTTAAGGACTTGGATGGATTATTTCACTTAATCGCTATTCTGCCTCTGTGGTCTGGCATACTGGTAGTCTCATTTTCAGCTGAGCAAATAGAGGTTCAGAGAAGTTTGGTGACTTGCCCAAGATTACACCAGTAGCAAGCAAGTAGGTTAGAAAATTCTAGAACCTGCATTCTTATGCACTGTACTGTTGCTCTCTGCTGTCATTAGTAATTGTATGCATGCTCTGAGGGCTATTCCTGTCGAATATGGGCACAGGACTCAAACCTGTATGTGTTTCACATGGTACAGAACATTTGTTGTTATTCGCGTTAAGAAGTGTGAGAAAATATGTATTTGCTTATATACAGACAAAAACCTCTGGAAAGATAAGCAAGAAACTGATAACATTGGTACTTCTTGAAAGAAAGGTGATTTTGAGAAGTTCTTCCCTTCTGAGCACCTTGTTTTCCTCATTGCAAAGCATAGAAATTGTATAGATGACATCCTATCTTTAAAGTTTGGTACCATAAAGTAGATGATTTCTGGGTCTCATTTGAAAAGATAAATTTTGTGTTATGACTGCATTTTATTTTTAGCAATTAAAGAATCCTTATTAATTTTTAAAGATTTGTGAATATAGATGATCCATAATAACTTGTTTGCTTTATATATTTTTTAGTTAAATGGACTTTTTGTGGTATTTAGGAGCATTTACGAGCCTGTTACATATAGTAAAGATTTAATCATACTAGTAAAGTGCTGTATACAACCAGGTAGATGTATTCAACTACATTTTACATAACGGAACAGAAATTTGAATATACTTAATCTCTTTTTGGGCTACAGTGAGAAACTCGTTCTTTGTTAGGTGTACAGGTTACTCTACTGTTGGAGGCTGTCCTGTAAATGAGCATCACGTCAGGTCCATACCAGCTATCCTAATCCTGATCAGTACTTTACGTGGTTTAGTTTGTCTTGGAGCCATCAGTGACTCCTGCTGTAGCCAGTGCATGTGGTCATTTGTTAGGTCAGTGAGCATTTGAGTGCATATTATTTGCAAGGCAGAATGGTAGGTGTTAGAGAATTGCTGATGAAGAAAACTAGTCTCAGCCTTTGGAGAGATTGTACTAGGGTAAGAAATAATCTGGCGAATATGATACCATATGACAAATGTTGTGATTGAGCCCTGTGGGAACAGACAGAATGGTCACCTAACTTAGCTGGGATTTGGGAGTCTGGAGTCAAGAAAGGCCTTTTTAAAGGAGGATGTACTTGAAGTCTGAATGGTAAGAGAATGAATGAATCTGTGTTAGCAAAGTGGCTGGGAGGGCCATCCAGGCAGACGGTGAGCATCGTGTCATTTAAGAAAACGACACCTCTAGTACCACTGGAGTAGGGGTTTGAGAATGCTGGACAGGGAAGCAGGGGTCTGATTGCAGAGAGGACATATGTAGTGCTGGGACCTGGGTGTGTGTTTGTTCATTCGTTTAATAGCCATGGAAGGTTTATGCTGGGAATGTCATGATCAGGGTTTTGCTTCAGTAAAACCCAGACTACTCTGGAAAATGGATTGGAAGAAGATGAGAGTGGAAGTAAACAGTCTGATAATTAAGCTGTTGCAGTAAGTAGTCCAAGTGTGACTTTATGGAGGCCAAAGATTAGGCTGGAGTAGGTGGGGATTGAGAGAAATAGGTGGACATTTAGGAGGTTGGATCAAGAGAGATGCAGTGATTGTGCTAAGGGAGAAGGAACAATTAGGTATGATGCCCGGGTTTCTGGATTGTTCAAATTGGTTACATGTCCATGCTATTCCCTCAGATAGAAACTCAGAGAACAATTATTTAGGAGAGAAGGATGGGTAGAGAAAATATGCCTGTCTTATACTTTTTTTTCCTCAAGTTTTTATTTTAATCACTTAGTGCTCATCACAAATGCACACTCCTTAATCCCCTTAATCACCCACCTACCCTGCCCCCATCCCCTCTGGTGACCATTAGTTTGTTCTCTGTAGTTAAGAGTCTGTTTCTTAGTTTCTCTTTTTCCCCTTTGCTCATTTGTTTTGTTTTTTAAACATCTTTTTAAAAAAAAATTATTTATTTTGAGAGAGAGAAAGCATGAGAGTGAGCGGGGGAGGGGCAGAGAGAGAGAGGGAGAGAGAATCCCAAGCAGGCTCCGTGTTGTCAGTGCAGAGCCCTATGTGGGGCTTGATCCCACGAACTGTGAGATCATGACCTGAGCCAAGACCAAGAGTGGGACACTCAACCGACGGAGCTACCCAGGCAGTCCTGTTTCTTAAACATCTTCTTTATCCTTTGATTAATCGATGGACACTTGGGCTGCTTCCATATCCTGGCTATTGTAAATAACACTGTTATAAATATAGGAGTGCATGTGTCCCTTTGAATTAGTGTTTTTGTATTCTTTGGGTAAATACCCAGTAGTGTGATTGCTGGGCCATAGGGTAGTTCTATTTTTAACTTTCTGAGGAACCTCCATTCTGTTTTTCAGAGTGGCTGTACCAGTTTGCATTCCCACCAACAATGCAAGAGGGTTCCCCTTTCTCTGCATCCTCGCCAACACCTATTGTTTGTTGCGTTGTTGATTTTAGCCATTCTGACAGGTGTGAGGTATAGTTTTGATTTGCATTTCTCTGACAGTGAGGGACGATGAATATCTTTTCATATGTCTGTTGGCCGTCTGTATGTCTTCTTTGGAGAAATGTCTGTTCATGTCTTCTGCCCATTTTTAAATTGGATTATTTGTTTTTGGGTGTTGAATTTTATAAGTTCTTTACATATTTTAGATACCCTTTATTGGATATGTCTTTTGTAAGTATCTTCTCCCAATTTGTAGGTTGCCATTTAGTTTTTGTTGATTGTTTCCTTTACTGTATAGAAGCTTTTTATTTTTTAAATTTGTTTTACTTTTTAAAGTTTTTATTTTAATTTCCATTAGTTAACTTACAGTGTTATATTGGTTTCAGGTGTACGATATAGTAATTTAGCACTTCCACACATCACCGTGTAGTCATCACAACAAGTGCAGAAGCTTTTTATTTTGATGTAGCCTCAATAGTTTATTATTGCTTTTGTTTTCCTTGCCTCAGGAGACATATCTAGAAAAAAGTTGCTCAGCTGATGTCAGAGAAATTACTGCCTGTGCTCTCTTCTAGGATTTGTATGGTTTCAGGTCTTACATTTAGGTCTTTAATCCATTTTGAATTTATTTTTGTGTATAGCGTAGGAAAGTGGTCCAGTTTCATTCTTCAACGTGTTGCTATCCAGTTTTCCCAACGCCATGTGTTGAAGAGACTTTTTCATTGGAGAGTCTTTCATTGGATGGTCAAAGATTAATTAATTGATGATATAATTGTGGGTTTATTTCTGGATTTTGTATTCTGTTCCCTTGATCTATATGTTTCTATTTTTGTGCAAGTACCATGCTGTTTGATTACTACAGCTTTGTGATATAACTTGAAGTCTGGAATTGTGATGCCTCCAACTTAGTTTTTTTTTTTTTTTTTTTTTTTTTTTTTTCCCTCTTTAAGATTGCTTTGGCTATTCCAGGTCTTTTGTAGTTTCATACAAATTTTAGGATTGTTTGTTCTAGTTCTGTGAAAAATGCTGTTGGTATTTTGATAGAGATTGCATTAAATGTGTAGATTGCTTTGGGTAGTATAGACATTTTAACAGTGTCCTTCCAATCCATGAACATGGAATGTCTTTCCATTTCTTTGCATCATCTTCAGTTTCTTTCATCAGTGTTCTATAGTTTTCAGAGTACAGGTCTTTCACCTCTTTGGTGAGGTTTATTTCTGGGTATCTTACCATTTGGGGTACAGTAGTAAATGGGATTGTTTTCTTAAATTCTTTTTCTGCTGTTTCATTATTGATGTATAGAAGTGCAACAGATTTCTGTAGAGTAATTTTGTATCCTGCGACTTTACTGAATTTGTTAATCAGTTCTAGCAGTTCTTTGGTAGAGTTTTTCAGGTTTTCTGTATATAATATCATGTCAGCTGCAAATAGGGAAAGTTTGACTTCTTCCTTATAGATTTTTATGCCTTTTATTTCTTTTTGTTGTCTGATTGCTGTGGCTAGGATGTCCAGTGCTATATTGAATAGAAGTGGTTAGAGTGGACATCCTTGTCTTGTTCCTGACCTTAGTGGAGGGGCTCTCCATTCTTCCTCATTGAGGGTGATGTTTGCTGTGGGTTTTTCATATATGGTCTTTATTATGTTGAAGTCTGTTCCCTTTAAACCTATTTTGTTGATGGTTTTTATCGTGAATGGATGTTGTACTTTGTCAAATGCTTTTTCTGCATCTGTTGAAAATGATCATATGGTTTGACACTCTTATTCTTTTTTTTTTTTTTAAGTTTACTTATTTTTGAGAGAAACAGAGACAACATGAGTGGAGGTGGCAGAGAGAGAGGGAGAGTGAGAGAGAATCCCAAGCAGGCTCTGTGCTGACCTGAGCTGAAACCAAGAGTTGGATATTTAACCCACTCAGCCAGCCAGGCGCCCCCGACTCCCTTATTTTTATAAAAATATCCTGGAGCGCCTGGGTGGCTCAGTTGGTTAAGTGTATGACTTCGGCTCAGGTCATGATCTCATGGTTAGTGAATTTGAGCCCTGTGCTGACAGCTCAGACCCTGGAGCCTTCTTTGGATTCTGTGTCTCCCTCTCTCTCTGCCCCTTCCCTGCTCATGCTCTGTTTCTCTCTCAAAAATAAAAAATAAACATTAAAAAAAATGTTTTAAAAATTTTCCTGATTCTCAGCAACTCATTTTATTTAATGATTTGTGATCTATAAATTCTTCCTTCTTATCAACTTCAAAATACAGTAAATGCACTTTAAACTCATCTGTTTTTGGGCTTCGGTGTTTTATCTTTTCCTTATTTATCTTTGCTGTCAGTGCTTTGGGTTTAAGTGAAAAATCTTCAGATCAAGGCAGTGTTCCATGTGATCCAAATACAGTGAAGGTAATGATCAGTTTAAATGTTTATTTCATATTTTGGTATTTTTTATTTTGATGAAATTGGCAACTCACATTTTGTTTTTGGTGAGCAGCCATATTATTAGATAAATATCAGTGCCAATTACAATTTAATTTTTAATTTAAGTACAAAGCTTTGGTGTGATTTTTAATAAATAAACTCTTCATTGGTAGTTTGTGTTACTTGAAAACAAACTAACGTAAATCTACCAAATGCATCAATATAACTTTAGGCATTGTTTTTTCCATCTTTAATCTTTTAGTACATAAAAAATGATTGTGGTGCCTCAAGTTAGCTAAATCAGAAATAACCAAAGTTAAAAAAAAATACTAAGTATTATGAACTAGGAAGAAAAGGGAGCAGTACTTTTAAAGGCATGAAATAAATTTGGTTATAATTTAATAGAAAGATAGCAATGTGTGCTATAGCTTGCTACAGTTGCTCTCTTTTTCTTTGAATCAGAAATAATGCTATATATGGGTAATAGTATAAATATGCCATAATTCATCAGATATAAGGAGCTATCAATTGTAAGATGTTATTATTTTATGCTGTATTAAAAGAATAAATGCTGCTGGTTAATAATGCCTTCTTATAACTTAATATTTTTATTTTGTGCTTATATTTTTATTTTGAGCTATTTGAGACTTAGACGCAAGTTTTTATTATCACACTGCTCTGCTCATTGCCTTTCTGTTATACATTAACTTCATGAAGACTTTGGCAGTTAAAACCTGTATGTGTAGTACCAACGGTGTTAATAACTGGAGTCAAGCGTGCTAGACCATTTTTGTGCATGTGCCGTCATGTTGATGGGCTGATGGTAAGACTCATTCCACTGAGAGAAATCAAAGTATGCTTTATCACCTTGCTTTAGATGTGAGGCAGAAAGGGAAGAGGGAAGGATGAGGCTTAAAAGATAGCAGCAGTAAAATGGAGTTGGACTCCTAATTACATCAAGGAAAGAGGAATCTAACATCCTAAATAATAAGAGGAGCCATTTAAAAAAAATTTTTTTTTTAACGTTTCGTTTATTTTTGAGACAGGGAGAGACAGAGCATGAACAGGGGAGGGTCAGAGAGAGGGAGACACAGAATCTGAAACAGGCTCCAGGCTCTGAGCTGTCAGCACAGAGCCCGACGCGGGGCTCAAACTCACGGAGCCCGAGACCATGACCTGAGCCGAAGTCGGCTGCTTAACCGACGGAGCCACCCAGGCGCCCCAAGAGGAGCCATTTTTGAACAGCATGGGATGGTGACAGTGACAGTGGCAGTGGGTTGGGAATGGGACGTGGAATTCTTCTTAGCGAAACGCTGTTAAGATGTCTTGCTGGAGATGTAAGGTGGGCAGTTGCATGTTTGGCGTCAGCGTACATGTAAGAGGGAGCGGTTAAGAATGTAGGCTCTGGAAGTGACTTTGAGCCATAGTTTCCTCCTGTGTAAAATGGAGATAATCCAAAATGCCCTTTAGGGCTTTTGGTTTAGCTTTAGAATATTGCCTCAAACCTAGAGAGGACTCAGTAAATGTTTTCTGCTGTCATGATTGATGTTCATCATCACCATCATCCAAAACATGCGCTTTGGAGATACAGACCTTAGTTGGAAAGTAAGCAAGACTTCTGGCAAGTTACATAATCATTCAATTTCTTTATCTAAAGTTGGGGTAGTAAAATCTAGCTCATGGGTAATAGTATAAATGAAAAAAGAAAGGCATGCAATGTAGGCATTAAGGCATATGTCCTGTTTTTAGCAGTTTATGCTTTAGTTGGAGGAAATAAGCGCTAAATATGTAAAAAATTAATAGCACAGAGATATTTATAAGAAGTGACATATAAGTTTGGATAAAATGATAAGATTAAGAATTAAGAACACGACTAGAAGTTGGGAGACCCACCTCACTTTTTCTCCTGATTAGCTGTGTGATGTTGGGCAAGTTATCATTATCCTGTCAATACTGTGAGACTCAGTATTTTCATTTACAAAGTGCGAGTTGATTGGGCAAGATGATTTCTTAGGTTACTTCCTTGTTAAGGGTTTCTTACGTGATTTCGGCATTTAGAGAGAAGCAATTACTACCATAGTATGGAACAGTTAGGGAGGCTAGGAGGAGATGGGACATGAAAAGGGTGTTGGTTTGATGAAAATTGTATGAGGGAACAAGAGAGTTTTGGAATCTCGAAGATACCTTTTTTCTTGTGTTATAATTGTGAGAAATTAGCCTATCCTCACATTTCCATGTTTCATTTCTGGTAGGTTTTATTTATGAATTTCACAAATATTTGAATTTATATTTTGTCAGGTTCATTGAACGTTCTTGCTCGTTTTCCTTGTACGTGCTGCGCCCCTCTAGGGCAGCAGTTCTTAGGATGGCTCTCAGGATCCCATTATACTAGTCAATATGGAGGCCTCCAGAGACATTTTGTTTAGCAATATTTATGGGATTAGAAGTTAATTTTAGAAATTAAAAAATACTTCTTAATTTAAAAGTAACAAACCCATTATGTTAATATAGATTTTTTTTGCATGCAACCTAACTATATTTTCAAAAACAAAAAGTTTAATGAGGTAAGTTTTACATTTTTACAAACCTCTTTAATATGTGGCTTACTTGAAGACCATCAGATTCCCAGATCTGATTTATATTTTGGTTAAAGTACTATTGAAGAAAATGTGGTTTATACATATAAGCAGTTGGAAAAGGAAGAATGTTTTAATAGTCTTTTTATATAATTGTGGATACTCTTTGATGTTACACCAAAACTCCAGTAGTTGTTATTGGTTAGTTGCAATGTGGACTCTGAAATCCTGCCAGTGAACTTGTAGTACTCTGTCATAATGAAATCCATTAGTTTAGCCTGCACTTTGAATGGGTACTTTGTCTTTTATCCATATGTGTTTTGGCCCCACAGACCTCTGAAAGAGTATTAAGGATTCCCAAGAGTCCCTGGATCATACACTGAGAATCACTACTATAGGATATATACCTAAGAGGATAATTGCTACTTTGAAAGTTATGGGCATTTTAAACCTGGCCAGTTTGGCACTGTCTCGTTAAGTGGTTATTCCAATTTATATTCCCACCAGCAGGTTAGGGGGGTTCTATGAGCCCCATAACTTCAATACCACTTGGTATCAGTAGTATTTTTGCTGGCTTGGTTGGTATAAGAAATGCAACTTTACATCTTTTGTGTCTATTTCTCTTAGATTCTATTTACCCAACTGTTTCTTTTGTGTCAGTGAAGATAGTCCTTAAGAATATCTTTTTCTCTTAGTCATTACTTCAGGAATTTCAACATCCATGCTTACTAAGGTTTACAGGTAATCAATATCTTTAGCTTCCTCCAGAAAATTACAGGGGACTTAGAATACTTTAACTCAATCACCTACTCCCTGGCTTGGATATAATTATTTTTCAAAAATTGGGGCTTTTTATTGACATTCAAATTAGTATTACTTTTGTATAGATCCCTTAAAGACTTAGGAAAGAATTGGTGAAGGCAAATTCTAGGAGTTGCTAGAGAATATTGCAATATACCTCAAATATTACATATTTTTCCATGTTATCAAATAGTAACAAATTAAAAATTAAACTTGTGCTACTTACCTCTTAAAACCATAATTAAATTTAATAGAATTGGAAGATTAATTTCTTGAGCAACAGGCAGTTTGGTGAATATATTTTATGCTAAAGTCTAATTTTATTTTGACCTTGAGTCAAATTAAGGTTTTATTATTCTGACTTAAAATTTTTTTTTTCAACGTTTTTATTTTTATTTTTGGGACAGAGAGAGACAGAGCATGAACGGGGGAGGGTCAGAGAGAGAGGGAGACACAGAATCAGAAACAGGCTCCAGGCTCTGAGCCATCAGCCCAGAGTCTGACGCGGGGCTCGAACTCACAGACCGCGAGATCGTGACCTGGCTGAAGTCGGACGCTTAACCGACTGCGCCACCCAGGCGCCCCTATTCTGGGACTTTAATTGTAAAGGCATCCAGTTCAAGTTGGCTGGTATGGAATGCAATGATAAATAAATTGAATGGCCTTTTAAAGTGTGTATTATGTCTTGCATCCTGTACTCATTATGAATTTATATATTATAGAAAGTTCAAAAAAGGAGCTTGGAATTTTTATTAGCATTTTTCGGAATACTCGCTATGTGGTGGTCCTTTTGATTTCTCAATGACTGCTCCTCAGGGCGTAAGCATTATTATTCCCCTTTTATTGGTGAAGAAAATGCAAATAATATACAGATAGTAAGTGATAAAGCCAAGGTTTGGGCTGAGGGTTTGTTTTTTTCCCCATTTAGATTTTATTTTAAAACATTAATGGTAGAAAATCTGTTTGGAAATATTCACAACCTGGCCATTGAAAAATGGTAAAACCACTATATTAGTTCTCTGTTGCTGCTTAACAAATTACTCAAAGTTAGCAGCTTAAAGCTTCCTACCTTTGTGATCTTACAGTTCATGGGGTCAGGAATCTGGGCAGGTTTAGCTGGGTCCTCTGCCCCAGGGTCTCTCCTAGGCTACAGTTAAGGTGTCAGATAGGCTTGCAGTATTATCTGAAGATTTGGCTGGTGAAGGAACTACTTCCAAATTCACTTTGTTGTTGGCAGGATGTAATTCCTCTTGAGCTGTTAGGTTGAGGCCTTTGTTTTTTCTGAGTGTCAGCCAGAGGTTTCCCTTGGTTCTTTCTTTTGTGGGTCTCCCCATAAAGCATCCCACAGCAGGCAGCTTGCTTCGTCAGAGTGAGCAGGTGAGAAGGCAAGAGATGCCAGCAAGAGAGTGAGTGCTAGCAAGATGGAGGTCACAGTGTTTTGTACCTAACTAAGGAAGTGACGTCCTGTCACCTTTGTCACAGTCTGTTTCTTAAAAGGAGTAGGAGAGGGGATCACACAAAGGTATGAATTCCAGGAGCCTGGGGGTCTTTTGGGGCCATCTTAGAAGTCTGCCCACCACCACTACCAACCTGTAGTTTTCATTTGAAATCCCAGAAATGGGAGTGTATTTACATTAGATTAGAGAGCAGCTCACCCCTTTTAATAAGCCCCACATCCCATAGCTATTACGGGTTTATATCCAAAAGCTCAGTGATTGCAGTAAACGGTAAGAAATAAGAAATAGAATATTGTCATAGGTAGCGGTTTGGTTGGAAGGGTCTGAAATACGAAACACTAAAGAAAGAGAAGGGATATCAAGAAATGTGAAAAAAGGAGAGGGAAATGCTAGCAGGGTCCAATCCCTACATGTAAATATCTTGGAGGAGCCTGGCCTGTGGTAAGAGTGAAAATTTTCATCTTCTTTAACCCTCTTTGAAAGTCCTCAGGGTTACAAGTAAGTCCTTAGTCTCAGACTGCTTTCTTCCCTCCTTGCAAGAATCTCCTCCCTCCCCTAGGTCCCTCCAGCCTCAAAGAGCTCCAGACGACCTGACCTCACCCCCTCTTTCTCATTCCCATTCCCATTGTCTGAGCACCAAGTGAGCCTGAGCTCCATCCTCAATCTCAGGCTTTAGGACTTTACCCGCTCTCCCCTTCCAGCAAGAAAAATTGTGTGGTAGAGATTAGACTGTAAAGTTTGAGAGAGAGAAGGTGCAAATTCCATACAAGAGGCAATCTCTAATCCATTCTAATGTATCCTATTTAAAAAGGAGTGGTAGTATACGTACAGGAAACAAGTTATCAATAAACTACTTTTACCCAGAGCAAAGTGATAGTGCCTACACATTTTCCTCCTTCCAGTGTGGTCTGGCAGAAGTATTCAAGACCAGCCCGAAGATGATGAAACAGTCATAGATAACATGAACAGTTAACTATGAACAGTCATAGATAAACATGCCACGGCCTCTCAGCAGCTCCCTTTAGCTGGATAATTCATGCAGGGACAGTTGCATGTCAGTCATGCAGGGACAGTCCTTGCCAGAGCAAGCTGAGGTTGTGAGTTCCTAGTTACCTATGAATCCTTAGAGTCCTGTCCATTCCTTCAAAGCTAAGGATTAAACAGACAAAACAGACAAAAACAGATTAAACAGATTAAAACAGACAAAACAGATTAAACAGACAAAACAGAATACCTTACGTATCCTGAAAACCAAATGGAGAAATGTAGAGCCTCTACCAAGAAATAATATGCTCAAGGTTTCTCATGTGGAGTGTTCTCTCCTACCAGGTAGCTAGTAGGGTGTTTTTTTAAAAAATGAATCCACTAAAAGGAGAAGCAGTATGATTGGTCAGTCGAAGGAGAGACATTTCTAGAAATAATCTCCCATTGGCACTACCTCACCCCAAATTGGAACCCATCGACTATGATTCCCATCTTGGTAAGAATATTAGATTTCAGAAGTTATTACATATAAACTATAATTGCCATGAAAAAAGTCCCCCCCTCACCCAAGTCAATAGCTTTTAAATGTAGGCACTCAATTTTTCTAAGCCATTAAGGTTAAGATTTTCCATATGGAAGAAGAAATTGTTCAGAGTCCCTGTGCCTAGGCTGGGCTGGGAGCAAGAATGAACTGTAAGCAGACACCAGGGCTCTTAAAAGTTTGACCGAAATGGCCTAAAATTGTGGTAGCGGTCACATACTTGGTACATTTGTTAAAAATCAGAATCACATACTTAAAATGCATGAATTTTATGGTATAAATTATACCTTTATAAAGTTATTAAAAAAGAGAGACAATGTGTACATGTCTTAAAACTCCATTAGAAGCCTTGTGATAAAGTATTACTCTCATTTTCCCCCATAAATTCTTCCTTACTCATTACACCTTAGCCCCTCTGGTGCCAAATCTTTGTTCTATAACCTCTAAAAAATACTGCCATCTCCTCAGTTTCCCTATGTTTTCCATTATTTTGGTAAAATCATTTTATTCTTAAAAATACACATTTAGGAAATAGAAGTAGAAGGCCCACTACATGAAACTCTCGTTACTCCGCAGAGCTTAACCTAAGAGTGAGGAGGGTGCTCTCCTTACTTCATTCATCTCTGCTCTTTCACAGTCCTAAGTGTGTTTGCATCCTAGGAAGGTGCGGGGACCATAGGTCATTTCACAGCTCGCTCCTGTGTACCTTACAAATGGAGGTAAAGGTGCTCTTATGCTCTCAAGCATGCTTGAGCATGCTCTCATGCTCTCAAGTTCTTGCACAAGCCAGTTTTGCCAGCGTCTCTTACCCTTTTTTCCCCTGATGAATTTAAGTATTTACGACGGTCAGATCGTTGTGTGTACTATGGGTATTAGATTTAAGAGATTAAAAACCCTGCTTAATTTCTCTTCTCATTCTTATAGCTCAAATCTAATCCAAGTGAAAATGAAGAAAAGGAAGCCCAGTTTCAACTTGTGAAATCTGATGAAATGCAGCGTTTGCGCTCACAAGCGCTTGATGCTTTTGAGAGCTCAGATTATACTGCTGCTATAACCTTCCTTGATAAGATTTTAGAGGTAAGTTTCTTAGACATTGCAGCTGGCAAGCCTGACACATGCTGTGTTTTACTCTGAGGCACATTCATGCACTTTGACATGTTATGTATCACAAGCAACCTAGAGAGGATAAGATCACATTGGTCCTTGGGCTTTTAGCTCTTAAGTGAGAGATGGTGTTTATGTAGAACAAAATTTGGAACTGGAGTTTGCAGAAAATGTACTCGATGTGCTGTGGAATGGGAGTTACACATTTTTATACATTGCTTGCTTTACTGTTTTTGTTTGATTTTGCATTGGGGGGGTGGAGAGAATTCTAGAAGTTAGATAAAGTGGGTGAAAGATGAAAGAACTGGTTGAAGAAAAAGGAAAAGTAATGTTTCAGGGGAAGAAGGTTTAGAGTGAGAATTCTGTAGGGAAGAAGCAGATGGAATGTTGACAAGCCCCAGAGGTCAAGACAAGAGCTCAGTCTATAGTTTCCTTGCCTCTGAAGGACTTAATGACAGATGGTTTCAGAAGGAAGTCTACTGAGATATTCAAGTAGGAGCGATCCTAATTCTTGTTTATTTATCATTTTCATGGCACTTTGATGTACAATTGCATTTAATCATGGCAGGAAACTTAACGTATGTAGAGTAGGTGCTTCTTTGATAATTTTATAGAGGAAATTGTGTGATACAGTCGAGTGGAATTCATGTTTTATTAAATTATTTTGTTTATGATTTGTTAAGGAAACATAAAGTTATAATTTTTATCTTCCAGGACTTAGATAACCATTTTTACCTACTTGATTAGCCAAGATATTTAATTTATGTACGTGTTGATTTTGGTATCTAAAATATGTGAAAAGTTGATATGACCTTAGAACAGCTCTAAGAAATGTGTAAAGATCCTTCCACAGACCCTATTGGTGACCTTTTGGGTTTACATTTTTAAAAAAAACTCATGCATTTATAAACATTTTGACAAAGTGGAAATGGTGAAGCCTCCACCTTCTCACATTGTTCTCCTCTTTTCTTTGTTTTTGTGGTATGAGAATTTAATTTCAAGGAGACAACATTTTACAAAAGAGTTCTATTTAGTTATTAGTAGAATAGAAGTATTTTGCAGGTTTCGAACCTAGATTTTATGTTTTGGAACTAGAAATTAGAATTGTTGATTAAGTACGAAAACCTGACTAAAGAATATTCTTTTCAAAATCAGATGTGCTTCACTGGGAGCAGCCTTCTAATAGTAATGCCATGTATTCTTATTTTCAGAGTTTTAAAATTATATAATTGAAGGAAGTACGAAAGGGGCCTTGTTAGCGTATACATCCGTTCCCCCATTAGAATTGAAGATACCCTTGGAGAAATTATTTTGTCGCATCTGAATTGTATCAGCCTTTTTAATACTTTACGATATAGAAATCACAGTAATTGAAGATGGTTTCATGTTGATAAGTGTGTCAGCAAACTACGCGGGATGAAGTATGAGTGTGCATAGTTTACTGCTTCTTAAAGTCTAGTTCTCTTGTTTCTCAAGGTTTGTGTTTGGGATGCAGAACTACGGGAACTTCGAGCTGAATGTTTCATAAAAGAGGGGGAACCTAGGAAAGCGATAAGTGACTTAAAAGCTGCATCAAAGTTGAAGAATGATAATACTGAGGCTTTTTATAAAATCAGCACACTGTACTATCAACTAGGAGACCATGAACTGTCCCTCAGGTCAGCTCTAGTGACATACACATCTCATCCTCATCCTCTTTTCACTGTTGGCAGTAAGATGATAATCCCGTTTTTAAAGACTTTAATTTTAAATTAAAACTGTGGTTAAGGTTGTTTTTATATTCTTTATTTGTATATTTTGTATTTTCCCTAAGTTATTCTATTTCCACATAGTTTATTTTCATGAGCTATGCTTATTAAAATAGAGATATATTTGCAGAAAGAAAATAGGGTGTTTAATGTATAATTCTACTTAAGTTATTATAATTTGAGTTAATACGTGTGTGTGGCACAATGCCACATGTAAAAGTATATGGTCAGTTGTTAAGTCAGTGTGTTTTGTTTAATCGTTACAAGCAAAAAATACCTTTAATGTGATTTCTGTATTGTGGAAAACCAGTCATTAATTATTTTGACTTGGAGTATTTTCCTGTTTTTAAATACATGAGCAGTGAAGTTCGTGAATGTCTTAAACTGGACCAGGATCATAAAAGGTGTTTTGCACACTATAAACAAGTAAAGAAACTTAATAAGCTAATTGAGTCAGCTGAAGAGCTCATCAGAGACGGCAGGTAAGAATGTGCTTGTCTGCAGTCTACAGCCTCCCTTCTCTGTCTTTTCTGGGCACAAAAGAACAGTTGAACTGCTTCCTCTCTTACTCATTAGCCATTGAGGATAGACTATCCTAGATAGCCCTGGGCCTTGGCAAAACTACTGCAGCTCTACTTAATATTATTATTTTTAAATATTTATTTATTTTTGAGATACACAGAAAGAGAGCGTGCGAGTAGAGGAGGAACAGAGAGAGAGGGGGACACAGAATCTGTAGCAGGCTGCAGGCTCTGAGCTGTCAACACAGAGCCTGACGTGGGGCTCGAACTCACGAAGCGTGCGTTCCGTTGGATGCTCAACTGACTGAGCCACCCAGGTGCCCCTGTACTTATTTTTAATAAGGCAGAATATAAGTAATAGTAACTGCATAATATTCTTACCAGCAGATTTATTTATATTTCACCAAATATTTATTGAGTATCTCCTGTGTCAGGCACTGACAATGTACTAAGGGGTGCAGAGATGAATATGACATGGTTTTTGGTGTTAAGAAGCTTAAAGATTAGTGTGGGAGACGGACATATAAACTGATTGCTAAAAGATAATGTGGGATCTAGAGTGATAGAGATGTATACAGAGTATATAGAGACTTTCTTGTGGTATAAGATTCTCAGTTAAGTCCTTTTGTTAGAGCACCTGAAAAATATTGTACCACTTCTTTGTGGCCTTCATGGTTCCTGATGAGAAAGCCATGGTCATTCCGATTGTTTTTCCCTAAAATGACATATTTTCCTCTGACTGCTTTTAAAATTTGTTTTCTTTGTTTTTAGTATTCAGAAGTTTAATTATGGTGTATCTTGGTGTGGATTTCTTTGTTTTTATCCTATCTGGAATTTATTTAGCTTCTAGAATATGTAGGTTTGTGTCTTGTCAAACTTGGGAAGTTTCAGCCATTACTTCTTTTTAAAGATTGCTTATATTTTAAATATTTATTTATTTTTGAGAGAGAGACCGCGTGCAAGCGGGAGAAGGGCAGAGAGAGAGAGAGGGAGACACAGGATCTGAAGCAGGCTCCGGGCTCCGAGCTGTCTTTAGCGCAGAGCTGGATGTGGGGCTCGAACCCATGAACCATGAGCTCACGACCTGAGCTGAAATCAAGAGTTTGATACTTAACTGACTGAGCCACCCAGGTGCCCCTTAGCCTTTATGTCTTGAAATATTTTTTTAGCTTTACCCTGTATCTCTAGTTTTTGTCTTAGATTCTGATTGACATAAATGTTAGCTCTTTTGTTTCAGCCCCACAGGTCCCTGAGGCTCTGTTCATTTTTCTCCATTCCTTTTCTTTCTGATCAGATTTCATAATTTTTTTTATCATTCCAATTCACTGATTCTTTTCTCTGTCCCCTCCATTCTACTGTTGAGCACGTTCAGTGAACTTTTTATTTGGGTTTTTCTAGTTTTCGGTTCTGATAACCAAACGTTATTCTTGTATCTCTTCTGTTTCTTTGCCAAGGCCGTCTGTTGCTTTCGTTTCTTTAAGCATGTTTGTCACTGCTGCTATTGCCAAGGCTACTTTAAGATCTTTGTCAGATAATTGGTTTTGGAATTTATTGTCTTTTCTCGTTCAGTTTGAGATCTTACTGTCTGTTGGTATGATGAGTGGTTTCTGATTGAAACCTGGACACTTTCATTTTATAAGACTGTTTTTTAATTTAAATCTGTTTTGCCTGGCTTTTTCAGACATTGTTCCAGCAAAGCAGGGGCGGGTATCACTTTGTTGCTGTCGGGGAGGTAGAAGTTTTCCCCGTTGGCATTTGTTGATAGCTGAGGTGTGGGGTTTCTCACTACTGCTTGGAGCAGGTGGAGGTTGGGGGATATTTACTTCCAGCCATGGATGAAAGTCCTAGCTTCCCACTTGGCCTTCTCTGACACCACCATGGTGGGGGTGTGGGCACACCTCGTCATAGCCTCTCCACTTGACCTGTTGGCATTGGGAGGGAGCCTTATTTTTTCTTCTGTGGCGTTTGGCTGGAGTGGAGCTGTTATTGTCATAAATTTTCTGTCTTGCCAGGCTGCCCTTTCCAGGTCCTGTGGCTTGAGAGAGTAGGCTCTTGCTGGGTTTTGGATTTTTTGTCTGCACCCATTGGCATTTCTGGGTTGCTGGTCTCTTCAGCTCCAAGTCTGCAGTATATGAAGCAAACAAAAAAACCCGGGAAGCTTTCCCATATTGTGTTTCCCCCTCAGGCCGCATGTCCTGGGCTGGTCTGCCTCCTTCTCTCCCCTTGCTGAGTTTTTTCATATGTTGACAAATACGTAATGTGTAGGGGTACTTAATTGTACCTAGTTGGCGGAACTGGGGAAAGTACATTCACTCCACTTTCCCAGAAGCTACCTTTTTTTTTCAAGTGAAGTTCAGTACTTTCGAACTGAACTTTTTGTTTTGATCTAATCATCATTTCAAATGTAGTTGTAAAAAGGAAAGCAAGGTTTTGCATGCTCTGTACGGCTTCCTACAACTATTGTACTATCTTGGAAAACTATACAACACTATCCCAGCTAGGATTTTGACATCAATAACTTCTGTTTTAAGTGTTCTGCTGAAATCTGTGTTTTAATACATCAGCATTTAAATGTGAGGATTGTAATGCATTTTGGGAAAAATGTGCCACAGTGGCATATAAATATATTGTTTAGTGTGCCGTTACTGAGGAAAGTAACTTCGTGTATAACATGGCTAATATTTTTCACTAGTTTTTAAAAAAAGGCTGAAATAGCTTTTATTGTTCTCAGAAAGCTAGTAAGTTGGGAATTTAAGCAGGTTCTTTTTGCAGGGAACCACATTGTACTTAGTTGTGAATATTGACATTCATTGTATAAAATGACATGTAGATAATGGGCTTTGTTATTTCATGAAGGTGTGTAGGGACCAAGAAATAAACCTGATCTCTATTTTGCTGAAAAATGCCATGTGTAAGTCAGACTTTAAGAAGATGTTTTACTCCGTTTCAAAATCATGAGCATTATTCTGTAAAGAAATTCATCATTTTGTTTGATTGGTATTCACAGGTATGCTTTGGTTTGTACATAGACATTTTCTGTGGTCATGTGTTTTATCTCCCAACTTTTGACTGATAGTAAGGTAAAAGTCGTGTTTGAAGGCACGTACTCATTTAGGTGAATTGATTAAGCAACGATTAGTGAAGAGTAGAGGGCTCTTTCTTTAACCCCTGAGATAGAATTTCATTGTTACTCATCATGATTTGCTCATTAATAGATACACAGATGCGACCAGCAAATATGAGTCTGTCATGAAAACAGAGCCGAGTGTTGCTGAATATACGATTCGCTCAAAAGAAAGAATTTGCCACTGCTTTTCTAAGGTAACAGTTGATTCATTCGCAGAAGTGTGAAAACTTAATATATGGCAAAACAGCCATAAATCCTTTTCTCACATTTACTTATAGGATGAGAAGCCTGTTGAAGCTATTCGAGTGTGTTCTGAAGTTTTACAGACGGAGCCTGACAATGTGAATGCCCTGAAAGATCGAGCAGAGGCCTATTTAATAGAAGAAATGTATGATGAAGGTTAGTCTTCAAGGAATTTGATTTGCAGTATCTAAACGTTGATGTATATGAAATTAGCACATGTTTAACATCCTTTTGTTTAGAACAAGTTTACCAGAGTAGCTGGAAGTGTTGATGACTTTAGGAAGATGGCATTGAGTTTGAAAATTAGTCTTCCTTAGTGGAACTAGTACACCATATGAGGAAAGATTTCTGCTGTTGAAACCAGTTCAGGGGGATATAAAAATAAACATTTTAGCCTTTTTTTTGTTGTAGACAAGTTAGAATAGATAAATAGCAAAATAAAAATTTAAATGATAGATTTCGTATCATCCAGAGATAGATGCTGTTCATTTGGGATTTATATCTTTCATACTTTTTCTGTGCATATATATTAGTCTATGTTTTATGCATATATATGTGCGTGTATGTATGTATATACTATGCATGTGTACAGTATACATATTATACCTACAACATACATATATATGTCATATATGTCCTACATATAAATGATCTTTTTTTAAGTTTTTTTTTTTTTTAAGTTTATTCTGAGAGAGAGAGAGAGAACACGAGTGGGGGACGAGCAGAGAGAGAGAAAGAGAGAGAATTCCAAGCAGACTCCGTGCTGTCAGCGCAGAGCCCGATGGGGGCTAGTGCCATAAGCTGTGAGACTGTGACCTCAGCAGAAATCTGGAGTCGGTGGCTTAACCGACTGAGCCACCCAGACGCCCCTAAAATGATTTTCTGTGACCAAAAGCTGTTTAGTAACATTAGGGTAGTTGCTTATCCTTCTTTGTTCAAGTTGAAGTAACAGAGTTTCCTGTTAGATGTTGTAAGGACCTTGAATAAGGGCAGTGTCCTATTTTCAGAAGATAACTAAAGTATATGGTCATATACATTAAAAAAAGGAATCCTTTCATATTTATTGTTTTGTGGCTTTTTTTATGTGAACGTATGCTATGAACATTTAAATAAGATGGTTTTTAAAAGAAGTGAGCCTTATAGCCCTTATTGCAAAATTTTCATTTCAATCAGGTAAAGCATTTTAAATTGAGAATGGTTAAGAGTATTTTTCTGGTGAAACTTGGGTTGTGGTATTCTTCCCCCCCTCCCCCCCCCAATTAAGTGCTGAATATTTACTTAATAAAAAAGCATGCAACTATTAATATGTATTACATTTAATGTCATGTTAAAGTAATTATGATATGGTAAGCGGTAATCCTGGGTAATACTTTAAACATACTGAGAATGTATCTGTAACAATGATAGATTACATAGGTTTGTGGCACTCATTTTCTTTTAAGACAAACTGATCATTTGTTTTCTGCTTTTCACAATTTGAAAAGAATCTTGCTCCTAAGTGGTTTCCTATGAGTGCTGACAATTCTAGTTACTGCTATTTGTGGGACATTTTATAGTATAGTCCTTGAGGTTTGGTTGGGGCTTGGAATGTACATAATCCAAATGATCTTCAAGAAGATCCTATTAGCATCCTTGTTCTTTTCACTTTTGAGCTACTGTGTCTTCTCAGTGAGATTGGTCATACTGTAGGATTCTGCATTCCCGTTAGTGTTTGGAACCTTCATCAAAGGGACTTTTGTCATTTGTATTTAAACCCTCAGCTCTAATTGTGAAATTAGAGAAGCCACAGAAGAATATGAAAAGCGCTGTTAAAAAAATGGTTATATCTTGTAGGCTACTAAATATAATTTGAAGATGCTTTTGTAACTTGAAAGCTAAACTGACTTGCTTTTTAGGGAAACTTGACAGCTTAATTCTTAAAAAGATGCTTCATACTAATTTAATAGAATAGATCTGTCTTCAGAGTCTGTTTTTTCTTTTAAAATTGCTTTTAAATAGGAGTCTATTGGGGTGCCTGGGTGGCTCAGTAACTTAAGCGTCTAACTTCGGCTCACATCATGATCTCATGGTTTTGAGCCCTGCATTGGGCTCTGTGCTTACAGCTCAGAGCCTGGAGCCTGCTCCCGATTCTGTGTCTCCCTCTCTTTCTGCTTCTCCCCTGCTTTCTCTCTCTCTCTCTCTCTCAAAAATAAACAGACATTAAAAAAATAAATAGGAATTTATTCTTTGTCTTTGTTGGTGGGTTTGGATTATACACTGGGAATCTTTCTGAATTAAGGTTTTCAAGTAAAATGGCTGTTTGAGTCACAAATACGGCAATTAAGCAACCTCATGGAGAGACTGAGAATGGATTCCTAGGCCTCTCAATTTGGGGGGAGGTGCCGAGGACACCTGTATAACTACAACTGAAGGCTATTACTTATTGAATTGAAGGTTTAGTAAATGATGAGATGAGTAAGTAATCTTACTTACCTAGGCTAAATAATATTTTGAAATCCTGAGTTAAAATATGAGGGCTTTCCATATTCTGTTTACTGTCTTAGCCTTTATTTAAATAAGCAATTAAAAATGATGGTAGGAATGTAGTGAATAGAGAAAAACAAAGTTTTAGGTTAGTGAATAATGGAACATGGAGACTTATTAATTTGGAGATTCTGGCAGAGTTATCAGGAAAGATATTAGGGGATTCCACTCATGAGAAAGTAAGTAAGATTGTTGTTTGAGGATGCCTCTGAGATCATGAAAAATGAAGGAGGCTCTTCAGATAGACGAGTAATTAAAAAAATTTTTTTTTAATGTTTTTTATTTATTTTTTGAGAGACTGAGTGTGAGCAGGGGAAGGGCAGAGAGAGAGGAGGACAGAGGATCCAAAGCAGGCTCCATGCTGACAGGCTGACAGCAGCAAGCCCAATGCAGGGCTCGAACTCACCAACCATGAGATCACAACCTGAGTCCAAGTTGGAAACTCAATTGAGTGTGTCATCCGGGCGCCCTGAGTAATTCTTTTCATAGCTTTTCAGAGGAACAAACTGACATTGAAGCGATACTAAACAGTTAGCGAAGTTCCTTTGAATATAGGGATGATTCAAGTGCCATCCTTATGAGATAAGGAGTTAAACTGGCTAGAACTTAAGCTACATGACAACCTGTGTCTTTCTTTCATTAACTGATCCATCTCGGCTACTTGTGCCTGGCACATAGCAGGCACTCATGTTTGCTGAATGAATGAAGGTAGGTAGTTTATCAATAAGTTCATAGTGGAAGGAGTACGGGATTTAGAATTAGTCCTATATTTGAGTCTGTGTCATTTATTTTATTTTTTGTTTTTACTTGTAGGAAAATTAACATAACAAAATTTGCCATCTTAGCCATTTTTTTTTAAATTTTATGACTGGTGCTCATCACCACAAGTGCACTGCTTAATCCCATCACCTATTTCACCCATCCCTCACCCACTTCCCTCTGGTGACCATCACTTTGTTCTCTATAGTTAAGAGTCTGAGGGGCACCTGGCTGGTTCAGTTGGTAGAGCATGACTCCTAATATCAGGATCATGAATTTGAGCCCCATGTTGGGTATAGAGATTACTTAAAAAAAAAAAAAAAGTCTATTTCTGGATTTGTCTCATTTCCTTTTTTCCCTTTGCTCATTTTGTGTGTGTGTGTGTGTGTGTGTGTGTGTGTGTGTGTTTCTTATATTCCACATGTGACTAAGATCATATGGTATTTGTCTTTCTCTGGCTGACTTAGTTCACTTAGCATTATGCTCTAGCTCTATCCATGCCATTGCAAATGGCAGTATTTCATCCTTTATTATGGATGAATAATATTCTGTTGTAGATATATACCACATCTTTACCCATTCATCTATTGACACACACTTGGACTACTACCATATCCTGGCTATTGTAAATAACGCTGCTATAAATATAGGAATGCATGTGTCCCTTTGAATTAGTGTTTTTGTATTCTTTGGGTAAATACCCAGTAGTACGATTACTGGGTCATAGGGTAGTTCTATTTTTAACTTTCTGAGGAACTTCCATACTGTTCTCCAGAATGGGTGTACCAGTTTGCATTCCCACCAACAGTGCAAGAAGGTTCCCCTTTCTCCGTGTCCTCGCCAACATCTGTTCTGTCTTGTGTTGTTGATTTTGGCTATTCTGACGGGTGTGAGGTGGTATCTCATTATAGTTTTGATTTGCATTTTTCTGATGATAAGTGATGATGAGCATCTTTTCATGTGTCCATTGGCCATCTGTATGTCTTCTTTGGAGAAATGTCTGTTCATGTCTTCTGCCCATTTTAATTTTTTTTTAAATGTTAATTATGAGTTTTAATGCATCAAATAATATGATAAAATAAATGTAGGTGAAAAGAAACATAACATAACATATAGAAATTTTTAGCATCAATTTTTCGTGGAAAACCAAGTGGTCAAAAAATAAACAACACTATGTAGAGGATTTGAGAAGTATACCAGGACTGTAAATTTTGAATTCTATAGTATGCAAGTAGAGACTAACTCTTTTCATAATCCCTCTGGACATTTGTTAAAATTAATCCTAAATTAACACTCAAAGAAAAATTCCATAAACTTTAAAAATAAGAGATAATATTCTTTTTTTGTGCATTCAACAGATTTTTTTTCAATTAATTAAAACATATATTTGTCACAAAACTTAAAATAATAAACATGAAGCTGTATCTTTAAAAATTACTGATAATGGTTTCATATTGATGGGAGTAATGACATCTTTTGATATCTTTCATGAGGTGTCTATATGCAACTTGGTGAAAAGCTTAGGTTCTAGGTTAAGTTTAATACCTGGTCGGTTTATTTCCTGAGATTTGACTTCTGTCAACTTTTAGAATACAGATTCACTGTAATGAGTCAGGATGGTGGCAAGTGCTGGGGGCTCTGTTAGATGGAAATGATGGACAGAGCTCACTGGTGACTGCATTCAGACGGTAACCCAACCAGCATGTCCACATATGGTGCCATGGAGAAGGATTCCTACTCCAATCTGGCTTCATTCAGTCCTGGAAACTCATTCTTTATGTTCTACAAGCATCTGCATACGGTGTGAAAATATGCTCAATAACATGCCATTGATTTTATTCTTGAGCAAATGAAGAACCATCAACGGTAGCGAAAGAGCCAAGCTTCACAATTAGTTGTTTGCACATGTGTCCCTTATTCTTTTTTAAAAAATTATTCAAATTTACATCCAAGTTAGTTAGCATATAGTGCAATAATGATTTCAGGAGTAGATTCCAGTGATTCATCCTCTATGTATAACACCCTCTGCTCATCCCATGAAGGGTCTTCCTTAATGCCCCTTACCCTTTTAGCCCATTCCCCCACCCACAATCCCTCCAGCACCCTCAGTTTGTTCTCTGTATATAAGAATCTATTATCCTTTGTCTGCCTCTTTGTTTTTATATTGTTTTTGCTTCCCTTCCCTTATGTTCATCTGTTTTGTATCTTAAAGTCCTCATATGAGTGATGTCATATGATATTTGTCTTTCTCTGACTAATTTCTCTTAGCATAATACCCTCTAGTTCCATCCACATAGTTGAAAATGGCAAGATTTTCTTTTTGATTGCTGAATAGTACTCTATTGTATATATACACCACATCTTCTTTATCCATTCATCCGTCAATGGACGTTTGGGCTCTTTCCATACTTTGGCTATTATTAACAGTGCTGCTATAAACATTGGGGTGGGTGCATATGCCCCTTTGAAACAGCATACCTGTATCCCTTGGATAAATACCTAGCAGTGCAATTGCTGGGTTGTAGGGTAGTTCTATTTTTGATTTTTTGAGGAACCTCCATAGTGTTTTCCAGAGTGGCTGCACCACTTTGTATTTCCATCAGCAGTGCAAAAGAGATCATCTTTTTCTGCATCCTCGCCAACATCTGTTGTTGCTTGAGTTGTTAATGTTAGCCATTCTGACAGGTGTGAGGTGGTATTTCAGTGTGGTTTTGATTTGTTTTTCCCTGATGATGAGTGATGTTGAGCATCTTTTCATGTATCTGTTAGCCATCTGGATGTCTTCTTTGGAAAAGTGTCTATTCATGTCTTTTGCCCATTTCTTCACTGGATTATGTTTTTTGGATGTTGAGTTTGAAAAGTTATTTATAGATTTCGAATACTAACCCTTTATCTGATATGTCATTTATGTATATCTTCTCCCATTCTGTTGGTTGCCTTCAGTTTTGCTGAATGTTTCCTTTGCTGTGCAGAAGCTTTTTATTTTGATGAGGTCCCAATAGTTCATTTTTGCTTTTGTTTCTCTTGCCTCCGGTGATGTGTTGAGTAAGAAGTTGCTGCGGCCAAGATCAAAGAGGTTTTTGCCTGCTTTCTCCTCGAGGGTTTTGATGGCTTCCTGTATTACATTGAAGTCTTTCATCCATTTTGAGTTTATTTTTATGTATGGTGTAAGAAAGTGGTCCAGGTTCATTTTTCTGCATGTCGCTGTGCAGTTTTCCCAGCACCACTTGCTGAAGAGACTGTCTTTAATCCATTGGATATTCTTTTCCACTTTGTCAAGGATTGGTTGGCCATACATTTGTGGGTCCATTTCTGGATTCTCTATTCTGTTCCATTGATCTGAGTGTCTGTTTTTGTGCCAGTACCATACTGTCTTGATGATTACAGCTTTGTAATACATCTTGAAGTCTGGGATTGTGATGCATCCAGCTTTGGTTTTCTTTTTCAGGTTTGCTTTGGCTATTTGGGATCTTTTCTGGTTCCATACAAGTTTTAGGATTGTTTGTTCTAGCTCTGTGAAGAATGCTGGTGTTATTTTGATAGGGATTTCATTGAATATGTAGATTGCTTTGCGTAGTATTGATATTTTAACAATAATATTTGTTCTTCCAATCCATGAGCATGGAATATTTTTCCTTTTTGTGTGTGTGTGTCTTCTTCAGTTTCTTTCATAAGCTTTCTATAGTTGTCAGTGTATGGATTTTTACCTGTTTGGTTAGGTTTATTCCTAGGTTATGGTTTTTGGTGCAGTTGTAAATGGGATCAATTGCTTGATTTCTGTTTCTGTTGCTACATTGTTGCTGTATAGGAATGCAGCTGATTTCTGTGCATTGATTTTATATCCTGAGACTTTGCTGAATTCATGGATCAGTTCTAGCAGTTTTTTGGTGGAATCTTTAGGCTTTTCCATATAGAGTATCATGGTGTCTGCAAAGACTGAAAGTTTGACCCTCTCCTTGCTGATTTGGATGCCATTTTTTCCTTTGTGTTGTCTGACTTATGAGACTAGGGCTTCCAATACTGTGTTGAGTAACAGTGGTGAGAGTGGGCATCCCTGTTGTGTTCCCGGCCTTAGGAGGAAAGCTTCCCCATTGAGGATGATATTAGCAGTTGGTCTTTCATATATGGCTTTTATGATCTTGAGATATGATCCTTCTATCCCTACTTTCTTGAGGGTTTTTTTTTTTCTTTAATCAATCTTTAATCAAGAAAGGATGCTGTATTTTGTTAAATGCTTTCTCTGACTCTATTGAGAGGTTCATGTGGTTCTTTTTTCTTTTATTGATGTGATGTATCACACTGATTGAGTTGCAGATATTGAACCAACCCTATATCCCAGGTATAAATCCCACTTGGTTGTGGTGAATAATTCTTTTAATGTATTGTTGGATCCAGTTGGTTAGTATCTTGTTGAGGAATTTTGCATCCATGTTCGTTAGGGAAATTGGTCTGTAGTTCTTTTCAGTGGGGTCCTTGTCTGGTTTGGAATCACGGTAATGCTGGCTTCATAGAATGAGTTTGGAAGTTTTCCTTCCATTTCTATTTTTGGAACAGCTTCAAAAGAATAGATATTAACTCCTCTTTAAATGTTTGGTAGAATTCCCCTAGAAAGCCATCCAGCCCTGGACTCTTGTTTTTTGGGAGATTTTTGATTACTGGTTAGGGGTCTGTTCAAATTTTCTATTTCTTTCAGTTTTGGTAGTTTATATGTTTCTGGGAATTTGTCCATTTCTTCCAGCTTGCCCAATTTATTGGCATATAATTGCTGGTAATATTCTCTTATTTTTGTTTGTATTTCCACAGTGTTGGTTGTGATCTCTCCTCTTTCATTCTTGATTTTATTTATTTGGGTCCTTTCCCTTTTCTTTTTGATCAAACTGGCTAGGAGTTTATAAATTTTGTTAATTATTTCAAAGAACCACCTCCTGGTTTCATTGATCTGTTCTTTTTGTTGTTGTTTTTGTTCTTTTTTTTTTTTTTTTTTTTGCTGTTCTTTTTCCAACTCTTTAACGTGAAAGGTTAGGTTGTGTATCTGAGACCTTTCTTCCTTCTTTAGGAAGGCCTGGATTGCTATATACTTCCCTCATATGACCACTTTTGCTGCATTCCAGAGGTTTTGGACTGTGGTGTTACCATTTTCATTGGCTTCCATGTACTTTTTAATTTCCTCTTTTACTTCTTGGTTAGCCCATTTATTCTTTAGTAGGATGTTCTTTAGTCTCCAAGTATTTATTGTCTTTCCAAATTTTTTCCTGTGGTTGATTTCGAGTTTCATAGTGTTGTGGTCTGAAAATATGCATGGTATGATCTCAATCTTTTTGTACTTCTTGAGGGCTGATTTGTGTCCCAGTATGTGATCGGCTCTGGAGAATGTCCCATGTGTACTCTAGAAGAGCGTGTATTCCGCTTTAGGATGAAATGTTCTGAATATCCATCTGGTCCAGTGTGTCGTTCAAAGCCATTGTTTCCTTGTTGATTTTCTGTTACATGATCTGTCCATTGTTGTAAGTGGGGTGTTGAAGTTCCCTACTATTGTGGTATTACTATCCATGAGTTTCTGTATGTTTGTTATTAATTGATTTATGTATTTGGGTGCTTCACGTTTGGAGCATAAATGTTTACAATTGTTAAGTCTTCTTGGTGGATAGACCCCTTAATTATGATACATTTCCCTTCTTCATCTCTTATTACAGTCTTTATTTTAAAAAATCTAGTTGTTTGATGTAAGTATGGATACTCTGGCTTTCTTTTGGTGACTTTTAGTATGATATGGTTCTCCATCCCCTTATGTTCAATCTGAGGGTGTCCTTAGGTGTAAAATGGGTCTCTTGTAAACAGCATATAGATGGATCTTATTTTCTTATCCATTCTGTTACCCTGTGTCTTTTGATTGGGGCATTTAGTCCATTGACATTTAGAGTGAGTACTTAAAGATACAAATTTATTGCCATAATGTTGCCTGTAGAGTTGGAGTTTCTGGTTGTGTTCTCTGGTCCTTTCTAGTCTTTATTGCTTTTGGACTTTTTTGTTTTTGTTTTTCTGTTTTTTTCATCTTTTCTCAGAGTCCACCTTAAAATTTCAGGGCTGGTTTAGTGGTCATGAACTCCACTAGTTTTTGTTTGTCTGGGAAACTTTTTATCTTTCCTTCTATTTTGAGTGACAACTTTGTTGGATAAGGAATTCTTGGCTTCATATTTTTCTAATTCAGCACATTGAATATATCCTGCCTCTCCTTTCTAGCTTGCCATGTTTCTGTGGATGGGTCTGCTGCAAACCTGATCTGTCTTCCCTTATAGGTTAAGGGCTTTTTTTCCCTTGCTGCTTTCATGATTCTTTCCTTGCCTGAATATTTTGTGAATTTGACTATGATAGTCCTTGCTGATGGTCAGTTTTTGTTGAGTCTAATGGGAGTTTTCTGTGCTTCCTGGATTTTGATGTCTGTGTCGTTCCTTGGTTAGGAAAGTTTTCCACTATGATTTGCTCACATAAACCTTCTACCCCTTTTTCTCTCTCTTCATCTTATGGGACCCCTATGATTCGGATGTTATTCCTTTTTAATGAGTCACTGAGTTTTCTAATTCTTAAATCGTGTGGTTTTGCCTTAGTGTCTCTCTTGTCTTCTGCTTTATCAGTTTGTCCATAACTTTGTCCTCTGTATTGCTGAATTCCTGCTCTGCTTCATCCATCTTTGCTGCTGTGGCACCTATTTGAGATTGTATCTCAGTTATGGCATTTTTAAATTTTGACCTGACTGGATTTTACTCTTTTATTTCTGAAAAAAGGAATTCTATGCTTGTTTCCACCCCAGCTAGTATTTTTATTATCGTGATTCTAAATTCTGGTTCAGACATCGTGCTTGTATCTGTGTTAAGTCCCTGGCTGTCATTTCTTCCTGTTCTTTCTTTTGGGGTGAATTCCTTTGTGTTGTCGTTTTGAAGGAAGGAAAATAATTAGTAAAGTAAAAAGCAAAATTAAAATTAAAAAATTGAAAACAACACACAAAAAAATCAAATAAAGGATGCTAGATCCTAGGTGTGTTTTCATCTGGTTGTTTTAAGAACGTTGATAGAATAGAGAAAAAAGGGAAAGAAGAAAAAAAAAGGAAAACATTTGAAAATATAAAAAATGAATACAATAAAATAGAATGAAATGATGAAAATAAAGTAGAATTTAAAAAATTTACAAAAATAAATACAGTAGAAAAATTAAATATTTTTTATAAAACAAAATAAAAATAGATTTATCTTTCTGTATTCAAGAATAAGAAAAGAAAAAGGGAAAATAAACTGAATACATGGACCAGTGAACAGAATGAAATACAATTGAAATTATATCCAGTTTCCTCTAGAAGTCAAACTACGAAGCACTTTAGAGTCCATAAACTAAGCAGGTGGAGAGACTTGTGTTCCTCTAGAGCAGTTAGCCCAGTTGGACAGGGCTTGGTGTAACACCTTGTTTTCCACTAGATGGTGCTGCTTAATTACTGGGGTGGATTGTTGTGGCGCGTGTAGGCATGTATGCGCATGTGCAGGAGGGGTGAAAATGGCTTCACCCAGCTACCCAGTCTCTAGCATCAGAACTCTGCTCTCGTCAACCCGCAGTCTAGCACCCCTCCTTTTTCTGTGGCTTCTGTTCACTCCCCTCTTCTACACTGTACGTGACGAACCCATCAGCCTGCCAGGTGGCATGTCCCTTCCGAGTTTTATCTCAAACGGGGCTGTTTCCAAACCCCTCACTTCTGAGGGCCCTGCAGTGTTGACCTGCTCAGACCCTCTGGGGGGGGGTCTTACTGAGCAATGACTGGGTGCCAGTCCACCCCCAGGAACGTTGGGGCGACTGCGCTGCTGCAGATACCCCAAGACTGCAACTGGGTTTTGGCTCACCCCAGAAAAACCCCAGAAGAAGTTCACGTGATTGTGTAGCAGCAGGGTTTCAGGGATTATGGTAAATCACAACACGCATCTGGCACCAGGTTTCAGCCTTAATGTCCTTCTTCCAACACCAGTGAACGTGGCTGTTGTCCAGGGTCTGCTGGGACCTTTGCCTGTGGTGAGGCTGCACAGCCTCTACCCAGTGTCCTCCCAGCAGGGGAACCACCTCTCCCCCTGTGGCCCAAGGACCTCTCAGACCTCATTCTCTCTCCTGGGGATTCATCCTTCCCACCAGAGCTCTGCCAGATATTGAGCTGCAGGGTTTCAGACTCTGCACTCCCTATAGAGTCAATGTTATTTAAACCCTCTTCTTTCTCCTTTCTCCCTTTCTTGTTCAGTCACTTGCGGGTATTTCCACTTTTTCTCTTTCTCCCCAGCTGCTCTCAGGGGAAGTGCTTTTCCTGTACTCTCCTCCCTGTCTCCGTCCTCTCGACACAAATAAAAATAGCTCCTTACCCTCCATGGCTTCTCCCTCCCCCAGTTAACCTCTCTGCACTACGTACTTGCTGAGTTCTGTGGTTCACATTGTGCAGATTGCTGTGTTAATCCTCAATTCAGTGTTCTAGGTGTACAAGATGTTTTGGTGTCGATCTTAGCTGCATTTCAGGGACAAGAGAGGCAAGAGAAAACCTTCCATGCTGCTCTGCCATCCTGGCCCCTTGTCCATTTTTAAATTGGATTATTTGTTTTTTGGGTGTTGAGTTTTACAAGTTCTTTATAAACCCTCTATTAGATATGTCATTTACAGATATCATCTCCAACTTTGTAGGTTGCCTTTTAGTTTTGTTGATTGTTTCCTTTTGCTGTGCAGCAGCTTTTTATTTATTTTTTAATATTTTAATGTTTAAAATTTTTTTAAATGTTTATTTTTGAGAGAGACAGAGCATGAGTGGGGGAGGGGCAGAGAGAGAGAGGGAGACACAGAATCCGAAGCAGGCTTCAGACTCTGAGCTGTCAGTGTAGAGCCTGACACTGGGCTTGAACCCACGAACTGTGAAATCATGACCTGAGCCAAAGTCAGATGCTTAACCGACTGAGCCACCGAGGAGCCCCAATGTTTGTTTATTTTTGAGAGACACAGAGACAGAACACAAGTGGGGGAGGGGCAGAGAGAGATGGAGACAGCATCTGAAGCAGACTCTAGGCTCTGAGTTGTCAGCACAGAGCCTGATGTGGGGTCGATCTCACAAACCGAAGTCATGACTTGAGCCAAAATCCAGAGTCGGACGCTTAACCAACTGAGCCACCCCGGTACCCCTGAATGTTATTATGTTTGTGTTACTACATTTGATGGAGTCATGAGTTCCCTAGGTCTATTCTCATTTTGCATAATCCTTTTTACTCCCTTTTGTGTTCAACTAGATCGCTTTCCGTTCTTGTCTTCTAGGTCATTAATTCATTCCTCTGCTTCTTCCAGCCTGCTGTTCATCAAGTGTGTTTCTCATTTAATTTATTGAGCCCTTTATCTCTGCTATGTTATTCTTTATCTCTGTTGTTTCACTCATGTTCTCTTTTCCCAAGTCCAGTGATTATCCTTAAAGTCTCCCTCCACCAGGCATGTTACTTATATCCGTTTTGCTTTAGATCTCTGGCAATGGCCTTGTCCTATTCTTTCATTTGGGACTAATTCTTCTATCTTGTCATTGTGTCTAAGTCTCTGTGCCTACTTCTGTGTGCTAGGAAAGGCAACTATCTCCTGTTCTTGAGGGTGATGGCTTTATGAAGAAGAGGTCCTGTAGTGCTCTGTAGTGTCCCCTGTTCCCCAAGGCCTGGCTCTTCCAGGAGCGTCTCCAGTGTGTACTGCGTGTGCCCTGCTCTTGTGCCCCTGCTGCTTTATCCTTCAGGCTGGTCATCTCCAGAGCCTTTCTTTGCTTGTTGTGGACATTGCTTGATCCCTGGCCTGAAAGTGGTGAGTTCTAACTAGTTGTGCTCTGGTCGGCTTGAGAAATGTGACGTGTTGTCGCTGCCGCTGGAACGGAGGCCTTGGAAAGCTCCTGGATGGGGAGATGAGGTGTCAGAAGGGGTTTGGGCTGGTCTGGGGGAGGGTGCCAGTCACACTGGGACTGAAGTGGGCCTGACTGGGAAGGGCAGTTCTTCTGGTGCGTGGGGGGAAGGGGAGCTTGGTGTAAGCAAGTTAGGTAGTGAGCGTCCGGGCTCTGTGCTTATGCTCAGGGGCAGGGCAGGGAAATGGTGCTGACCGGTTCCTTTGTTCCCAGAGGGGGCCTATGTTTGAATGCTGCTTCTCGGGGACACACTCTGAAATGAGCAGCTAACCTCCCACTGTGTGCCCCTGGTGCTCTTCCAATTGCTGTTTCCATGCTGTATGTCCGCAGGCTGTTTGCCCAGCCTTTTCTCCAAGAGCAGTACAATGTGCTCTAAGTTCTCCCAGAGCCAATCACGCTGACCCTAAAATTCTAGGCTGTAAGCCCCGCTGGTTGTAAGAACCTGCAAAATTCGGGTCCTCTCACTTTCCTAGCCAATTGCTATGGTGATTTATTTTCCCTGCGTGCTCCTCTGTGTGGTACTCTGTCTCTTGCCCTTCTCTATGACTCCAGCACTGTCCCCACCACAGTGGCCACAGTCTGTTTGTCTCCCAAAGAGTGTCTTTGCACTTCCTGCCTCTTTTGAGGTGGCCTCTTCTCCACTCTTAGTTGTGGAGTTTGTTTTTCCTGTCTTCAGATGGATTTTGGGGGTATTGAGGATGACTTCATAGTTATGTAGTTGTATTTGTGGGATGAGGCAAGCCTAGGGTTCTCTTACTCCTGCTGTCTCCAGCATCTTTAGCTGTTTTTAAGGTACGAGTACATTCACATTGTTGTGCAACCACACGAAATGACAGGACAGTTTGTGGCCTCAGCTGGAAAACTCCAAAGATAGTGGTTGGAGTTATCTGAAGCCTTATCTAGTCACGTGGCTGGAGGTTGATGCTGGCTGTTGGCAGAGGCCTTAGCTGGGGCTGGTGGCTAGAGCACCTGCCTGTACCTTCTGCATGTGGCCTGGGCTTCCTCACAGCGTGCTGGCTAGGTGCCAGGGCAAGTATTCTGTAACCCCAAGCCAAAGACTTTCCTACACTGGGGACCTCGTTCTTGCCCATGGTGTTTCTCCACCTTCTCTACCATCAGACGGGGAGAGGATCACTGGCAGAAGCCACAGTTCCAGGTCATCTTGTTACCCTCACTCCAAAGACCAGGAAAGCCCCAACTCCAAGAGACCTCTCAGACTCCAGAACACTCCTCCTATGTTTTTTGGTACATTGTTTCCATTATATTCATTCTCAGGACAGTTGTTTGGACCTTGCATTGACTTCTCTCTATAAACAGTTGTATGGGATGCCTAGCTTCTAGGTCCAATCTGTGACTGCTGCATTAACTCCATTTGACACAGGTGTTCTGGTATTACTATGGATATCCAAAATTCTAAGAAAAGGAGCCGAGTAGTACTTTTTCTGGATAAAGAGCTGGCCTGGGCAAAATTGTAAAATAGATAAAGTTTGTCTTTGATGTCCTGTGTACAGATTCTTGTGTCCTCTTGCTTATCCTGGGACACTATCTCATGACACTCTCTAGGCTCACCATCTTCCACAAAAAAATTCTGTGTTCAAGATTTATACCATCTCCTTGCTTCAGTGCTCTTATGCCCCCCAGTACAGTAGTATTTGAGGAACAGTGGCTAATTTTAGGATATTTACATAAAACACGGATAGATTTCTATTCCTTATAATATAAGCAAGTGCCTGTGCCACCACTTACATGTTAGGCAGTGTTGGGGGCAGGTATAGAGCTACAGGGCTCATCCTGAGTCAGGAAGGACTGAGAGTGGATCATATTTGTCATGGCTGCTGCTTTTTTTTTGAGGTCATTGGCCAGATTCCCTGGCTCCTAATAAATGGGGAGAAGGGGGAAGAGATTGGTTGTATTTAAGATCATACCTACAGTTAGCTGTGTAAATTGGAAGCTGCTTGTATACAGTTGACCCTTGAACAACATGGGTTTGAACTGCATGGGTTCACTTACATGTACATTTATTTTGATAAATACAGTACAGTAGTGTAAATGTATTTTTTCTTTCCTAGGATTTAAATTTTGTTCTTTAGCTTACCTTATTGTAACAATACAATGTATAATATATATACAAAATCTGTGTTAATCCACTGTTCATGTTATGGGTGAGGCTTCCGGTCAGCACTGGCTACTATTAGTTAAGTTTTTGGGGAATCAACAACTATATGCAGATTTTCTTTTGTGTAGGGGGTCAGTGCCCTAATCCCGACATTGTTCAAGGGTCATCTGTTCTGATGATGCTAGTCATATAACTGTGGGCCCACGTAGTCAGAATCTTGAAAGCAGGTATTTTTGAAACTTCCACGTCTTGAAATAGGTGCATCTCCCTTAGCTTCACCTAAGGAGTTGGAAGCAGGTTGTTAGCCTAGAAAATGGCTTAGTCCTTTGCAAAGACAACTAGTGTAAGATGCTGTATATGTGGATTGCTTAAGTCCTTTGGTTATAAATTCATGAACTGTAAGTCTGGCCTCCATTTTTATTTACATGCAGACTGCTTAGCCATAGCCCCTTCTTTTCTTTTTAAAAGTGCATGGTTTCAGGGGCACCTGGCTGGCTCATTTGGTAGAGCCTCCAACTCTTGCTTTTAGGGTCATGAGTTTGAGCCCCATGTTGGGTATAGAGATTACTGAGAAAAATAAAAATGCATGGTTACAGGGGAGACTGCGAAGCTCCCTGCTCTGTGGGGATTAGCACATTTACCAATCAGCTTAGATTTAGCACATTTGCATATCATATATTACTGGGCAAAACATCGTACCACTTGTATCTTGGCAACACTGGGACTTCCTCTAGGAAATACCAAGGAATCCATGAGCTTAATAGGAGATGGAGAAATGGAAATATTTACAGTAGTTCAGCAGCATTATGCCGCAGAAAAAGATACATTACAAGCTAATTTCCAAATGATCAAAAGCTTTAAGTATTGGAAAAAATATTAAGGAAAAAAATTGGGACAGACACCAGGTGTGGGAGATGTAGCTGGAACAGAAGTCCAGGGGCAGGAGAATGATGGGGTCCTTTGCTTTTCCAGTGGTGACAGGCACATCTGACTGGACAGAGGGGAAGTTTGGATAGGGGGAAGAAAGACATTTGATAGGTTTTTGTGTGACCTCAAATATTGAAGTGACTTCTTTAAGAGAAATAAAAACAAACCCAAGTATTTATCATGTTACAACAGAGACAGACTAAGTACATGGAACAAGGCCTATATTTATGTCTGTCTACTCCAGGGCTTAAATACGGTTGGTGAGATCTCCTGACTATTGATAGAGAAATTATAGTGCACGATTTAGAATTTCATAGTCTGACAAACTGAAATTCTCTCTTTGTATTTTACTGTTGACACTATCTCTTTTCCAAGTGAAAAATTCAACACCTATGTATACAGCACATTGATATATAGCTTCAGTTAGTGTGCAGGCCATGTTATGTCCATGTTATGGACTTCCTAGAGGAAGTCCCAGTGTACAGAATTAAACCTCTACACTATTTAAATCAGCCTAAAATGTAATGGTTGAGCTTGCCCTCAGTCTAATGTTGGAATGCAGTCTACTGTAGGAAGTAGTTACATGCATGGAGTTTGACTTTAATAATATCAGAAATAGCTCACTGTTTTCTTACATGATGAGGCTATATTATAAGAGTTCTTGGATAAGGTCGTTGTCTTAAGAATGAATATGTAGAAAACAAGGTGGTAGAAAATTTATGATTTCCATTGTCTTTATTAGGACAGTCTCAAAGCAGGGAAACATTCCCCCTTACATGCGATTATGAGAAATTTCAAATACAGAAAGAAGTAGAAAGAATTTTACAGTAAGCACTCATGTCCTCACTATCTAGATTCTGAAGTTAATATTTTATTATGTTTTGTCATATTTAATCTGCCTGTCCCTCTATTTTTCTGTCAGTTCATCTTTTTTAGATGCATTTCAAAACAATGTAGACTTTAGTTTACTTTTCCCCAAATACTTCAACTGGCATATCATTAACTAGAATTTGTTTACTGTTTTCCTTTTTATTCCTTATTGAGGGAGAATAGTTTTAGATACAATGAAATGCACAAATCTTAGGGATACCAATCCTGAGTTCTGATACCCATGTCATCTATTAAAAAGAAAATTATTTGTGACACTTGTTAAAGACCTTAAGGAAGGCTTTATTCTTGTGAAGGGGAGTGGCTAATCACCATAGGTGTAGGGACCACTACTGCAGTGAGGGGGAGACTGGGTTCAACTCTGACACCAACAAGGACAAGTGGGGATTTATAACCAAGGAGCATCGTGGGGGTCACTGGATGGAAAATTACCAAGAGGAAACGTCATGGAAAGGGGGGATTCTTGCTAGATGGACTCAATTGGATTCTTGCTGATGGCAGGCCAGGGTAGGGAATGAGAAAATTGATCAGATACAAATTCAAATTTGGTCAGATACCAAAATCAGGGAGATGTTAGGTAAACTGACTTAGCAGGATTCTTGCTCAAACTGGATTCTATAACAACCAAGAGGAAAACCCAAGGTCAGGCCCTTAGAAAGAGGTCTCAGAGGAGCCTGACTAAAATTTTGGTTAAAGAGAGTGTCAAATGCAAACTCCTATCAAGATGCAGAACATTACATTTTCTTCTTGTCCCTTACCAATCAGTCCCAATCCACTGCTCAGGCAGCCCTTGTCCTGATTTTCCTCATTTAGTTTTTCCGATTCTAGATCTTCATATTAATAGAACCATATCGTATGTCCTCTTTTTTTTAATGTTTATTTTTGAGAGAGTGTGCATGAGCGCAAGCGGGCAGAGAGGGAGACACAGAATCTGAAGCAGGCTCCAGGCTCTGAGCTGTCAGCACAGAGCCTGACGTGGGGCTTGAATTTACAAACCATGAGATCATGACCTGAGTAGAAGTCGGATGCTTAACCCACTGAGCCACCTAGGCGCCCCTCTTTAACTTCTAATACTGATAGTTTTGTAATTCTTTTTTTCCTTCTTAATATAGCTTGAGTTTGGCCAAATTTATTGGTCTTTTAAAGGCAACAACTTTAGGGATTTATTAATGTTTTCTATGATTTTCCTTTATTTCATTGATTTCTTCTTTGTTTCCTTCCTTTGACTTATTTTGGGTTTACTTTGTGCTTTTCTGGCTTTTTGTGGTTGAATTGCCAACTGATTTTAGGTCTCTCTCTCTCTTTTTTCCTTCAGTATAAGCATTTAAATTTTTAATGTTTTTATTTATTTTTGAGACAGAGAGAGAGACAGCGCATGAGTAGGGGAGGAGCAGAAAGAGAGGGAGACACAGAATCCAAAGCAGGCTCCAGGCTCTGAGCTGTCAGCACAGAGCCTGACGTGGGGCTCAAACTCACGGACTGTGAGATCATGGCCTGAGCCAAAGTTGGATGCCCAACCGACTGAGCCACCCAGGCGCCCTTCAATATAAGCATTTAAAGCTGTACGTCTCATATTTTGTTTTCATTATCATTTGGTTTGAAATGTATTCTAATTCCCTTCTTTTTTGACACATGGATTATTTGGATTTTTTTTAAATTTTGAAATGTTTGGTGGTATCTTATTAATTTTATGTGGTCACTGTACATACTTCATGTGATTTCCTTCCTTTTAAATTTATGTAGACCTGTCTTTTAGTCCAGTATGGTGTCTGTTTTTGCTGACTGTTCTGTGTGAACTTGAAAATAATGTGTATCTGCAGTTGTTGCGTGTAATGTTTGTTAGTTTTCCCATCAATTGCTGAGAGAGGAGAGTTTTCAAGATCTTTAATTACCTGTTGTGAAGGTTGCAAACTTTCTTATCTTTCCCTTTAATACTGTCCATTTTTCCTTTAAGCACTTTGAAGGTCTGCTATTAGCAACGCACGCATCTGTGACTGCTAAATTCTGCTCGTGAACACCGCTTCCTGTCTCATATCCCCTCCTACCAAGTCCAGAAAGGAGTATTTCAGTATTCTCAAAAAACTCAGAGGAAGAATTATTTTTTACCCCAGATTTTTATATATAGCAAACTATCAATTAAGGTAGTTTTTTGTAATTATTTGGAAATTTTCCTTTTCAGTTCCATATCTCTGTGGAAAGCCTGTGGCTTTATTTCTCTGTGAAAATTGTTCTGTTTAGTTTTTCTTTTAGCATCAGTTTGTGTTACTCATTTGAGTTTTCAAATTTAGCAAAGTAGTAGTCTCATTATTTTAATTTCTTCTATCTTATTTGTCACTTATTTCTTATTTTTGGTTTTGATCCTGCTTTCTTTTCCTGATTAGGTTAGAGATATGTATTGATTTTTGCCAAGAACTAAGCCTTTTGACTTACCAGTTCTTTTTCTTCTTCATCCCTCCTTTGGTTGTGGTTTCTCTAGCTTTCTCCTTGGTAAGTTCATCCTCGAGGGGTTCCTAGGAAAATTTATTTTCTCATTTCTTTTACGTTTGTATCTTTATTCTTAAAAGGATGGTTTGGTTAGATAAGAAAATCCTTTGCTCACACTTTTTCTGTATCTTGAAGTTATTGTTCCATTGTCCCCTGGCACAGAATATTGCTCTGGAAAATCTGGGGCCAGGTTCAAAGAGCCCTCATCTTTCAAATGTATAATTAGACTAGCCAGCATAGGTCTTCCTCTTTACTGTTACCATCCAGTTTGCCCTGACACCTAGTGTGCCCTTTCCTGAAATAACAAATGAATTTACAGATTGAAAATGTCTTAAATTTAATCTGGGGGCACCTGGGTGGTTCAGTTGGTTAGGTGACCGACTTCAGCTCAGGTCATGATCTCGCAGTTTGTGAGTTCGAGCCCCGCGTTGGGCTCTGTGCTGACAGCTCAGAGCCTGGAGCCTGCTTCGGATTCTGTGTCTCCCCCTCTCTCTATCCCTCCCCTGCTCACACTCTGTGTCTCTCTGTCTCTCAATAATAAATAAACTTTAAAAAAATTTTAAAAATATTTGAATTGTTCTACTGGTTTGGTTTTCTCCTTCTGAGATCTAATTATGTGTAGGTTGTATTCCCTTTGCTTGTCGGGTATGGCTGCTGTTTTTTCTCTAGTCTTCTTAAACTCTTTATTTCCATTTCATTTTGTTAGATCCTTATTTTTTTCCATGTGATGCTGCTTCCGGTGCTCCTTCTCATTTCATCTGTAATTCTACGATAGTTGTGATCTTCTTGAGTATTGACTACTCACATTTTTGTCTCCTCTTTGTCTCATTCTCTCTTTGCTGAGTTCTTATTCTGCTTTGTGATTACCCTTACAAGAGGGGATTGGATAAGTTCTAAAAATTCATGGCATGTTTGCTCAGAATTCTCATGTGTTCGGCTACTGTTCTGATGTGTGTTCATCAGGTAAGTCTTGGTGCTCTTTTCCTGTCTCTATTTAAAAGCTGTCCTTGAATTGATGCTATACCATTTTCTTAAAAATCTATTTTGAGAGAGAGAGAGAGAGCGAGCGCATGAGCAGGGGAGGGGCAGAGAGAGAGAGAGGATCCCAAGCAGGCTCCAAGCTATCAGCATGGAGCCCGACATGGGGCTCGAACCTAGGAAGTGTGAGACCATGACCTGAGCTGAAACCAAGAGTCAGGCACTTAACTGACTGAGCCACCCAGGCGCCCCGATGCTGTACCATTAAAATGAATTATCCTGCCCTAGCTATTTGTGGGCAAGTCCTTTGGTGTGTGTGTGTGTGTATATAAGGGAGTGCTGGGGACAGGGCAGCCTTCTGTACTTAGCAATTGCAGTCCTCTCTGCTTCACTGTTTCCACAGACATTCTGCCTCCTGCTAAAATGGACTTTCTACATAGCTCTGCCCTCTCTGCTTCTCTGAACCAAACCGTGTCCAGGTCATCAGCTGCCAGCCCTGCTGCCCCTCTGCCCACTTCCTTTGCTACCAAAGGGGTATATCTTTTACACTTGAGGGTGAGCCCTCACCTTCAGAGAGCACATAGTTGCTGGGGTTTTCTGAGATGTGCTGCTCAGGGCTATTTTCTCTTCTCGTATTATCTCCACTCTGTCTGGCTTTGGATTTCATGGTTCTCATAATATGCAAAGGATGTAGGTTGTCACTTTAGGGTGAGCCCATACTCCTAGAAAGTTTTTGTTTTTGGGCTTTCTCACTATTGCTTCCCCCTCTCATCTTGGATTCATGGCTGATATTAGCTAATTTTAGCAGGCCTTGTACACTTTGATTGTTTTGCATGACATCCTGGAGGAGATGGTTGGTGTCCATGGACATATTTATATTGGGGTCTGATGTTCTCTTTTAGAGGCTCTCTAGGTCCCTGTACTGAGAATAGACTTTTAGGGGGATAAGGGTGGGAGCCGGAAACAGCTGTTCAGGTGTATTAACGGTGGACTGCATATGTCACATTGGTCATTGGAGAAATGGTGAGAAGCAGGTAAATTCTGGACATAGTTTTTGGGATTTGCTAGTGGACTGAAGGACTGAAAGAGGCAGTCTTTTGCAGCTGTGCACATCTGTCTTTGAAATGCTGCTTCTGCACTGGGGAGCTTAAAGCAGGCTTTAAGTGGGTTGGACTGTTCGCAGGGAGACTTCCCCTGTGGCGCTTGCCATCTGGCCCAGTTGCCAAAATGAACAGGAAATTAATCATTTTACTTACTGGGTGGAGTTCTTGTCCTTGTTTAGTCCAGGTCTGTTGTAGAGATCTGGAGTGTCCGTGGGCTTGGTTCTGCCACTCTTCCTGGTTCCCACAGCCACATCGGGGGCTGCGCCACGTGCGCATCTTCTGTTCGGTTCAGAGACTGATTCTTGGGCCCTGGTGGGGCGAATGCAGCAGTGGTGGCTGCACACTCACAGGGAGAGCCCGCCCAGACATCCCTCAGTTCTCTCCCGAGCTGTCCTGGTGGTTGCGTAAGCTGCCCCTGCTTGCTGAATGCTGAACTGAGGATCCTTGGCCAAACACAATGGCTCCCACATCTGCGAGGGCCTCTGCTTGCACTGGGGTTCTGTACACGTAGGAATCAAATGGGATCATGGTAACAATGAATAAACCTTTCTTTCAGAAATTTCTGAAAGTTTCTGGTCTGCTGCTGTTTTTGGTGCTGCCATGATTCTATTATTTTTGTGTGTGTCATTTCTGTGGAAGAGTGGGATGGAAGGGATGTGCCCTCCTCTGTCTGCCAGCTTGGTCTAGTTTGCTTCGTTCCCTAGGAATCGACTGGGGGGACTGGCAGAAAAAGGATTTGGGAAGATTTTTTAGATTCAGAGGATAGAAAATGAGTTGGCTGATATGTAATAGACGGTTTATTCAGGGCCTGAATATTTCTGGCTTATTCTGCTTTTCACGGATGCTTAATGACAGTATGGGATAAACATAATTGGGTGTTACTTTTATTTTTTTGAAGATTCCTCCTTAGAGTGTGGAATCGGAGTAAATATAATATCCATGGGAAGTTTTAACATCACCTATAGTAAGTTTCTAATTAAATTACCTACCTGTAATCATGTGAATGTAGGAAACAACCTATATAATTTTATATTTTTTCTGTATGGGGAAAAATGTGCCTACCTTAAGTTTTAATAAAAGATAGAAGACTGCTTCGAAGGAGACAGTCTGAACATTTAAGAATTAAAACATGTTTAAAGTGTAGAGTTTGCATTAATAGCAAAATGGCATATATTGAAACATTTTGTATTAAATTCCTTCAAAGTACATTTCCTTACTAGATTGTGGCATCAAGTGCTATGGGTATTAATTGTAAAGTTAACCCTCACTACTATTTATGATGGTTTTGTGTACTAAATTGGAAAGGTATTTTATGTTGTCATTGTGGATTGGGTGACTGTAATAATGTTTCATATTAATACGCAATACTAATGCACTGAGGTAGGAATTAGGATAAAAATTTAAACATACCCTCCGACGGGCCAAAGGTAGCATGGGTGCATTTTCTATGGAGTGCAGGCTTATGACAGTAACTGTCCCTTATGCAGGGGATACCTTCCAAGTCCCCCAGTGTATGCCCAAAACTGCAGATAGTACTGAACCCTATATATACTGTTTTTTCCTATACATACATATCCATGATCAAGTTTCACTTATTAGGCACAGTGATAATAAACAATAATACAACAGTATTAATGAATAATAAAACAGAATAATTATAACAAAATACTGTCATAAAAGTTATGTAAATGTGGTCTCTAGAAATACCTCATTGTCCTGTACTCACCCTTGTTCCTGTGATGATATGAGATGATGAAATGCCTGCAGGATGAGTCGAAGTGAGGTGAATGACATAGGCATTGTTGTGACAGGGCATTAGGCTGCTCTTGACCTTCCAGCACTATGTCAGAAGGAAGGATGATCGGCCTTCCTACTCCCTTCCAGGATCAGCTGTTGCCAAGACCAATGCTCAGGCATGTCATCGAGAGAGAGGTCTTTTCCCACAGTGCATTGCACTTCCATAAAAACTAGAATTTGCATTCAGCAGTCCATTATTTGAGATGTCTGTCCAGGGAGAACAATAAGGAAGACTTGTATTGGAGCTTCTCAAGGCCGCTCCTAGATTTGATGATTGGGTAGGAGGACACATGAGACTCAGCATACAGTTGTACTCAGGCTAAGATTTAACCTAGTGAAAGGATACAAAGTAGTATCAGCAAAGAGAAAAGGCATATGGTGCAAATTCCAGAGGAAACCAGGTAGAGGATTCCAAGAGTCTTTCTCTGTGAAATTGTAGGACAAGCTAATTCCTCAAGACGTGTGAAGTGTTGCCTACTGGGGAAGTTTGGTAGAGCCACCACCCAGGGTATTTATTTGAGGCTGGTCAGGTAGGCACCTTCTGCCCACCCCCTACCCAAATTCCAGACTCCCAGAAGGAAAGAAGATGTTTAGCATAAACCACATTGTTTGTACAGACATTTAGGCACGGTGAGCCATTCTTACCAGGGAGTGGTGGGAACACTCCTGCAGCCCTTCTTTCGAGAGGTCAGCCAGGACCAGCCTTACCAGCAGGCCCTTCTAAGGATAACAGTTTCAAGCTGGCTATGTTGGCTCTTTTCTGGGTGACTTAGATATCCAGATGCCTTGTGTTCTAGATATTAAGGTATTTGAAAATGAGATAAAAGACATAATGTGGTTTGTTATCAGACTTCCCATACTGGGACAGTCAGTGTGTGTTGTTTTGCTTTGATTCATACTTTAAAAAACATCAGGTTTGTAACAGCTCCTGTTGAAACTCCTGGGTGACACAGACATTCTGGTTGCTGATGGTTCCTCTTGGGCTCCCTGTATAAGCCTCTGATTCTTCTGAACTGTGGACCCATAGCTGACTGTGCAGATTTTCTTTGGCATGGTCTTATCTTCCTTTGTAACAATCACTTCAATCTTAGTGATGGTTAAGACTGCTTTGTATAAAGTATGGGCATTAAAATACCTCAAAGATGTGGTGAAGGTAATGTGGGAGGGTGGGCAAGTAAACAAATAGCAGTGATTGAGTGGGAGTAAAAAGCTACCTAAATTCAGCCTTAATTATGCTATGCCTTTCATAAGTTTGCTAACAAAATCATTACTATAACTTCTTAGGCTCTTAAGCAGTAATTGCACGAGAGTAAAGGGTCGGGATAGTGACTTTAGTATCAACCTTACCAGATAAGTAGAGGTTACAAATTGCATTACCTTTAACAGCATTATCTTAAACATAATTTGACAGCTATTCAGGATTATGAAACTGCTCAGGAACACAATGAAAATGATCAGCAGATTCGGGAAGGTCTAGAGAAGGCACAGAGGCTACTGAAACAGTCACAGAAACGAGATTATTATAAAATTTTGGGAGTAAAAAGGTGAGTTATTAATTTAAAATTTACATAAATCAACTGTTTTAAAGCTTATCATTGCTCTTCCTTTTTTCTCTGATTCATTGCTTTCTTTATGTAATTTCAGTCATGGATTAAACCTAACCATCTTTAACATACTGAAGCTATTTTGTTACAGGCAGATTTCTTTGATAGCAACTAGTACTGCAGTGATAGGGAATTAGTAGTTGGTAACAAAGGTATGACACTGTAGCATGAATAGATCCTGCCCTAGATTATTTAGGAAGGGTAAGGAGGTAGGAGTGAGCTTTCTTTTGTGAGGACAGGAGGGAGAGAGGGGGAAAGAAAACTAGGCCTAAAAATAAAGTGGCACTTTTGAGAAATAACTTACACGCACTGAGATCTACAAAAGCTGGGTAATGTCAGACCCACTTTCCCTGAAGAAGGAACCATCAATCTTTTATCAAAAGTTGAACCTTTGTTAAGTAAGCTAACCAGATGCAAAATAGAAAGTGGGTTTCAGACTCAGAGTATCTCTTTTAATGCCAAGATTTGTATCATGGTAGGCTGGAAATTCAGAAAGTTTAAAAACACATCTGTGTGATTTTTTTTTTTTTTTAAAGGGAACATTGCAAAGATCAAAAGTAATTTCTCCCCAGTGAGATTCTGATCTTAGGGAACAAGTATCTGAGGAAGCCTGACCAGCTTTAATGATCATCCAGTCTGGATATTTAATGTTCAGCCTGTGACACCATGGGCACGATTAGAAGAACCAGGTTGCTAACTTGCCGGCGGGATCATAACTGTCTTTTAGTTTTTTGTGGCTGTGTGTTGGGCACTGCTTAACTAATGATTATTTATTTTCATACTTCTCAGAAACGCCAAAAAGCAAGAAATCATTAAAGCATACCGAAAATTAGCATTGCAGTGGCACCCAGATAACTTCCAGAATGAAGAAGAAAAGAAAAAAGCTGAGAAAAAGTTCATTGACATAGCGGCTGCTAAAGAGGTCCTCTCTGACCCAGGTATTGTTTGTCCTTAGCATTTTCTGTTCTTCTGAAATGGCTGAGTCTGCGATGCGCAGACTTCTAGCTCCGTTCCTTTGCTGACTTGGAGACAGGGTCACACAGGGGGGACAGGCGGGCTGCTCAGGGCCACCCTGTAGGAGCTGGGGACCACTGGGTCCCCCGTCTTGCAGTTTCAGAAGTCCAGATGTCATGCCTGCCCCTGTCAGACTCAGGGCCCTTCTGTCTGGCTCAGTGGAAAGACCAACAAGCTTGGAATCAGAAGGCCTGATTTGACTCTTCGCTCTACTGCCAAAGTTCTTAGAGCTTTTTGAGCCTCAGATTTTACACCAGTGAGGGGGATGTCTTAGGTTCCTTCCACCTTCCCGGATCACTGATGAATTCTTTATACCAAACTTCTAGGAGCTCGATTAGGAAACCAGAATGCCTTGGGGGGGAGGGGGGGCGGGCAGTGAGGGTGGGAGGTGTATACCTAGCCCAGGAACCTTGTCCTGAATCAAATGTTCATTAGATTTACTGATTGCTGGAATGTTTTTATCATATGCTAAAATGGCCTGGAAAACGAGAGAGAAAATGAAGAAATTAGGTAATACTGAACAATGCTTAGACATTTCCAGAGGGAATTTAATGGTAAGCTAATACCTATTGCTTTTTTGTGCCTTTCCATGTCAGTAGGAGTAGAAGCTATGACTTGAGCTAGACAAATTCATCAAAAATAGAAGGGACTCAAGATTTATGCCCATTTGGCAATTTTTTTTTTTTTTTTAATTTTTAAAGTGTATTTATTTTGAAAGGAGAGAGAGGGAGAGAGAGAATCCAAGCAGGCCCCACACTGTCAGCACAGAACCTGACATGGGGCTCGAACCTACATGACCTGGGCTGAAGTTGGACACTTAACCGACTAAGCCAACCAGGTGCCCTCCTTGGCAAATCTTTTTTGAACATCTGTTCCTGCTATGGAATCGAAGCTGTATGGCCCTCTATTTGCATTTATAATCCTGTAAGGGAGGTGGAAATGGAGTTAATGAGCACAGCAGGGTAGTCTATCTTTTCACTCAGCAAACGAGTGCCAGCAACATTCTCAAATGGTCTGTCTTCAGCTGGCACAGTGGACAGGTGGGGGGGCCACAATGGACTGGGAGCTGGGAATCTTTGGCGGGGGGTGGGGGGGTGGGCATATGGGGAGACAACCCTGCAGCTGAGCACTAAGGATGGCAGGGAGCCAACCAATGGAGTTGGGGCCAATAGTCACAAAGTACCTACAAATGCAGTTCTTTTCTTGATGCTTAGGAGTTCTTTTGGTTCTGTTCCTTTTTCTTAGCCCCTGTTCTTATTTTAGGGATGAATAGTTTTTTTCTAGTCTGAGTGTAGTCACTTGCTCTCCTGCCACCTGCAGGATTCCTTTCTCCCGTTTGCCTGCATTAGCCTCTGTCTCGTCAGAGACCCTCCTCGGGACTGAGAGGTACAGCAGTGAGGGCAGCCTCCTGTGCTGCACAGCAGGGAACCTTAAGTCCAAACAGAACTAAGAGTGAGGCGTGGAAAGCTGTTGAGACTGTGTTACTGGGGTGAGGATGGTGATGTGGCTCTTTGTTCATAGGGGTGTGATTTTTGGAGGTCTCTTTCTTTGCAATTATTTTTTTCCAGAGAATTTCCTTGGGTAGCTTCTTGTGAGGAGAGAACATTCAGGGGGCCTGAATTTCAAGGAATACCCATTTCCAGCCCTGAACCTCAACCCTTTTTCTGTGACCGGTATTTCTTCTCTAGGCTGTTTCTCCTGAGACCAAACCTGTGAGCTGGGCAGGAATGGGGGAGCCGGGATCTGTGTGTCAGGCATGACTGATTTGATAAGAGAGAAGCCAGGAATCCTGTGATGCTCCCTTCCCCCTCCCCAGGCCTTAGTTAATACCTGGGTCTTCATTTTCTGGTTTCTTTCTTGTAGAAATGAGGAAGAAATTTGATGATGGAGAAGATCCCCTGGACGCAGAGAGCCAACAAGGAGGTGGAGGCAACCCTTTCCACAGAAGCTGGAACTCATGGCAGGGGTTTAACCCCTTCAGCTCAGGCGGACCTTTTAGATTTAAATTCCACTTCAATTAAACCAGCTGTTTTTCTGCTCTTCTTCCTTAATTTTTTTAAAGATTAAAAAGAAAGAAACCTTGTCCCGGGATCCTAATGGAAAAAAAAAAAAATTCAAATCTCTTAGTTTGTCCATGACCAAAGAGTTGTTTTAATAGGAAAAATCCGTTCTTACCCATTTTAGACTGGAGGTTGATGGGTCTGAGAAGGCAGAGAGGCGAAGACTCGTTCTATTTCTGACAGAGCAGCTCATGTAAATGTTTGAGCCTCTGGAAGAGGGTCTGAGGGAGGTGTGCCTGTGCAAGCGCTCACATAGTTTTCTCACCAGAGCGGTAGACATTCTTCTTCACAGCCTCGCATAGCCCATCAGTGCCTGCACGAGGACTGGGAGCTGTAGTTTTTGGGAGACCCCTTTAAGTTTTAGTATTCTTAGGATATTAACATTTTGAGCTGTGCGGTCCTAGGGACACCTTGGCTTAGATTTTGGTCAGTCCCTTTGCTTGCAGATACCTGTGAAATTACAGAGCCTCGTGAATGCAAGCGCACTTGCACCTCTGCTGGCGTGAGCACGGCTGGCACTGAGGGAGGGACGGAACCCACCTTTTAGAAAGCCTGCTGCCCAGTGGTAGCTGACATCGCCAGGTACAGACTTTGGATGGGTATTAAGCGTGCATTTTATGTCCAGTACCTGCAAGAGAACACTGAAGACCACTGAAACAGAATTGATTATAAAAATCTATGGGCCCTTTTGTTTAATATGAAACAAATTAACTAAAGGAGAATGGGTAATACAGCAGTGGTGTTACCTAAAATAGAACTGAGGTGCGGAATGAAATACTTTAATAGCTGAAGTTGTGAGTTAAACAGAACTTCCTGTAACAGGATTGGCTTGGAACTGTCAAGTTGCTCAGTTGACAGAGAGAGAGAGAGAGAGAATGCCGTGTGCCCCACTTGTAATCAGGGTGGTGGGGCAGCTTCTCTGACTGCCTGGCCAGCCCTCTGGGGTTGCAGTTACTCCCACATGGGACTGTTGAGGCAGGAGTTAAACTGTAGACCCGCCCCTTGCCCGGACCTCGATGCGTCTGCTGTTCTGCCAGGAAAAATACACATTTACAAATCTAGTCAGCTCTGGCTGTATTTCCATCATCAAGATGGCATCTCTTCTTGGGATTCTGTCTTCTTACCTTTTAAGAAATTAAGGTATTCAGTCTTTGTGTACTGGATAATTTTTTCCCTAAAAAGTATTATTTTAATCAAGAGCATTAAATATTTATGGAACTATTGATGCTGCATTTAAAATCTAAGAGAATTACTTTAGATAAGAATGATTACCTTCATTCTGGAAAGGTTTTTGTTTTTTGCCTCAGAGCATTTTGATGAGTATGGGTCTCTAATATATTGTTTTTATGAAGTCAGGCATTTTAATTTCAGTGGTGGGAAGCGTCCTGACCACAGCAGCCAAGCACAGAGCGTTTCCTTTCATGGTCACCCTGCAACGTACGTGAAGAAAATTTCTTTGAGAGACAAAAATCACATAGTTGAGTTAAGCAAAACATATATGTGCTTTTTTACATCTACTTAGAAGTCTGTTTCTTACCAATAAACTTAACAGTGCATTTGGAAAATTAGGGAACAGTTTGCAGCTTTCCTTTCTTTTTAGTATCTTAAAATGCAAGCCAGTGTGAAGATGATTTCTAAGGGAAATTCAATTTTGCTTATTCTTTAATCTTAGTAATCTCATTACTCCACTGTGTCAGCAATATATTTTTTCCAGTCTGGTTCTTTGGTGTCTGTCGTCACTGACCGTTTTGCAATCTAGCAATGGCCTCTACCTACTTTTGAAGTAAGAATTTTCATGCAGAGTCAGAACAAGGAAATATCCAATCACTTGCCTTTCCATTCAGAGAAGAGGTCTAGGAGGAGCCCGAGGGAGTCAGGACGGTGGAGGGCTGGGCCGCTGGAGATGCATCCCTGGCGCCATTACCCCACGGACCGTCCAAGCTGCCCGGACGGTGGCTCACGTTTTCTCTACTTGCAGTAACCGTCGTTCCTGCGCCTAAACCTTTCCCGTGGATTCAGCCTAGTCGGCGTAGCGGAAATGTGCAGTTACTTGCTCGTCTTCAGTGAACAGAGGAGAGAAGCTATGGTGCCATGTGCCAGTGCCACAGAGAGGGCTCAGTGACAAAATAATGACCTGCAAGTCCAGCCCTGCTGGGTGTCAGAGGCCACCGCCTGTCAGGGCAGACAGTCCTCCGGGCCATCGAGGGAAAGTCGCTCCTCCTGCTGGCCCGATGGGTGAGGTCATCGCACGGACTGAAAAGGCACTTGTTTTGGGGCTCCTTCCATGTGCCACTCTCTAGGCTCTTGTCTCTGGGGCCCGCAGGTGCCCGGTCACCATGATGGCTCTTTCTGGAAAAGTAAAACCAGAGAGGTGCCAAGCCTTAGCTGTATTAAGGTCCTCCCTCCCTCCTCAGTAAGCTCTGGAAGCGAAGTCTCACTTGTCTGTACACTGTGGACACTTTGCCTTCCACAGCAGCCGGGAACGAACACAGCAACCTAGAAACGCGAGAAAGGTCCTAAAAGAGAATAAACTAATTTAGTGCCCAGTTTTGAAAGTTTGTGCTTTCTTTCCATGGATAAATGAAAAATGGAGGACAACCTCAATAGTTTACTGTGAATTGGATGAACGTCATGCTAACTTTAAAACGTCTTCAGTCAGTGTTAAAAATGTATCTTAAATATCAGTATGAAAGCAGAACTTTTGGGGACTCTGATAATGGAATGTAAAAACTACCTTTTTTTTTTTTTTTTAAGAGAAAAATGCTGATAACCAAGTAGGGAAAAAGTTCATAGGATCACAATTTGAAATTGGCAGCATTTCCTATTCATGGTGGAAAATGAAAAGATTACACCTTTAAAGGCATGAACTTGGTCAGCAGTTGTGACATTTACCATGAAAAAAATGCGTAAGAGACTTCCATTAAAAGTGGTTCCTCGGTCAGGTTGTGTTTGAGCCGCCTGCCTTAAAGCCCAGAGGTCACAGTGACGGGCCTTACAGACATTTTCAGAGTACACGTCAGCGGTGGCACCTAGAGAAGTTCACGCAGCCTCGTTGAACGTAGTGATTTTTCCATATTTGTAAAGGAAGGAGGAAGGCAAATGCTCATTTGTCCACAAATAACATCCTTACTCTAAATCAGATCATTCCTTTTGTTAGCAGTCTATGCTGTAATTGCAAATGATGTTAATAGGTGGGGATAATTTTTTTTTTTTAATGGATGATCTCATTTGCTGAATGATTTAAGAGTCAGATTAGCCACTGCGTGGCCTTGTGTATAAGTAACAGGTTTTGTTGCACTCGTCTGTGGTCGGCCCCTCCTGCCTGCAGGGGAAGGAAAGAGTGTGGAGGAGGTGGATCCTGGAGATGTTTGAGAAGTTAAAATATTACTCCTACTATAAGGCTATAGCTGGTTTTGAGTGAGACAAGACTAAGTAACTTAATCCATCCCAAGTTAGTGTTTTAATAAAGAAACTGAAAATTAATTGAAATGGGTCTCAGATATGTCTGCAAATATGGGTACTATTTTTATGCCCATGTATTTTCACATTTAATAAAAATATTTATGGTCAAATCATTTTCTTGCTTTCGCTTCATTTTTAGTCTTTTGGAGAAGTCTCTCTTCCAACTTCGCCTGACATGTAGTCTGTGACCGGGGTGACCAAAGGGCTCCTCCTTCATGTTCAGGTGAAGGAAAGTCAGAGCACAAAACAGAAATAGCTAAAACTTCTTACCCCAAAAGTCCTAGAACAGCTAGGCCTTAAAGTGGACAGTTCTTCAGGTTCAATACTGTTAAAATCTAATACTTAAATTGGCTTGGTTGGAAGACTTTTATACTTAATTTGCACATTTCTGTTAAAGTCGTAAAACGGGGTTTGCAGTGTGGTCTCAGATTTCCAACTACAGACCCACATAGCTTTCTTCTCAAGTCTCCTGCATATCCTCAAAGACTAGAATACTTAGGACTTTCCCCAAAAGCGCAGTTTCCAAATTCTTGCTAATAATCCTGCTGTCTTTGCAATCTATGAGCCATCAGCCTTAGTCTGAAGATCATGAAAATATCAACAGATGTGACAGCTGGCAGGAAAACAAGAAGAGGAAGGGAAGATCCATTTTCTCTTCCCAGATCCTCAGGGTTTTTCTCGGTGTGAAAGATGCTTCAAAGATAGCAAAGGATAACTCTTCTAACAAGTAACATTTCTCTGTATTTTCTTAGGATTATATTAATTCTATCACCTGTTGCAGTGTTTGGCTTCTTGCGAGAATTTAATGCATTTTATTACCTCAAGTTACTAAGACCTCATGAGTGGAAATTGTACAATTTTTGTGCAAACAAAATAGCATCTCTTCCACCTGGATCCACTCCGGTTATGCTAACATGCAAGGAGGGCCTTGTAAGATGTGGTCTTTACACCTGGGGAAGTTTATTATGGCTGCTGTGCAGTGGAGAAAAATGGCACCAAATCCCAGAGAATCCTACTTGTCCTGGTATCCGTGAGCTGTTACCTGCTAGACCAAGTGCTGCAGAACACTTAGATTAAATAGGACTGTCAGAAAAATAAAAATAAAAAAAATAGGACTGTCAGGAAGCCGTGCAGGCAGAAAGATGCTGAGCAATCCTGGAGAAGTCTTCATGGATGGCAAAGCCCGTCACTGCATTTTAGGACCACAGCACAAAAGCTCTTCCTGTGGTCTGCAAACTCTCCTGCATGACCCTGTCACCCCCTCCCCCTCCCGGCTAGCAGCTGGCTCCCACCTCGAGTTTCGTCCCCCATGTCCCTTCCTTCCTGACACTTCCCCTTCATAACATCTTCATTTGGAGATTGAATGCCATTTGTTCTGGTCTGATAACTTCAAAAGGACACATAGTAGGTACTTAAACAGCTGTTGGATTGGTTCGGGTTATGGAAACTTTATATTTTGGCCTTCCTCAGATGAAGCCTTTTGGACACATTTTCTGGTAGAAGCAGAGGCAGGTTCAGTGACTTTTGTATGAGAAGGAGTTGGTGCTGCTCTAGATTCTCCTCTATACGATTACTCATGTTTACTTCAAAATTCCTCTCAGCAAGGCCACTACCGTTCTTCTTCCTTCTCTACCTTCTCCCCAATTTTAAATTAAACATGAAGTTGATCTTTGTCATTCAAACGTTTTGGTTTTGAACCCGTCTTTTAAAATTTAATTTGTATTCCCTTAATTCTTATCAAAAACCTTTAATTCAGGGAGATGTGAAAACATGGGTGGTTTTCTTTTCAAAATTTTATTTAAATTCTAGGTGGTTAACATAAAGTGCAGTGTTAGTTTCAGGAGAATTTGGTGATTCATCACTTACCTTCAACACCCAGCGTTCATCACAAGTGCCCTCCTTAGTACCCATTACCATCTAGCCCACCCCCCCACCCACCTCCCTCTGGCAACCCTCAGTTTGTTCGCTATCCTTAAGGGTCTCTTGTGGTTTTCCTCTCTCCCCCACTTCCCATATGTTCATGTTTTTTCTTAAATTTGACATAGGAGTGAAATACTGGTCTTTCTCTGACTTACTTTGCTTATTAGCATAGTACACTCTAGCTCTATCCATGTGGTTACAAATGGCAAGATTTCATTCTTTTTTGAGGGCTAATATTCTATTGTGTGTGTGTCTTTATCCATTCATCAGTCAGTGGACACTTGGGCTCTCTCCATACTTGGGCTATTGTCAGTAGTGCTGCTATAAACATCAGGGTGCACATGCCCCGTCGAATCTGTGGTTTTGGGTCCTTTGGGTAAATACCTAGTAGTGCAATGGCTGGGTCGTAGGGTAGCTCTATTTTTAACTTTTTGAGGAACCTCTACACTGTTTTCCGGAGCGGCTGCACCAGTCTTCATTCACACCAACAGTGCAAGAGGGTTCCCCTTTGTCCACATCCTTGCCAACATCTGTTGTTTCTTGTGTTGTTGATTTTAGCCATTCTGACAGGTGTGAGGTGGTACTTCATCATGGAAAAACCTTAAAGTAAAAATCATATCTGGTAGGAAACAAGCCTGATATAGTTGGGCACGTCCATGTGATCAAAGACAACTTTTAAAATTCAAATAATTAAGAACTGTAGGGAACAAGATACCTTCCCAAACCTGAAATTTTTAAACAAGGTTGTTTACAGTAACTTTTAAGTCAAGAGGTTCCCCTCTGGAATTTCTCAGAAAATAGAAGTTTGTATTTGATAATCTGAGCTTTATAATACACCATAAAAAGGGAGCAGCTGTCCCATTTCCATGGTCCCTCCGGGCTCCAGAGCAGCAGCACGGGCCCCCAGGGATCCCTACGGCAGACCATGCACCCCTGGGCCACAGAGTTGCCTGTAAGTTGAACTCTGGCCATCAGAGCCCTGGACCTCCCTGCCACTCCTCTCACTTTGCCACCAAAGGTAAGATTTTAACAAATCAACTGGTTTTTTGAAAATGAGTGGACCGCCTTAAATCTACCAAGTCAGAGAAGCAGGCAAGAGGGGGCTGGACAGTACCTTAGACTTCATGGTACTGAGTCTCATCAGCACCTTTCCTCTGGAGCCAGGGATCCGAGACCTGTAGAGTCCTTCCGTGAACAGTCTTATTTGTTCTAGTGGGAAGTTAAATGTCACTAACTTCTTTGCTGCTATAGCTCAAAGAATGTCTCAGCCATGCTTTAGTCACTGAAGGATATTCGGACTTGACATCTACCTACCTTCTGCCTTTAAAATTGTCCTGCTGGGTGCCTGAGTCAGGACCTGGTATGTAGTACATAGGAACAACCATTTCCTTAAGCACCCCCCCCCACCCATGCCCTCCACCTTGTGTCGAACTACATGTTTCCTATTAAAGAAAAGCCTGATTTTATTTGTTAGCTCCAAGGCTGAGATGGTGCTTTCTGGAAGTATTCTATTCTCTCTAGAAGCTCCGTTGTCCTCTGAACTTGATAACCGGAGCCAAAGGATGGGCACTTCCAAAATCTAACCTTTTGCATTGGAGCTTCTTAGTGGTGTGAACACCGAGTTGCCTTCAGTCTCAGTCTCATATTCTGGGTATACTGTATGCCTAAAACGTACAGGTTTTTACAGGATAAGCTCAAAATCTGCCAATTCTTGGATAAACCGTTCAGACAGTTTTCTTAAAGGAGGGGGAAAGAGAAGTGGATTATAACTTCAGATCCTTTTCTTCTAGGATTTGATTTTTGTTAAAGTTTGATACAGGGCCTGCACCTGAATTCAGGATCCAGAATGTACACTAAAGCCCCTGGCCTGGGCTACATTTCAGCATTTCCAGCTCAATGGAGCTGGTGGCTTTCTCTGGAAGAGCTGCCCCCATGCTCAAGTCAGACCTGAAGGTCAGTTCCCACACTGTGTCCCTGAGGGGGGGGGGGGTAGATTTTTGTATGACACAGCAGTCTATAAGCACTTAGCGTAAAGATGAGCCATTTTATCAAAGAATCGCCCCGTAAAGAAGTATCTGTTTAGAAATCTGGATTTTTATTTTATATTTTTTAATTAAAAAAATTTATTTATTCTTGGGGCACCTGGGTGACTCAGTTAAGCATTCAACTCTTGGTTTCAGCTCAGGTCATGATCTCATGGTCATGAGGTTGAGCCCTGCATCAGGCTCTGTGCTGGACGTGGAGCCTGTTTAGGATTCTCTCTCTCCCTTTCCCTCTGCCCCTCCCCTGCTCAAGTTCTCGCCCTCTCAAAAAAAAAAAAAAAAAAAAAATTACTCTTTTAAGTAGGGTTCATGCCCAATGTGGGGCATGACCCGGAGATCACGAGTCTCATGCTCTACTGACTGAGCCAGCCAGGCACCCCTTAAATTGAGATTTTTAAATGCAAGCTATCACTCACCTGAAATGAGACTTGTACACTGTGCCCTTCAAATCACAAGATACAAACTAGGAGGGGAGCATCAGGACTTTGTATTAGTCTGTAATTTCAGCTTATACTGCATGAAATATAGAATCTAGCATATGGGAGATGGCAGTTAGTGATAGACATGGGAACTAGTGCCTTTACCTACCCGATCCTTCTCCCCACAAAATTCTTAGACAAGCGAAAACAGAGACTGACAGTGAAAGAAGTGTAGGTACCATCTTACAGTCATTTGGGGATTCTGTCCCGAAAACCACTGCAGACCTCAGGTTAGCTGGGTTGGAGCATCTAACTCACTTGAGCCGATTATAGAGTCTCTTATCTATAAGCTTTATCAAACCATCTAGAACAATCTAGTTCCATCAGGGCAGGCCACACTCCATTTTATCACAGACAAGAACAAGTAACAGAGGCAGGGTGAGCAGGAGAGGGAGAGCCCTTGTGACTTCTAATTAGAAATGAATGAAGCAGCTGGGAACAGGGAGGCTATTTTCAAATACTCTATGGGCTATGCTGCTGAACAGAGAAGGGCTAGACTTGTTCAGTAGAGCTCAAGAAGCAGGAGAAACCACCAGTGGACCGTTCTGGCTCACTGTAGAGCTCAGATGGACCAGCCTGCCTCCTGAAGCAGACAGCTCCCTATTGCCTTGCAAGGGTCCAGGGGGCTTGAGGCTCCACTAGGTGGGACTGCCATGGTGGCTGGGAAGCCCCTCTATTAAACATTTCCCACACCACACTCATCAGGAGTGTGGTGATCTCCTTAAGCAATCATGATTTCCCATTCTCAGCTCAGCCCCACTGAATCAGCTTCTTCAGGGGATGGGATTCAGATGACACTGAAGTCTCTTCCATTACTCAGATCCGATTTAGAATAGCTGGATAGTTTTTGAACATTTACTATTCCTATTCATCTATTATTAATACACGGCAGGAAAACAAACTTCATATTCTTAACTTAGTTTCCATTGAAGTGACTACTTTCATACTTCTTTTTTTATACTTATTTTGAAGGCATACAAAGCTCAGTAAGTCCATGAATATAATTTTGTGAAATAAAAACTAGAAACATTAAGAAACTACAAATGCAGCATAGGATGAAAACATCATACTGTTTAAGATAAATGATTACAGTACCACACAACTTTCATTTAAAAATAAGTTATAAATGGGCTTAATTTTTTTATTATTCAGGGGTAACCACAAATCCTTTTTTCTTAGAGGAAAAAAACACAAAACAGCTTTCTTTCATTTTAAATGCACTTTGAGAATAAGCAAATATGGGTGCACAACGAGCTGGAATACACAGACACAGATGGTTTGATAAATCCCCCTGAGAACCAGCTAGTCAGGTATGTTCTTCTACTGGGCTATCTGGCAAAATATCACTTTAATGGGTGAAAACCCAGGGTCTTAAGCAATAAGGAAAAAGAAATAATCTAGTTTTAAATACTCAATGGCCATTTTTTATATAACTTAAACTTATTCAATACATTAACTGCATGTATTTTTAAATATTATTTAAATTGAAGAATATGTCACTAATCTTTAATGAAATTTCCAAAAGCCTTGGCAGTAGTTCCACACTTCCCCAGCAGGTGGCAGATTTCTTGAAATACTTTCGTCGTCTTTCATAAGCCAGTGCTAGAGTTCATCATGTGTCAAAACTGTAGAGGAGGAAAGTTTATTTAGTGATTGAAATCTTAAATATCAAATGAGCTCAAATGTCACCCAAATCATAGGTGCTGGCTGAGGATCCTTTTGTTTGGTTAGTACCTTTTTGCTTCATTATTAGTTGTTTGTGCATTACTGTATCATAAGTACTTACATTTTACCACCTAGAAGGGAGCTTTCATGAGTCTATGAGGACAAGGACCATATCTTTGTTATCTCTGTTATCTCTAAAGCCTAGCACACTGTCTGGCAATTTGAAGCCTTGAAAAATATGTATTTATCACTTACTATGCACAAATAGCCTATCACTAATGTAATGGAACAACAAAGAGCAGAAGCCATATATGGTCTCCTTCTGTGATGGGAAGAGAGAGCAGTCAAATACTGATTTAGCTGATACAAATGCGAGAATCAGTGAAGACTATCAGAGACCAAAATGGTTTCTTTTGTATTACTGAGTTGTCACATACTAACTGATTTTAAAACACTGAGAATTCAGGATATTTTCAGGCAGAAATGAATTAAAGTACAATGTAAGTGCATCCTATTCCACAATTTGAGATGGTAGACTATGTTTCTTCTTCACCGAATTTCACCTGAGACAAAATGTAAAGGGAATAATAATAATGAGCCTAGGGAAGACATTAATTAAGATGTGATTGCCCCCTTCAAAAATAATCAATAGAAGATAAAGTAAAAAAAAAAAAATTTCCCTGAACAGAGAAAAAAACTAGGTAATAGAAAATATAACCACAGAAATACAAAGGATCCTAAGAGACTACTATGAACAATTATACACCAAAAAAAAAAAAAAAAAAAAAACAACCCAGGGACAATCTAGAAGACATGAATAAATCCCTAAAAACATACAACTTACCATGAATATACTGTCTCATGAAGAAATAGAATACCTTAACAAACCTGAGACTGAATCAGTAATCAAAACCTCCTGAGAAACAAAAGTCCAGGACCAAAAGGCTTCACTGGTGAATTCTACCAAACATTTAAGGAATAATACCGATCCTTCTTAACTTTTCCAAACAACAGACAGAGAAGGACACACCCGAACTCATTTTATAAGATCAGCATTAACTGGATTCCAAAACCAGAAAAATGTACTTTATAAGGAAAGAAAATTACAGGCCATTATTCCTGATAAATAAAAATGCAAAAATCCTCAAAATATTAGCAAACTGAATTCAACAATACATTAAAAAGATCACACACCAAGATCAAGTGGGATTTATTCCAGAGATGCAAGGATGGTTCAATATCCACAAATCAATCAACATGATAAACATCAACAATATGAAGGATAAAAATCATCTCAATGGATGCAGAAAAAGCATTTGAAAAAACTCACCATCCATTTATGACAAAAACTCACAACTAAGTGGGTATAGAGGGACTGTACCTCAATGTAATAAAGACCATATATGACAAGTCCACAGAAAACAAACATTATATTCAACGGCAAAAAGTTGAAAACTTTTCCTCTCAGATCATGAACAAGAATGCCTACCCTTGCCCCTTTTATTCAATATACTATTAGAAGTACCAGCCATAGCAATTAGGAAAGAAAAGAAAATGCATCCAAGCTGAATAGACATAAACTGTCAGTATTTGAAGATAACATGATATTATATAGAAGAAACCCTAAAGACCACTAAAAAAACTGTTAAAACTATAAATGAATTCAGTAAAGTGGCAGGACATAAAATCAATATACAGAAATCTGTTGTGTTTCTATACACTGATACCAAACTATAAGAAAGAAAAATTAAGAAAATAATCTATTTACAATTGTATCAAAAAGAATAAAATACTAGGAATAAATTTAACCAAGGAGGTGAAAGACCTATACCCTGAAAACTCTAAGACATTGATGAAGACACAAACAGAAAGATATTCCATGCTCACGGACTGAAAGAATTAATATTATTAAAATGTCCATACTATCCTAAGCAACCTATAGGTTCAATGCAATCCCTATCAAAATTCCAATATCATTTCTCACAGAAATAGAACAAGCAACTTTAAAACTTATGAAGAACCACAAAAGACACCAAATAGCCAAAGTAACACAGAGAAATGATGAAGCTGGAGGCATCAGGGTCCCTGATTTAAAACTGTATTACAGGAGTGCCTGGGTGTCTCAGTCATTAAGCATCTGACTTCGGCTCAGGTCATGATATCATGGTTCGTAAGTTGGAGGCTTGCTTTGGGTGAGCTTGAGACCCATTTCAGGTGAGCACAAACTCTGCTTCAGTGAACACGAACTCTGCTTTGGGTGAGCCCCACTTCTCTCTGCCCTTTGTGGGAAGATTCTTTCTCCCTCTCCAAAAAAACAAAACAAACAAACAAACAAAACCAAGAAAACTATATCACAAAGCTACAGTAACCAAAACAGTTTGACATTGCCATAAAAACAGATACACAGATCACTGAAACAGAATGATGGGCACTTATGACAAAGAAGCCAAGAATAGGCAATGGGGAAAGTACAATTTCTTCAATAAATAGTGTTGGGAAATCTGGACAGCCACATGCAAAAGAATGAAACTTTGCCCCGTTCTTACACCAAACACAAAGATTCACTCAAAATGGATTAAAGACTCAAATGTAAGACCTGAAATTATAAACCTCCCAGACGAAAACATAGGCAGTAAGCATCTTGATATCAGTGTTGGCAATAATTTTTTGAATTTGTCATCAAAAGTAAAGATAATAAAAACAAAAGTAAACAAATGGGACTACATGAAACTAAAAAGCTTCTGCAGATGAAAGAAACTATGTATCTGATTAGGGGGTAATATCCAAAATATATAAAGAACTCATACAACTCAATAGCAAAAATCTAAACAATCCAATTAAGAAAATGGACAGAGGCTCTGAAGAGACATTTTCCCAAAAAAGATAAATAGGTCAAAATCACTAATCATAGCGAAATGAAAATCAAAACCATAGTTATCATCATGTACCTGTAGAATGGCAATTAATCAAAAAGACAATAACAAGAGTTAGCAAGGATGTGGAGGAAAAGGGAACCCTTGTGCACTGTTGATGGGAATGTAAACTGCTGCAGCCACGATGGAAAACCTACGGCAGTTCCTCAGAACATTACACAAAAAGAAGGAAATCCTACCCTTTGTACAACATGAATGGACCTTGAGGGCATTATGCTAAATGAAATAAGTCAGAGAAAGACAAATACTGTATGATCTCACTTATATAAGGAATCTAAAATAAAACAATACTGAGCTCACACACACAGAGAATAGATTAGTGGTTGTCAGAGTGAGGTTGAGGGATGGATAAAATAGGTGAGGGGTCAAAAGGTACAAACTTCTAGTTATAAAATAAGTAATAGGGATGTAATGCACAGCATGGTGATTATAGTTAACAACACTCTATGGTATACTGAAAGTTGCTAAGAGACCTTAAAAGTTCTTATCACAAGAAAAACAAATTTTATAAGTATCTATAATTTCACAATATATACAAATAATGAATGTTACATGCTTGAAATGAATATTATAGCTATAATATCTTAATTTAAAAAAAGGAAAAATAAAGAATAATAGGTCATGACCAAGCTGAGTTTGTTTCTGGAACACAGGAAATTTCAATATTAGTAAATCTATTAATATTGTCTATTATATTAATAAATCAAATATAAAAACCAGGCAGTTGCTTCTATTTTTGTTGAGGATGCGGTTGATAAAATGCAACCCATTCTTGATAAAAAACACTTATTAGAACAGGAATCAATGGATATTTCCTCAACATAAATTTTTTAGTCCAAAGCCATTATCTTAACAGGGAAACAGAGAAGATTGGCAAAACAAAGTGAGAAAAAGAAGCTAATATTTAACATCATATTAGATATATCAACCAAAGCAATTAGACAAGAAAAAGCAATGTGAGGTATAATGATTAGAGGAAAAACCATTTTTGTTTGCAGATAAGATGTATGTAATCCTAGGGGAAAAAATTCAAGAGAACCAACTGAAATATTACTATAAATAATAGGGGGATTCAGTATGATCATAAAGATTCATAAGCTGAAAACAATAATCTATCACAAGCAAATACCAGTAAGATACACTGTAAGAGAAAATCCCATTTATAATAATAACAAAAAGATGAAATACCTAGGGACAAGCTTAAAAAAGATATGGGTAAGACCTATATGATTAAAATGTTATGATTCTTGACAAACATAAAACTGAAACTGAACATAAAGATACAACATGTTCTTAGGTGCAAAGAACAGTTTTCACAAACACGTCAATACTCCCTAACTTAAGTAATAAATTTAATGTAATCTTCCCTCCATCCTCGTCTCTACCCCCCACCAAAAAAGAAAAACCGAAAAATTTCTGGAACTAGATGATTCTAAAGCTTATATGGAAAAATACACAAGAATACCAGGAAAACAACAACGAAATAGTAATGAGGGGAGATGAGCCCTACTCAGTAATAAAACATGCTATAAATCTTCTAATTAAAAAAGTATATAATAGGCACATGTATAGACAGAGATAAATGGAACAGGATAAAAAATGTGCCAAATGAGACAGAAATAATGCAGGAATTTAGTGTATGATAAAGGTGGCAACACAAATCTCTGAAATAAAGACCATCAACTTTTTTCCAGTATTGGACAATAATCCTCTAGAAAAAATGAGCAAAGGATAAAAATAAGCAGTCGAAAAACAGAGTTACAAATGTCCCTGAAACATATGACCAGATTCTCAACTCCATCTATGTTACAGGTTGAACTGTGTTTCTCCAAAATTCATATATTGGAACCCTAACCTGCAGGACTTCAGAATGTGACCTTATTTGGAGATAGTCTTTACAGAAGTAATATGGTTAAAATGACATCATCGGGGTAGACCCTAATCCAACATGACTAGTGTCCTTGTAGGATGAGGAAATCTGCACAGAGACGTATACAGAGAGAAGACAATGTGAAGAGACGCAGCGAGAAAGTGGCTACCTACAAGTCAAGAGAAGGCCTGGGACAGATCCTCCCTCACTGCCCTCAGGAAGGAACCAACTCTAAAGACACTTTGATCTTGGACTTCAAGCTTCTAGAACAGTGAGACAAAAAATTTCTTCCGTTTGAGTCAGCTACTTTGTGGTACTGTGTTAGAGCACCCCCAGAAAACTAATACAGCTTATAATAAGAGAAATGCAAAAGTTATAAAACAAGGCTTACTATAGCCTTAAAAATGATTGCCTCTTTGTGTTTGAGTAAAAGAGGTCTTCCAATTTTATTCTTTCTATATATAGTACTTCCATATTGTTTTCATGTTTATAACAGACTTACATTTGTAATTCAAAATTAAGTAAAAAATCCAAAAATCTTTTGTAAAACTTATTTTTACACATTCATAGGTATGTATACAAACATGCCATTTTTATTTAAGATGGGGCCAATTACAAATATTACTATATTTTTAACTTAAAATATGCTATCCACAAATACATTTATCTCAATTCTCTTGAAAGACTACAATATTTCTTTGTATGTATTGACATTTATATAATCAATCTTCTATTAATGGATCAATTATTTCTATCTCATTATTAAAAACAATGGCATAACATGTATACATATTTCTCTATTTATTTATTAGAAAGAGAGTGCGTGTGCGCACATGAGTAGAGGAGGGGGAGAGAGAGAGAGAGAGAGAGAGAGAGAGAGAGAGAGAGAGAGAGAGAGAATCCCGAGCAGGCTCCACACCATCAGCACACAGACCAACGCGGGGCTCAAACTCGCAAACTGTGAGATCATGACCTGAGCTGAAATCAGGAGTCAGATGCTTAACCGACTAAGCCACCCAGATGCCCCTCACTTCTCTTTTTAAATGTAAACCTGACACACATATTTTAGTTTTTATACACATTGTAAAATTTCCTTAATTTATACAGCTGCTGTATGTATGAGCATATGAGTGCTCACTTGTCAGTAACCTCACTAACTCTGGCTATTATTAATCCTTTAACTCTTTCCAATTTGGGAAGAGAAACATTTCATCCGTATGTTCTGTGCATTAAAAAATTTTGAGGTAATTGTGTAAAAATTTCCTTTCTGTCTTCCTTTCCCCACCCCTTTCTCCCGTTTTCTGCCTTCTTCAACTCCCTTTTAAAACAGTTGTATCACACCACTTACAGAATCTTCTTCTGAATTGAAATGGTGTCTTCAAATTATTTAAGTTATTAATTAAAAATAGGGGCACCTGGGTGGCTCAGTCGGTTAAGCATCTGACTCTTGATTTCAGCTCAGGTCATGATCTCACAGTGTGTGAGATGGGGTCCCACACTGGGCTTGGGATTCTCTCTCTCTCGGCCCCTCCCCTATGCCCTTTCTCTCTCAAAATAAATAAACAGTAGAAAAATAAATTCATTAACAAAACATGGATGTGTTTTAAATACTCAACCTCTCAGAAAATAACTGCATAGGTTTTGTTAAAGAATACAAAAAGATGAAACACAATTTCATGCTTATGAGAGAAAGTTTATATATAATGTTTTTTAAGTTTATTTATTTTGAGAAAGAGTGCAAGGGTGCACACGCATGTGCTTGTGCAAGTGAATGAGTGGGGGAAGGGCAGAGAGTGAGAGTGGGAGAGTGGGAGAGTGGGAGAGTGGGAGAGTGGGAGAGTGGGAGAGAGAGAGAGAGAGAGAGAGAGAGAGAGAGAGAGAGAGAAAGAAAGAAAATATCCCAAGCAGGCTCCACACTGCCAGCACTGAGACTGATGCAGGGCTTCAACCCACAAACTGTGAGATCATGACCTGAAATCAAGAGTCAGACACTCAACCAACTGAGCCACCCAGGCGCCCTTATGTATAACATTTGTATGTTTATATTTAACATTTCAGCTTCTAAAAAAGATAAAGCTGAGGGAAATAAGAATATTATTCTGAACCACTGGGAAGAATTACTGTTGAGGATTAATACAACCTGTTTGAAAGTCTCTAACACTGGAGCTCAGTGCTATTTTTAAAAAAGAGTAAAGAAAAATTGAGAGAACTAGGCACTAATGAGGAAAGAGAATTAGGAGCAATCAAGAAGTTTACAGCAGTTTTAACAGAATATTCAACACTTACTTGTTGAAGGTTTATGTAGAGTGATGAAATGCCTAGGTAACCACATTTTAATCTTAGAAATGGAAGCAAATCTAGTCGAAGTCACCTTCCAGCCCTGAGGAGGCTACTAGAACCAGGAACACATGGGAAATCCATATTCCACATGGGATTAATTCGGGAGATAGGAGGTAATATTTCTAGGTTCCATATAAGTCTTTCACTAAACTTTAGGGTTTGGATTTTCATATTTGGGACATTTGGTGTAATCCTAAAGACAAGCATGTTTTCTACTTTTATTTTCTACCTCTTGTGTCAGAGGCTAATGCTTTGGCACCCATTTATGTGGTGATATGAACTGAAGTTACATCCATGGGGGAATAGATTCTCTATCCATGTTTTAAATTTGTGAGTTTAAGTCCACATAAAATGAAGTTCTTAATAATGTCACAAATTTTCTGAAAGAAATTCTGACCTGATCATTTACTAAATTCACCAAGAAATGAGTTTGTAATCTATTTTAATTTCACTTCAGGCAACACATGATTCAGACACCACCATAGAATGATGACTTACTTGCATTTTTCTTCTTGTTTTCTAGGTGTTCTAACAGTTGTCGTATCTCAGTGTCATACTCCACCCATTCTGGGACAATCCTGGCAGCAGCTTTTAGCTTAGGTTCTTTTGTTTTGGGATTATTGCACTAAAAGTTTAAATAAAATTCGGTTAATGAAAAATGACTTTCCTTGTATGTTAATTATGCTTCATTTAAGGAAGGAAGGGTGGGAGGGAAGGAGGGAGGGATAGAGGATGAACAGATCATTGTCCAGGAAAAAAGGAAATACTTGAGAACATTACTATGTCACTACAGCATACAAAATGAATTTTATAAAAAGCAGAGCCCTAAGTACTAAATATTTAAATCACTAACAAATAAAAGTACTTAGTTTAATAGGGAAAGGATCAAGCGAAATGACAAATGATAGTTTATGTAAGCAGTAAGTATTTAATGCAAATACCTCAATCAGAAATTTAAACAAAAATTGTTTAAAAACATTCTTACGGTTAACAAGGAGTCTGTCAAACACTTCTCCAAAATGTTTTGGCAAAAGATCTAATTACATGATTATTTTGTAAAAGAACATAGCAGACTATATTAATAAGTATTCTCTTATCTTTCTTTGGACTAAAATCTGGTTTATATACTTGTGTTTTCCACAGACAAATATTGTTAGCCTTTAGAAATTCCTCGAGTTTGTTTAGCAAAAGCATTCCCTCCCCTTTATATGCTTCTGTTCTAATTAGCAACTGTGGCGATATTAAAAATCAGTTAACTGGAACTCATGTGTCAAAATACTGATAGGGTGAAATTCACAGGAGTTTATAAATCTCATGTCTAAACATATTAACTAGTCTACCTGACAGATACAGTGGAATAACGATGGGTACAGATCCTCAGTCCTCATGGTTCCAACTCTTTGCCTACTGGTAGTAAGACCCATACATTTCAGTTAACTGTGTGTGTGTGGCGGGGGGGGGGGGGGGGGGCTGGGTGGGGGGAAGATCTTAGCTTCATCACAAGGGAGGAAGCTGAAATAAGATAATCTCTATGCTTCCACTGATATCTGACTGATGTAAACGACTCAGCAAGCAGTTGGTCCTATTATGGGGTTTCTTGGGAAATTAAGAGGTCAAAAGGCAAAGTGAACAGGAAAAGGATCTGATTCTGGATGTATGTGACGGTACAGCTGACAAGATGCTAATGTGCTGGATGTGAGGTGTGAGGAGAGAGGTCAAAGATGACCCAAGAGTGTGGGGCTTAAGCGACATGAAGAATGGAGATGCCATCGACCAAGACATGAAGGACTATGGGAGGAGGACAAATGTCACAAAGTTCCAGAAGCATCCCATTTGCTCTTTACAAGACATTAATAGAGAACACACCTTGAGCTCACTTTCATGTGACGTCTTGTAGTTGCCGCAACTTGCTTTCTCCCTAATTCCTTATGGGAGTGCTACTGGTTATGTACGAGCCATGAGCCTATTGTCTTCTTTTTTTTTATGTTTATTTATTTTTGGGAGAGAGGGAGAGACAGAGCGTGAGCAGGGGAGGGGCAGAGAGAGAGAGGGAGACACAGAATCCGAAACAGGCTCCAGGCTCCGAGCTGTCAGCACAGAGCCCGATGCGGGGCTCAAACTCACAAACTGCGAGATCATGACCTGAGCCAAAGTTGGACGCTCAACCGACTGAGCCACCCAGGCGCCCTGAGCCTGTTGTCGTAATCCCTTCCTCATCAAATATTTTCACTTCATTCCATTGTGGATTTTTTCCTATAGTAATATATTCCTGAAGTAAGTGGGAAAAGGAGATTTTCTCTGCAGAAATTAACCTTACAGGCATTATGTTCTATAAAGTAAAGATAATGGAACTATTTCCATTTTAATCCTGTCAGAAACTGTTAAAATACTGTGTTTCCCTTAGTTTTCTGTCTTACAATTCCCCCCCCCCCCCATCTATATTGGTGGTGCTTACATGGGTTATCATGCCCCCCAGGGGAGCTTTGGCAAGGTCTGGACACATTTTTGGGTGTCATGACTGGGGGGTGGTGGGGCACTACTGCCATCTAGTGGGTAAAGCCAGAGATGCTGCTAAATGTGCTCCAGGGCCCAGGACAGCCCCCCACAATTATGAATTCTATGGTCTCAAATGTCAATAATGCCCAGGCTGACTGAAACAGAGCCGAGATGGTACCATGATATTCATAAATGCTCTCATCCTCACCTTTGATGCCATTAATCATGCTTTTTCCTCTTCATTAGGCCATTTCCTTGGGGTTTGTCTGCATTCACTTAACTTTTTTCCCCAAGAAGTTGGCCCAAATTAGCATGTTCTCTCATTTTTAAGTGTTTCTGTGGGAGGGATGGCTATCTGTCCACGAAAATTTATGCCATCTTTTTTCTATGTAGACCTATCACTAAGTAGCAGCTGCCCATCTGGGAATGACATTTCTTAGCTCCCCTTACATCTAAATGTGGCCCCACAACCAATCCACCAAGGGGCCGCAGCTTTTAGGAGTCAGGAAGCATTCCTCATACTCTTTCTCCTCTCCAGATCAACACTACCCAACAGAAATATGATGGAATTTTAAATTTTCTAGTAGCCACATATAAAAGTATAAATGGAACAGGTGAAATAAACATACAAATATATCAAAAACACCATCAGTCAATATGTAATAAATATAAATATTATTTATATTTTTATATTCTTTTTATTGTGCTGAGTCTTCAAAATCTAGTGTGTATTTTATACTTTACAGCACATCTCAATTCAGATCAGCAATATTTAAAAAAAATTTTTTTCTTTCTAACGTTTATTTATTTTTGAGACAGAGAGAGACAGAGCATGAATGGGGGGAGGGTCAGAGAGAGAGGGAGACACAGAATCCGAAACAGGCTGCAGGCTCCGAGCTGTCAGCACAGAGCCCGACGCGGGGCTTGAATTCATGAACCACGAGATCATGACCTGAGCCGAAGTCGGACACTTAACCGACTGAGCCACCCAGGCGCCCCAGATCAGCAATATTTTTAAGTGCTCAATGGCCACATGTGGCAAGTGGCTGCCATACTGGAAGATCAGCTTCTGATGGCTACAGATGATGACAGCACCTCAGAGGATGAAGGAGCCACAAGATGGATGGAGGCTGGTCCCGTGATGGACAGGGAAGCTACTCACTGACAACACCCACTTAGATCTGGACTTAGGTGAGTGTGACACCACTGAAATCTGGGGTTTGTTATAATTAGCTCATGTTAACCTAAGTGTTGGAGATCCCAAGGAGACCTTATGTCACTAATGTATGAGTCACAACCTTATAGGTCACAGTACAACCTTAACATCTTATGAGTTATGTTCAGTAAGGTTCTTGGTCTCTCTTTAGAAAATTCCCTTGCTTTCTTAACAATGCCACCTCGATTCTGCTACTTTCTATCACCTTTGACTGCAATCTGACAAGTTGGTGTGCTACCACTTTCCTATACATTTCTACACGTACCTAGAAAAATGTCCCTAGATTTTATTGTCCTGTCTTATGTTCAAAACTGCATGAATGCTAATATTTGGATAGTTTATTTTTTAACGGAAGATCTTATAAATAATTATTTTAAACTCAAATTAGCACATAAAAACAACATGGTCAGAAAAAGAATGACGATACAACTATTAAAGACACTATAGTACTGGAATGTAAGTTCAAGATAGCTAGACAATACATTAGCTTGAAATATTTCATGTCTAGGAGAAAGAGAGCATAAACTGCTTAAAACTAAAAGTTAAAAATTTTTCTCAAAAGGAAGGAAAAAAACCCAGACATGTATAGGATAATTCAAGTAGACACATTTGGGAAAAATATTGGCAGGAGAACCAAACTGATTGTGTATTAAGATGATAGTTAATCCAGGAACATTTCAGCAGCTCATGGTCTTTCTCTCAGATGCCGCTGTGCATTAACGAGGAACCCAGCAAGCCTGAGATCGCTATCCTCGGGAAGGCCTGCTTGCAAGGAGGGGCCTCGGCTGGCATCTGGGAACTTGGGTTTCAGGAGTGTTCCCACCATTCCTGATAAGAATGGCTCACCATGCCTAACCTGTGCCAACCACATAGTTTATGCCAAACACGTGCTTTCCTTCTGGATGTTGCGAATTATAAGCTTTTAAAGTGTCAAGTGCCTGGTATGTGACAGGCAGGGGCGTGCTTATGGGACCAGCCCTCAATAAGAATCCTGGGTACTGGGTTCCTAATCAGCTTCCCTGGTAGACAACACTTCACATGTGCTGTGAAATTCCTTATAGCTTCAGGGATTAAGCTTGCCCTGTGAGGTTGCATGGGGAGAGGGCTCTTGGAAGCTGGCATCTGGTTTTCTCTGGACTTTGCCCCATACATCCTTTCCCTTTTGCCCTGAACCCACTGGAATAAAGCACAGCCATGAGTATGATGATATTCTGAGTCCTGTGAGTCCTCTTGTGATTCAGCAAACTTGGGGGTGACCTTGGGGGCCCCCGGAGACAGCCCTGTACTTGGCCAACCTAAGTAAATAGAGCAAATAGACTAAGCAGCAGTGTGCCACATGTGTGCCATTCCATTTGTAAAAGAGAAGATACTTCTATTCGAGCATTTTCACATCTGCTTAAACACAAATGACAACACACACGCACTCACCAGATCGATTGTTTTGGCTCTCTGTTTGGATTCATCGTCACACCAGGTTTCACACCACAGCCAGTCTTGAGGAAGAGACTTAATGGCCACTTGGTAAATCATATTATTGGGAAGATCCTATAGAAGAAAAAAATGATTTAAACACAGAGGTATAGAAATTAGAGTCAGAGGGAATGAGGTCGATGAGGTCAATTAAATTAAAAACGGGTCCGAAGAATCATATGCAGATCTAAAATATCTATTTGAAAAAAATTTTAACGTTTATTTATTTTTGAGAGAGAGAGTGTGCGCGCGCATGAGGGGGCGGGGCAGAGAGAGAGGGAGAGAGGGAGAGAGGGAGACACAGAGTCTGAAGCAGGCTCCAGGCTCTGAGCTGTCAGCACAGAGCCCGACATGGGGCTCGAACCCACACCATGAGATCATGACTGGAGCCAAAGTCAGATGCTGAACCAACCGAGCCACCCAGGTGCCCCTAAAATATCTATTTTTAAGCTAGTAAACATTTAATCTGACTCAACCATCTTGTGTCATGATGAATCCATGCCCCAGAACTATGCCCACAGCTGCCCTGGACTTCACCCCTCGTGTCAGGAATGGAGCGGGAAGCCCAGAAACCCACCGCTCTTCACTGCCCCAAGCGGATAGCCTCAATGCCTCTGCCTGACCTGAAACAAGGCGACCGATCACCCACACCGTGCCTGCTCTTGCTGTTTATGGCTGCCATCGCTGTGCTCTCCAGATTTGGAGGTGACCTTTCGTGTCCCTGTTAGGAAACAATGCTCCAGGAGAATTCTCACATTTCTGCATGCTCGGGGCTTTCTAAGTAAAGACTGCTGGCGCCTGCGTTAAAGGAAGTTTAAATGGCAAATGAGCCTCACAGGTGACAAAGCCCTGAATCATGCCCACAATCATGTGAGTGACCGACCCAGTCAAGTCTTCAGATTAGATGGCAACCCCTGGGTCCACAAAGACTTCAGCGTTGTGAGAGACTGCAGCAGAATGCCCAGCAATGTCAGACCCAGATTCCTGACCCACAGTTACTGTAAGTGGCTAGCTTTTCAGGTAAGTCATTAGGTAGCAACAGATAATGAATACAAGATTGTTGTGGGATTTGGATTTGACAAACCAAGCTGCTACTATTCATGCACAAGTATTTGTGTAGACATGTGCTTTCATTTCCCTTCAAAGAGAATAACTGGTCATATGGTAGGTTTAAGTTTAAATTTTAAGAAAATCCCAAACTGTTTTCCAAAATGGAAAGGGAGGGAGAGGCTGAAAATATAAGGTTTTAAAGTTTACAAGCAGGGAATTGGAGCCGTCTGGATCTATGCACTGCAAATGAGTCTAAGAACGTTCTACTTACCTGATCTAGGTTTGACAGACTGTTTGGATCTTGACTGAGAGCTTGGTACTGGCCCCGGAGCCTGTCACCGGCTGCAATTCTCCTGAACTGCTTGAGATCCACTACATACAAGGCACTGCAAAGGTGAACAGTCTTTGGTGGCTCATGTTGTTCACGTATTTTTACTTTCCCCCAGTGACTATTTACAGTAATGGGATTGACTTCAGATATCCCTGGGTCTAATAACAACAAGTCCTTTCCTAAATTTTCTCCCAATTCTAAAACTGTTTCCAAGGGTTTGAGGTTTGTTATAATACTGTTAGGATCCATATCCTCTTAGAGTCACCACAGGTTTTTCCAAGATACCATGGAACTCATGGCTCTACAAAACAACATATTTGAAGACAGCATGTTCATTTTGTTATATGACAAGCCAGTTTAAGTCTTCTGTTGTGGTCAGGAGCCTCTCCCCTGAGTTCCATTACTTGGTTTAACTCCTGGCTCAGTTACGCACTAACAGTGTAAGCCTGGGCAAGTTACATGAGTGCTTCATCCCTCTGAAACATCTATTACATGGGGATGATAACAGTATCTCAAAAGGTTGTCACAGAAATTTTATGAGTTGATACAGGTAAAGTCTTGGGGTGCCTGGGTGGCTCAGTTGGTTAAGTGTCTGACTTTTTTTTTTTTTAAATTTTTTTTTCAACGTTTATTTATTTTTGGGACAGAGAGAGACAGAGCATGAGCAGGGGAGGGGCAGAGAGAGAGGGAGACACAGAATCGGAAACTGGCTCCAGGCTCTGAGACATCAGCCCAGAGCCCGATGTGGGGCTCGAACTCACGGACCGCGAGATCGTGACCTGGCTGAAGTCGGACGCTTAACCGACTGCGCCACCCAGGCGCCCCAAGTGTCTGACTCTTGATATCAACTCCGGTCACGATCTCACAGTTCGTGGGATTGAGCCCCGCGCTGGGCTCTGCACTGACGGCACAGAGCTTGCTTAGGATTCTCTATCTCCCTCTTCCACTTGCCCCTCCCCTGCTTGTGCTGTTCCTCTCTCCCAAAATAAGCAAACAAACAAATAAATAAATACTAAAAAGAGATGAATCTATGTTTAAAAAATATATACATGTAAAGTCTTGTAAGAGTGATTAGCACATAGCAAACACCAATTGGTTGTCCTAACTGTCTGATTTCTAAGAAAACAGAGTATTGAGATCCAGTAAGTTATTTGGTTACTAAAAAGTAAGAGTATGGATTTTCTTACCTGATATGGTATTTCCTTCTTAAAAGATGTGATGCCCAGTATCCCTTTTTCCAGAAACGATACCCATCCATTTCAGTGCGGCTATCACAAAATGGGGTGTACCCGTAGGGCGCTCCATCCAGATCAAAATCTCGGAGTTCTTTTAGGTCATGTCTTACAATCTAAATAATTAAAACAGTTTCTCTGATGAAGCCTATACAATCATAGAACATTATGCTATTATAATAAGCCTTTTTAACGTGAATCTCAAATTGTCACCTGACTGTAGAAACAGAACTGTGTTTTCCTCACAGCTCTTTCTTTTTTAAAAATTGCTTTTCAATGTTCATTATTTTGAGAGACAGACAGAGTGTGAGAGGGGAGAGGCAGAGAACAAGGGAGACACAGAATCTGAAGCAGGCTCCAGGCCTGAGCTGTCAGCACCCAGTCCCAACACAGGGCTCGAACTCACGAACCATGAGATCGTGACCCAAGCTGAAGTTGGACGCTTAACTGACTGAGCCACCCAGGCTCCCTGCTCACAGCTCTTTCAAGCAGTATGGAGTTTATGAAGTTCCCTTTTCTCTTGTTCGTACAGATGAAGAGAAACCTAAAATGCATATGCCTAGTCTACAGGACAGTGGTCTTATTAATAAGAATAGTCTGTCATGTCATCTTAATCAAGATTTCTTAAACAATATGCATTTTGGCAAGAAATTAAATATTTCACAAGTTCATCGCTCTTAGTTTATCAAGGTATGGATTAACAATTCAAAATCATTTTTATGATAAATCTCCAGTATTTTATATTGGCCAATATTAGTCTGAATGATGAAGAAAAACCTCTTAATTATCCTCAATGGCTTTAATGAAATAACATTAGTGTGTTCCAGTTTTTAATAGACTCTAGCCTGCTGGAAAATGCCACTGTGTAAGCAGGGGGAAGGTAGGAGAAATATGTTTTATGTTAGACAATATGTTTTGAAATGCTTAGCTC